>NC_083425.1:56117329-56453913 GCF_020745735.1 Hemiscyllium ocellatum
AAGTTGGCACAGGTTCAAAAGGAGGTTGAACATATGGCCCAAGATGACATAATCGAAGTGAGTTACAGTGACTGGAGCTCATCTGCAGTAATGGTGCCAAAGCCAGATGGTACCCAATGGTTATATTACAATTACAAAGCCGGATGCATTTCCAATTCCAGGGTTGGAAGACTGTGTTGATAAGGTGGGACAAGCAACTTACATTTCTAAATTGGACTTGCTCAGAGGCTACTGGCAGGTACCTTTGTCAGAAAGAGCAAAGGTAATTTTGGCTTTTGTGATGCCAAATGGACTGTAATATTTTAAAGTATTTGGTATGAAAAACGCTTCAGCCACATTTTAGAGGCTAACCAATAACGTCATTGGCTGATTACCAAACTGTGGTGTATAATCATACATTATGTAGTCACACACGGAAGGAACATTTACAACATTTGTTGAACTGGTTTGATCGACTTCGGAAAGCAGGTTTGTGAGTACCTGGCTAAAAGTGAATTTGCCAAAGCCCAAGTCACCTTCCTGGGCCATGTTACTGGACACAGACAAATGGCCCCACAGGATGTGAAAACAAAAGTAATTGGGGAGTTTCTCATACCATCGACAAAAAGAGCAGTACTGTGGTTCCTGGGACTGAGTGGATTTTATCGAAAGTTTGTGCTGAATTTTAGCAGCGTGGCTGCTCCACTCACTGAATTGTTAAAGAAAGGGAAGAAGTTTCAGTGGACAGCAGACTGTCAGGGGGCATTTGACAGCCTGAACACTGTGTTAATCACTGCCCTGGTATTATCCACACCTGATTACACCAAGCCTTTCAAGGTGACTATCAATGCAAGTAATGTGGGTGTTGGTGCTGTGCTCCTGCAGGAAGACAAGAAGGTAGAAAGACCTATTGGGTATTTCTCCAGAAAGTTGAATGTTCATTAGCAGAAACATTCAACAGGTGAGAAAGAGACTTTGAGCTTGGTGTTGGCACGACAACATTTCAGTGTTTACATTTCCAGCAATGTATCTGAGACAATCGTATACACTGATCATAACCCATTAAACTTTGTGGAGAAATTTAAGGACAAAAATGCCAGACTGTTTAGATAGAGCCTGTTGTTACAGCCATTCAATTTGAAAATTGTGCATGTGGCAGGTCAAGAAAATGTGATTGCTGATGCTCATCGAGACTCCAATGAGAGATGGAGGTGTTGGGTGGTGGGACAACCACAGACTGAATCCAAGTGTAGTTGTGCATTTTGCACAGTTATAGTCAGTGAATGTGTATGTTTTAAAGCACTAGCCAATTTTTGGGGGTTTTTAAAAATTGAAGCCATCTTTGGATATTGATGGTTTTTTTTTAAAAAGGATGAGGTGTCACAACATTGGTCTTTTTACAAGATTACTATGCTTTTGAGTTTTTTTCCAGAGAGGGAGTAATTGGCCAGGCTCCAACTAGGTTGGAGCTAGGCTGTCTCTCTCTCTCTGACTTTATGTATGTAAGCCTGGTTTGTTTCATTTTTACTCTTTGTGCTAAGAGATGTGTTTATTAGGACTGTTGCGAGTATTTTTGGAATGGCATCATGAAGTCGGGATAGTCTGTTGAGTTTTGGATAGGGCAAGTTATCCAGTATTTTATTTTCTGTCATTTGTGTATCATTCCGTAGTTTGTTTAAAAGTTGGATAGTTGGATTAACTAATTCACTCCAGGAATATTCACTATACACTTACCTAAAACAAATAGCAAAGTTACAGTCTGGGCTACCTGCTTAAAAATGTTTTGAGGAGTCAAGCCTGGTCCATAACAATATTATTAAGCCCTGTCTCTCTATCTACCCCAAGTACATTCTCAATTTCTAAATTATCAACTGGAAGTATTTTCTTGACATTAATGATTAGTAACATTAAACTAAACATTTAACTGTAAGTAATTTCAAGCCCATCATTCAACCGCATGGAGACGGTTATCCCATGTTGGGTCATTTGAAATTGAGAAGGAGGGTAATAATCTGGTGCCAAAACTTGAAAACAAAATTTTCCTATTATTTACTGTGTAATGAGATTTTGATGACCAGCCATTACAGCAATACAGGTAATAACGTACCAAATTTCTGGCACATAAAATCAAAAGAAAAGAATTGCAAGAAATACTGAGATCATAATATCCCATTGAACTAGTGTCAACAATTTATCTGGCACCAAATATACCCTATTGTCAGTATATTGTTTGGGCAAGTATTTTTTCTTGGAAAGGATGGTGAACTAACCCTAAGGATGAAAGTGGTACTCTTAGGGATGACAACGATCATCCTGGCACCATGAGTAGCTGCATCAAGTTGCTTCTTGAAACAATATAGATGGCCAACTCCAAAATAAGATTTATGAACAGGAATAGGTGGGGAGAAATGGTTATGAGTGAAAGGATGCAGGGAAATGAGCTACCATTCTCTTGATAGAAGACCAGGAGAGCCCTGCAGTCAACTTGAGGAATGAACAAAGACACCTATTCAAAATTTCCTCCAGTTTACAGAATAGCTTTGGGATTGATGAAGCATTCTCAATTGCTAAAGTCATGTACTTTATTTAACGTGATGTATCATATCTGAACTGCTGCTTCTTAACAATCTCAATAAATGATCAGAAAATTGCTACAAGTCATTGACTGCCAATATGGAGTAACTGATCATGAGGCCCCAAAATAAAGACTGGTGACCTTGAATGGTGCTTTCAGCAGCTGAAATGAAAACAGTAAAATTGGTAACATAATACTGGACCTCACTGTATTTATCAGACCAGTTGCCTGTGGGTCACTGCATCGATATCAAGGTGATGATTGGGAGGACACCACTTCACTTTGAGCAGTATCAGCTTGTAGTAATTTCCCATGGCATCTTCGGTAGAAAATGTAATTTGATAATAAAACAATGCTGAAATATAAAGCTACACCACTAAATAAGAGTTGCCAGGTTTCACTGTTACTTTACATTAGCAATACAGTGACATCTTGAGCTCCTCATGCCAAATTCTCAAGATTGGGATGAAGAGATGAGTGAATCATCAGAAGGAATGCATAGATTAGATTCCCTCCAGTATGGAAACAGGCCCTTCAGGCCCAACCAGTCCACGTTGACTCTCCAAAGAGTACCCTATCCATACCCATTTCCCCCTGACTAATGCACCTAGCACTATGGGCAATTTAGCATGGCCAATTCACCTGATCTGCACATCTTTGGACTGTGGGAAGAGGCAGGAGCACCCGGAGGAAACTCACACAGACAAAGGGAGAACGTGCATCTCCACACAAACAGTAGCTCGAAGCTGGAATTGAACCTGGGACCCTGGTGCTGTGAGGCAGCAGTGCTAACCACTGAGCCATTGTGCCACCACACATGGTCAGTATGGATTCACTTTTCAAAACATTTTCATAAGAGCTGTGAATCACTCATGAAAATTCCTTCAGAGATTGCTTATTGCTCTGGAAGATTTGCTGTCAGGACCTTACCTAGTGGCTGCAAACCATTCTGGATGAAAAGGCAATACAAGAAGAACATTCTTTCATTAAGAAGCATTGCTTCTGACCGTATGCCTAGATCACTAGACAAAGAATTTTCTGGGCTCCCAAGCAAAGCAAGAACACCAGGTGCATATTTGGTATTGCCTGAAGGACCTCCTGAGATATGCAAAACTGTTTGTTGCTCTCTCTGATCCTGTAGAATCTCATCAGGCTTAACTGTTTGTTACAATCCAAAAGAACTGCGGATGCTGTAAATAAGAAACAAAAACATAAATTGCCAAAAAAGCTCAGTAGGCCTGGCAGCAGATGTGGAGAGAAATCAGAGTTAACCTTTCAGGTCAGGTGACCCTTTCTCAGAACTGATGGTATCCAGGAAAATGTCATATTTTGTGCAGAAGACAGGATGCGGGACGGGGTAAGGAGCAAACTGTTGGACAGGCAAAGGAATGGATAAATATCTGGCTAGGAGGGTGAATAGCTGCAAATGGAGACTAAGTAGCTAACAATAGGTTGTGTGTAATAGCAGACTGTGTGATAACAAGGAGAAAGTGATGGCTACAAATACTGTAGATCAGAGTCAAAAAGGTTGGTTCTGGAAAAGCACAGAAGGTCAGGCAGTCACTGAGGAGCAGGAGAGTTGATATTTCATGCCCTTCATCAGAAATGTGGGGGGCAAAGGGGGCTGAGAGCTAAATAGGACTGCGGGCAAGGTCACTAGGAGGGTGATAGATTGATGCAAATGGGGGGGGGGGGGGGGTGATGGTGGTAGGTCAGAGTGGAGGGTGGAACGGATAGGTGAGAAGAAAGATGGACAGTTGGGGGAGAAGTTCAAGAGAGCAGTGCCGAGTTGGAGGGTTGGATCGGGGATAAGGTGGGGGGAGGGGAGATGAGGAAACTGGTGAAATCGACGTTGATGCTGTGGAGTTGGAGGGTTAGTGGCAGAAGGTGAGGCGTTCTTCCTCCAGGCGTTGGGTAGCTAGGATTTGGCGGTGGAAGATGCCCAGGACTTGCATGTACTTGGTGGAGTTGAATTGGTTGGCCACATGACAGTGGGATTGTTTGATGTGCATGTCTTGGATATGTTCCCTGAAACGTTCTGCAAGTTGACATCCTGTTTCCCCAATCTAGAGGAGACCACATCGAGAGCAGAGGAGTTTCTGTCCTCTGGAAAATCTCTGTCAGATGTGGAAGGATCCTTTGGGGCCTTAGATGGAGCTGAGGGGGGAGGTATAGGTTCTACAACTCTTGCGGTGGCAAGGGAAGGGGCCAGGAGTGGAGGATGGGTTGTTTAGAGGCGTGGACCTAATGATGGCTATACGGAGGGAATGGTCTTTGTGGAATACTGACAGGTTGGGGAGAGAAATATATTTGTGGTGATGGGGTCTGACTGTAGATGGTGGAAATGGCAAAGGATGATGCGTTGTATCCGGAGACTGGTGGGGTAGAAGGTGAGGACCAGGTGGGTTCTGTTCTTACGTTTGAGGGGTGGGGTTCAAGGGCGAAGGTACAGGAAGTGGAGGAGATACGCTGGAGAGCACTGTTGACCATGTGGGAGGAAAAATTGTGATTGAACTAGGAAGCTGTGTGGGATGTTCTAGAGTGGAATTGCTCCTACTGGGAGCAGATGCGGTGGAGGCTGAGGAATTGGGAGTAAGGGATGGTGTTTTTGCAGGGGTGGGGGTGGGACGAGTTGTGGTTCAGAAAGCTGTGGGAGTCAGTGGGTTTGAAGTAAATGTCTGTGTTGAGCTGGTTGCTGGAAATGGAGATGGAGGGGTTCAGGAAGGGGAGAGAGGTGTCTTAGATGGTCCATGGTCCAGGTGAACTTGAGGTCAGAGTGGAACGTGTTCGTGAAGTTGATGAATTGTTCAATGTCCTTGTGGGAGCACGAAGTGGAATCAATGTAATGGAGGAAAACGTCAGGAAAAGTGCCAGTGTATCTACGGAAAATGGACTGTTCCACATACCTGACGAAGAGGCAGGCATAGCTGGGACTCATGCAGGTGTCCATGCCTACCCCTTTGGTCTGAAGGAAGTTGGAGGATTCGAAGGAGTTGTTGTTGACAGTGAGGACCAGTTCAGCTGATCAAATGTGTGTTGGTGGAGGGGCACCTGGTTGGGTCAGCAGAAAGAAATGGAGGGCTTGGAGGCCTTCGTCTTGGTGGTTGGATGTGTACAGGGACAGGATGTTCATGGTGAAGATGATGTAACGTGGGCCAGGGAACCAAAAGTCATGGAGGTGGTGGAGAGTGCAGGTGGTGTCCTGAATATATGTGTAGGGGGACAGGACAGTGCCAACTATACGGAGATATGTTTTTTGGGCAGGAGCAGGCGGAGACGATGGGTTGACTGGGGCAGTCAGGCTTGAGAGTTTTGGGTAAGAGGTAGAACTGCGTGGTGCGGACTTCTGGGATTATGAGATTGGAGGCTGTGGATGGGAGATCCCCTGATGGGATGAGGCTGTGGATGGTCTGGGAGATGATAGTTTGGCGATGGGAGGTGAGGTGTTGGTCAAGGGGGCAGTAGGAGGAGGTGTCAGTCTTTTGGCATCTGGCTTCAGTAGTGTACAGGTTGGTGCGCCAAACTACCACTCCCCGGTGTGTGGAGGTGGAGGATAGGACACAGGAGAGTTCAACCTGTTTGTTGCTAGTTGAAAGATCAGGATGAATTTATTGCATAATTGAAAGTACTAGTAGGGGCATCACATCTTCAATGGCCACAGGTAGTGCTCTTTCATTAAACAATTTGTCATATAATTTGGCCATAGAAGGAAATTAATTTTGTTATAAAACAGAATACTGCAGATGCTTGAGATCTGAAACAAAAGGAGAAGTTGCTGGCAAGACTCAGGAGGTCTGACATCATTTACGGGAAGAGTTCGCATTTGAGTCCAGTGACTCTTCATCAGAATTCTATTCACTGTGATCTTCAAGAGTATCAGAGGGATCTTAATATGGGTTGCCTTATAATGGAAAGGTTGGATAGGCCAGTATTTTGTCCACTGGAATTCAGTAGAATGAAGTGTATGGATCCTGAATGGTCTTGACAAGGTGGTCATGGAAGGAATATTTACTTTTTTTTAGTGAGTCCAGAACTAATGGACACTGTTTTAAAATTAAAAAATTTAAGATTGAGATGAGGGGACTTTTTTTTCTCTCAGTGGATTGAAAGACTTTGGAATACTGTCTTAGAAGGCAGAGGAGGTGAGGTCATTGAGTATGTTTAAGGCAGTGGCAGTAGGCAGAGTCATATGAAGCAAGAGAATCAAAGATTATTTGGGATAATGTTGCATTTGGAACACAAGCAGATCACCCACGATCTTATTGAACAGGGGAGCATGCTAAAAGGGCCAATTAGCCTATTTTTGCTCCTAATTTGTACGCTCATGTGTAGGTACAGCAGGATTTTCTTCTCGAAACACCAAAACTAATTTTGACAATGACATATTTTCTGATTCACTCCCTGCATATGTCTCCTGTCTAGAAACTTCTACAGAAATAGGCTCATTTTCTTCAAATATATTTGGAGGAGAGAATAATCATGAAGCTGATGGAATGTTTGGAATGACTGGTGTGAGATTTGACAAAATAAATTTCAACTTACTCCGTGAAGCTTCAGTAGTCTGGAATAAGTGAGATCAATCTTTAAGAAATGTTCAATTTTGGGGGGTCAAATGTTCATGTTCCTAATGAGTTTGAGGTTAAATCTAACAAAATAGAATATAGTCACTATCTTGGCATTGTGCATCTTCTGTCTAGAAGGAATGTTTTCTATCAGCTACAGATAACCTAGTTGCAGACAAGTTTGTCAACTCAAGAGCTTGCTGCGCTTCTATAATCCATAAAGAAGCTGTCAAATCTGCTGCATTTCTGTTTTGAAACTGAAAATGATATGTCTTCCAGAATTTGATGATTTGAAAACCATTTGAAAATATCAGGCAGAACAATAATAGTTTATCTTGAATTGAGAAAGAAAATCCAAATTGACTTTCGAGATTACTGGCTCAGAGTTTTGGTCTCGATCATCAGTTCTGTTGCAGTGTCAATAATTTCCACTTGACCAAGAAAGTGCGCAATTTCTATGTTTTCTTCTGCTTGTCATTCAATTTGTTGAATCCTACTTTTTTCAGGAATAATCTGCTTGATTCACCTGATAGAGAAGATCTTGCTTTGCATAATTGCCAAAAATAACTGATTTTGCCAGTGAAAGCCCCAATGGATGTCCCCTGCTGAACAACTTATCACTTCTACTGTCTTCTTGCACAACAATCCCAGCAATTACTTTGGGCCTAGCCAATTGACAGGCTCAGACCGAGCCTTAGATCAAGCTAAATCACTTCTTCGTTTTGCACACTGAACTCCCCCTACCTGGATAGATATTTTTAATCTGTGTGTTCATACATGTTACAATACAGAGGAACCTCGATTCACTAGCATTCGATTATCCAAATTTCGGAATATCCGGCAAGATCGCAAGGTCCCAATGCTTGGCTAAACTGTGTTATCAGGCATCAGATTATTCGGCATTCGATTAACTGAATGAAATACACCCCGCCTGTGCCCTTCGGATAATCAAGGTTCCTTTGTATATGTCTGGAGCAAGTGGGACTTGAACCCAGAGGTAGGGAAATTACCACTCCATCTCAACAGCCCTTTGGCCGGACTTATATGCTTGACTGCCTGCTTCAACATCGAGTCTTTGGACAGCAAAAAAATCTGAGAATTTGTCATTGAGGACTCAGACCAATATTCTATCTCAAATTAACTCATTCTTCAATGTGACATAACTGCATTGGAAGTGTCCAATAAAGGAGTTTTCCAATTCCCCTCATTGCTGGGACCACTGAAGTAGGTGCATTCAGTAAGTTTTATGTTCTTATCCTGTTTCAAATAGAGACCTTGCTCAGATGGCATGGGCTTGCTGTCACTATGTAGTGTATCTCACTTTCTTCACTCAAAGATTTTTGACTTACTGAATTTTCTTAGGAATATTTCCTGATGTTTCCTCAACTAGGCCTCATGGTTCTTCAGATTTTTTGAGAAAGACACAATCTACTCCCCTGCTATACCAAATTTGGTATGTATATTTGTTAGTGTTTAATCTCTGGCCAGATGGTTTCTTTAAAGAATATTTATCAAAAAATACATGTGATAAGGCAGCAGAGCTTCCTCATATGAGCAGCATTGGTTCCAACCATCCACTAATGTGCACTACTGTCATGTTACATGACTGGCAAGGTACCTGAAAGGCTTATCTGCAAATTCGTTTAACCCTATATTTACAGATTCTTTATTCCTTATATCTAACCTATTAATCGGTATTTCCTTTGACTACTTAATGCGCAACTTATGCGCAACTTAATGCGCAACATCAGCATCAAACATTATATTACAGCCATTATATGGTTTTGATTTTCTGATCTGGTTAATGATTAATGCTGGTGACTTTCACTCACCATTGTTCCTGTCAGCAGAAAGGGAAAACTCTTTGGCTTCTTCAGAATCTGTAATTCCAATGTTAGCACAAATTTCCATCACCACGTCATGTCCGACCTAAACCATAGCAAAACAGGTTCAGCATATTTTCTGATCTGGGGCTCTGAATAAAACTAGCTGTTCACTTCAGATCAAGAAGCTTTACACAGGATAGGTTAGTATACATGCACAAAGAGAGCTCAATATTTACTCGACAAACTTTCTCCAGAATTCACCTGAAATTAGAAATACTTGTGAAGACAATGTTTAGTTGCTAAATTTTCTAAACAGCTTTAAATCAAGAGTTCATGAGTGGAAAAGTAGATTTTCCAGGGATTATAGTAAAGGACATAAGCATCAGCATCAAACATTATATTACAGCCATTATATGGTTTTGATACAGAGAAATCTCCCTATTCACTAACTAATTAAATACTCGGGTTAGATACAGGGTAAAGCTTCCACTACATCATCCCCATCAAACACTCCCAGAACAGGTACTGCATGGGTTGGATACGGAGTAAAATGTCTGCACCATCCTCAAACACTCCCAGGACAGGTACTGTATGGGGTAAGATACAGAGTAAAGCTCCCTTAACACTGTCCAATCAATGTACATTAAACTCTATCATATTATCACAATAATGATCTGAGATTGAAAACATTAGATGCACGCCAGAATATCAGGGAGAATATTTGTTGATTTTCAGGTGGAACATTTCACCTTTAAATATACTGGGGGCAGTGTCTTTTATTGACAGTAATGATTCCCTTTAAGGTTCTGAGTAGCAGCGTGCACTTGCAAATTTCTAAAGCAGAAGCATGACAGATGCCATCTTGGCAAAGTCATTAGTATGTGTGCACTTAATATTCACCAGAAGTATACAAAGCATGCAGATCATAGGATCCATTAGCAGACAATGCTGATTTGATGCTCAGTAATGCCATTTGGCAGCTGCATGGTGTATCTAATGTACTGTCTTAACTATCTTGCAAGGCACATCTCTCTCCCTCCAAACATTTTCAGTTGCCTCTAGTTGTGTGCCACCTCCTACATGATATAGTGTAGTGCAACTGTCATAGTTGAATAGGGGTGTGTACAAGCTGTGAAAAGTATCTGTAAGGCTTGCAACACTGAAATCATCATTTTTTTCATGATAATTTGAATGAATTTTAAGATTTAGATAGTATGGATAGCCAAAGTGAGAGGGGAAAGATTTAAAGGGATCTGAGGGGTAACATTTTCACGCAGAAGGTGGTGCATGTATGGAACATGCTGCCAGAGGAGGTAATGGAAGTTGGCACAGTTACAACATTTAAAAAGGTATCTGGGATGGGTCATGAATAGGAAGGGATTAGAGGGATATCAGCCAAATGCTGGCAAATGGGACTCAATCAGTTTAGGATATCTGGTCAGTGTAGACAAGTTAGACCAAAAAGTAAAAAATGAGGTCTGCAGATGCTGGAGATCACAGCTGCAAATGTGTTGCTGGTCAAAGCACAGCAGGCCAGGCAGCATCTCAGGAATAGAGAATTCGACGTTTTGAGCATAAGCCCTTCATCAGGATGAAGGGCTTATGCTCGAAACGTCGAATTCTCTATTCCTGAGATGCTGCCTGGCCTGCTGTGCTTTGACCAGCAACACATTTGCAGCAAGTTAGACCAAAAAGTCTGTTACCATGCTCTATGTCCTGCCTGCCACTGCCAGGATTTACGGGCTGATACTGTTTGACCACACTATGAACACAATGTCACTGGCCATCAGGTCCTGAAGCATGACCTGAAACTGAATCTTCTGGCTCAGAGGCAGGGATATTACCTGTAGTGCCACAAAGCAATGTCTGGAATTCTAGCCCAAAAATAGAACCTATTGGTTTGGAGTTGCAGATCAGATCAGTTGGCTCGACAACTAGTGGGTCGCTGAGAAGAATACCAACAATAACATTAGGTTTGATCCCTGTTTTGATTGTGATCACCTCATCAACTTATATCATAGTAAAATCACAGCATAAACCATCGACGCTCTTTAAATAAAAACACAACCACGAAGTGACCACTTCAGGCTCCAACCTGATCTCTTTCATATTTCTCCCAATAATACTTCTCTTCTTTCAGACATATTTAATCAGGCTTTACTCTGTATCTTACCCCATACAGTACCTGTAAAACTCTTTAATATTAGTAGTGACACTGAACGCAATTGTTAATGTTTTCAGATTTGGGCAAAAAGTGACTCAAGCACAATTCCTGGAGTTGCAAAGGTACTTTTCACTAGACAGGATGAATATATGTGTTGGGGGAAGACAGGGAGCAGGTCTGAAATTACAATAGCCAGGACAATCAAAAAGGGGCTCCATTGTTATGAATCCAGAATACATGATCATAAAATTTGATATTTAACAGTAAAGGTAAGTTCTTCAACTTGGAGGACATGAGATTTGCTTTACAGAAGAGACCACTGATGCTACAAGAGAATATCCAGTGCTGACCCAAATTATCTGACAATCACTTTTCTGGGGACTGTCTGACCTCCACATTACAAATTACATGTTTGAAGCTAGGAAAACATTATGTAGCACTCAAGTTGTAACATGCTACATAAAAGTTACTGTGTCCAACAACATCCCTTGTAAATTTAGTGAACAGAACACTTAACCAAGGTTTAACCTCAAAAAGTCAATAATCATAATCAGTAAAGGAGACTGTTTAAAAAAAGTACATTCCAATGCATGCTAATTGTCAAGTGGTGTTTGCCTGTCCAGTGTCCAACCACAGAAACATACCATAAAGGGCTTAATCTTGGCTGCGTGCTCCAACTTCCCAGGTAGGTATACAATGATCCTCCTTGAGCTGCGACCTTTCTGTCGGACAAACAGACATCATCCAAATTAAATGTGCTTTGCAGTGCTAGCAGTCAGTCAAAAATGAGGAGATTTGTTGATAATTTGCACCTGTTCGGCATTTTTCTCACATTGATGCTCAGCCTGTCCATTAATTATGTAGATTAATACAACCGAGTGGTTTCCTAGGCCACTCAGGAGAGCCAACCACATTGCTGTGATTCTGGATTCAGATTCAGACAGTCCCAGTCAGGATAGCAGATTTCTCTTTCTGAAGGAACGGGTGGGCTTTTCCCCCCGACAATCATTTAATGATCATCAGTAGCTTCTTAATTCCAGATATTTTATCGAATTAAAATTCCACCATCCGCCATGGAGGGATATGAACCCAGAAGATTAGCTGAATTTCTAGACTAATAATCTAATAATACCACTTGGCCAACATGATCCCACTTAACTTGATTTCAACCCGTGTCCCCCCAGCATTACCCTGGGCCACATTCATCCAGAGACCTTACCACTATACCACCATCTCCCTGATAAAACTTACTATGATAGCTTCCAATTCAAGGTTGGATGGGGAGTGTTGTCGGCCCCCATATTTCAATGTGCGATGCATGTTGTCCTGACAAGCCATTGCTATTGCTGGAAAAGGGAACAATGGACTGGGTTTAGTGTTTATAATGGAGCTGTGTTTATACAAACTACCTGCATAAAATTATTCTTTTACATTTTCTCTTTATCTCTGTGATACTGTGCAAGAGATTTAACAACTTATTAGTTATAATCTTCAGAAAATACTGACCAGGTTGGGGTACTTTTCTGTAGAAAAGAAAAGGATGAGGCGTAACCAAATTAAAATTGTGAAAGGATTCAATAGGAAAGACATAAAGAAGTTATAAGTTTTAACTGATGTGACCTGCAGGGAGCAGTTTGGTCGACCAGTGATAAGGAACCTTCAGTTTGGCACTTTTCCATGTGATAAGAAGCTTTAACTCATCAGCATTTCACTGATGGCTCCCCAACCAGAAACAAGTCTGTTGGGAATCTGATTCTTCACCCAGACAGGAACCCAATCAATATAGAATTCCTACAGTGTGGAAACAGACCATTTGGCGCAACAAGTCCATACCGACCTTCTGAAAAATAACCCAGTCCCCTACCCTACCCTATTCCTTGACATTTACCCCTGACTAATGCACCTAGTCTACGCATCCCTGAACACTATGGACAATTCAGTATGATCATCTTATCTAACCTGCACATCTTTGGATTGTAGAAGGAGACCAGAGCACCGAGGAGACCCATGCAGACACTGGGAGAATGTGGAAACTCCACACAGTTACCCAAGGCTTGAATCGAACCTGGGTCCCTGGTGCTGTAAGGCAGCAGTGCTAACCACTGAGCCACTGTGCCACCCCTGTCCGTTATAACTTGGCAATTGAGGCAGCATGGTAGCTCACTAGTTAGCACTGCTGCCTCACATTGTCAGGGACCTGAGTTCGATTCCAGCCTCAGGCGACAGTCTGTGTGGAGTTTGCACAGTCTCCCCTGTGTCTGCGTGGGTTTTCTCCATGTGCTCCGGTTTCCTCCTGCAGTCCAAAGATGTGCAGGTTAGGTGAATTGGCCAAGCTAAATTGTCCATAGTGGTCAGGGATATGTAGGTGCATTAGTCAGGAGTAAGGTAGAGTAATAGGTGTAGGGGAATGGATCTGGAGGGGATACTCTTCTGAGCATCAGTGTGAATGGTGGGCCAAATGGCTTGTTTTCACACTGCAGGGAATCTAATTCTAATTCCTGAGTAAAGGTCAGAGGAGGGTCGGGGAAATGGTTTTTTGGAATTTACCCCCACTCCCAATAATGAGTGAAACCTTTTTCTTTTGTTAAAATTTGGCCTGATGTTTTCAGTTGAGGAGCAGACCAAAACTGGGTAAATATATAATAGATGTGCTGAGAAAAAGGAACATGCTGAGAAAGCTTTTCATTTTATACTGACCAGGACAGATGCATGAATGACAAATTTCAAAGGGGGTCAATTTATACTTTTTGAAAAGAAGGGTTCTAATTAATTGGTAAGTCAGCTCTGATTGGCTGAGTTTTGTTTAAGCCGAAAAATGTACATTTCTCTAATGTGTTCTTTTTGCGTGCAGACAGCAGGTCCATCAAAACATCTAGCTTCTAGCAAATGTAAATGACCTGCATTGTAAGCCTGACTAATAATCTTAATTTGGTTGTCCATGTAGTTCTTAGCACATTCCGGAGCAGACTGTACTTAAATAATTATGGAGTCACATCTAACATTAGATATTGTGTTCTCAGGTTTGTAAACACAAGCTTGTTGAGTCTGGTCATTACTCTGCCTATTGCAGGGACAAGCTGTTTGATATGATCAACCAGCTATTGGGTTTTATGTAGACCACATCATTCATTTGTAGTCAGCAGAATGCCTTTTTGAGTAGGTAGTGGCATTCAGTTAGTGGAAATACCATTTGTATTGTTACTGAATAGTGGCAACATGAAATAACTTGTTAGAATATAAATCAGGCTCACTTGAAGCTCCATATATTCATATACAGTGACATGCGCACAGCAACAAAGAGGAACATGACCAGCCATTGTGCTTCCTTTTAATTACGCATACGCATGAAGGTCAGTAATTCTGTCATGCATTCCCCATGAAAACACTTTGACCAATCAGAGCTGGCTTGTCAAACCAACAGCACCCTTTTCTCATGCTGCATAAACTGTCGCTTCCTTTGAACCTTGGTATTTTTGTGTCTGTCTCAATGAGTGCAAAACAAAAAGCTTTAACAGCACTTTTTCAGTAATACTGAAATCCTGTACTACCAAGCAATTATTTATATAGACATTTCTGATAAATCCAATTGTGAAAGTAAGAGGAACCTCCTTCCCATGGAGATATTGTGGCCAGATATGAAACTGGATATAGTTTTAGACAAACAGCACAGCCTCACTTAAGGGGAAGCTAGATAAGCATATGGGAGAGAAAGAAATTAAAAGCAATGTTCTGATGGGGTTAGATGGACTAGTTTGGGAGGAGGCTTATATGGAATATAAATACAGACACCTATCAGTTTCACCAAAAGGGCTGTTTCTGTGAGGGAAATTTTATTTTAGATCTTTGTAACAACCTCTTTGCCATGCTTTTCAAGCTAAGAAATATCCACCTCACCTCCCTCTCAAAACTCTGTACCTTGAAAGTCATGATTAGAGTCAGTGCAGATGTTCTCCAGGTATCTCTGGACAAAGGGCCTGAGGTTGCTTGTGCATGGATAGTAGCCCAAGAACAGATGGAGGACACGCCAGCCTCGTGTACAGCTTTCTCTGTGCAAAAACATAAAATGTGTCAAATCTTTTTTTTTCCCAATATTCTGTCCTGACTTCTGGAAAGCACTTACTGTTGATAGTGATAAACCATGAAAGGCAGTGGCAGACCTTTTCATTCATGTGGGTATCACGAGCAAGTAGAGTATTTATTTTTGGACCCTAACTTTGAGAGGTTAGTGGTGAGCTGCCTTGTGGTTGCTGGATCTTTCCACATCACTTAAGAAACAATCACATTGATGTTGCCTCTGGTATCTTGCTCAAGTGGTACATTATTTTTATTCATGCCAAGCTTTTTTTGCCATATAAGCTATCAACCCAAAGTTTTTTAAATCATATTTTCATTCATTGTGCACAGTTGCACACAATTTACAGCATGTAAAGGCTGCACCATCTGTTTCCATTCTATAGAATCCCTACAATGTGGAAACAGGCCATTTGGCCAACAAGTCCACACTGACCCTCTGAAAAGCATCCCAACCACAACCATTCCTCTATCCTATTACTCAACTTTTCTTCTGATTCATGCCCCTAACTCTTCCTATTCATATACCCATCCAAATGCCTTTTAAATGTTGCAATTGCACGAGCCTCCACCACTTCCTCTGGCAGCTCATTTCATACATGTTCCACCATCTGCATGAAGAAGTTGCTGCTTAGATCTCTTTTATAGCTTGCCCCTTTCACCGTAAACCTATGCCCTCTAGTTCTGGGCTCCCCCACCCCAGGGAAAATACATTGTCTATTTATCCAATCCTTGCCCCTCATGATTTTATAAACCTCTATAAGGTCACCCCTCAGCCTCCGACACTCCAGGGAAAACAGCCCCAGCCTATTCAACCTCTCCCTATAACTCAAATCCTCCAACACTGCCAAATTCCTTGTAAATCTTTTCTGAACTCTTTCAAGTTTCACAACTTCCTTATTTACACACAATATTCCAAAAGTGGTCAAACCAATGTCCTGTACAGCCGCAACAATACCTCCCAACTCCTGTACTCCATACACTGACTAATAAAAGGAAATCATACCAAATGCCTTCTTCACGATCCTATCTACCTGCGAATTTACTTTCAAGGAGCTATGAACCTGCACTCCAAGGTCTATTTGTTCAGCAACACTCCCAAGAACCTTACCATTAAGTGTATAAGTCTTGCTCAGATTTGCTTTCCCAAAGTGCAACACCTCGCATTTATCTAAATTAAACTCCATCTGCCATTCACCAGCCCATGGCCCATCTGATTAAGATCCCATTGTAATCTAAAGTAACCTTCTTCACTGTCCACTACACCTCCAAGTTTGGTGTCATCTGCAAACTTATTAAATATACCTCTTACGCTCACATCCAAATCATTTATATAAATGACAAAAAAATCAGTGGGCCCAGCACCGATCCTTGTGGCACTCCACTGGTCACAGGCCTCCACTCTGAAAAACACCACCCTCTGTCTTCTATTTCTAGTCAGTTCTGTATCCAAATGGCTAGTTCTCCCTGTATTCCATGAGATCTAACCTTGCTAACCAGTCTCCCATGGGGAACCTTATCGAATGCCTTACTGAAGTCCATAAAGATCATGTTTACTGCTCTGCCCTTATCAATCCTCTTTGTTACTTTTCAAAAATCTCAATCAAGTTTGTGAGACATGATTTTCCACGCACAAAGCCATGTTGACTGTCCCTAATCAGTCCTTGCCTTTCCATACACATCTACATCCTGTCCCTCAGGATTCCCTCCAACACCTTGCCCACCATCGATGTCAGGCTCACCGGTCTATAGTTCCCTGGCTTGTGCTTACCACCTTTCCTAAATTTAGCATGACTAATTCACCTAACCTGCACATCCTTGGACTGTGGCAGGAAACCCGGAGGAGACCCATTCAAACATGGGGAGAATGTGCAAACTCTACACATACAGTCGCCCGGGACCCTGGTGCTGTGAGGCAGCAGTGCTAACCACTGAGCTACTCTGTTGTCCAATGCTGTACATCTCTATGACTCTAATGGAGATGACAGGGACCTCAGCTTTTAGCTGGAGAGCTGGCAAGAGCCTGTGTTGTTTTTGAATTGGGTGAACAAATTAAGTGCCAAATAGAGACTCAATTAGGTAATAGCAGGCCTTGAATTCTTGAGTGATAAGATCATACAAAATTGCCTGACACTTACTTTATGGGATTATCTGTGATTTGCTTGATGATCTGACAGCAGATCTCATCTTTCAGCATGTCCTTCTCCTTGCACAGCTATGAGAAAGCATAATGCCAATAATCTGCCTGTTAGCAAAAGGTACTGAAAATCTCAAGGAACAAACATGTAAGCAACTTGGAACAACATCTGCTTGTTTTTTTATGTTGCTCCAGGAGAAAGTGAGGACTGCAGATGCTGGAGATCAGAGTTCAAAAGTGTGGTGCTGGAAAAGCACAGTAGGTCAGGCAGCATCCGAGGAGCAGGAGAATCGATGTTTCAGGCATACACCCTTCATCAGGAATGTCGGGGAGGTGGTGGGCTGAGAGATAAATAGGAGGGTGGGGATGGAGGAAAGGTGATAGGTAGATCAACTTTACTTGTTTCCAAATCTTCCTTCCTCCCACCTCATCTCAGATCGAACCCTTCAACTTGGTACCACCCTCTTCACCTGTCCTATCTGTCCATCTTCCTTCTCTTCTATCTGCTCCACCCTTCCCACCAACCTATCACAATCATCCCCCACCTGCATCTACTTATCACCTTGCCAGCTCCCATCCCCCCTATCCTTACCCCCACCTTCTTATTTAACTCTCAGCCTCCCTCTCCACAAACAGTCCTGATGAAGGGCTGGTGCCCAAAACATCGACTCTCCTGCTCCTCAAATGTTGCCTGACCTGCTGTGCTTTTCCAGCGCCACACTTTTTGACTCCTATGATGCTCCCCCCACCTCCTGAGAATGTTGCTGTTCACAGACACTGATTTTCCTCAGGCTCAAGTGACCATTCAAGTGTGGGCTTTGAGAGAGGATTCTTAAAGGAGGGAATTTTCCCTCACTTAATTTTTGACTAACATTATTGAGCTAAGGTTATCACTCTCATAACAGGAACAAATTGAGGTTCGTGAATCCAGCAATAGTTGCAAATTGAACCTACGACCTATATTCAGTGCCATACTACAGAATGCATAAACTGCTTGCCATCACTGATCTGCTTTAAATGTATTTGACATTATTCAAATGGTTACTAAACAAGTAACAAAAAGAGCAAAGGCAAATTATTAAAGAAAACTAACTTAGAATATAAAAATGGATAGCAAAAGGTTCTGTAAATATATGAAAGGGAAGAGAGTAGCCAAAATTAATGTTGATCCATTGGAGGATAAGACTGGGGAGATAATAGTGGCGAACAAAGAAGAGACAGAGTCACTAAATGAATATTATGCTTCAGATTTTATGGTGGACGACACTTGTAGCATCCCAATAGTATGAGGACATACAGAGGTTACAAAAGGGGAGAAAGTTAGAACAATTATCATCACTAGGGAACAAGTTATTGAACAAACTATTGTGATTGAAGACAGAAGTCCCCGTGGCCAGTTAGCCTATATCCTAAGGTCTTAAAGAAAGTGGCGGCAGAGATATTGGATCTGCTGGTTTAATTCCAAAGTTCCTTGCATGTGGGAAAGTTGCTGTGTTTGGAAAAATATTAATTAGTGCTCTTATTCAAAAATGGAGGGAGGCAGAAAGTAGGAAACCAAACCAGTCAGTCATTGGAATCTTGTTGGAATCTATTATTGAGGAAGTAATTACAGGCCATTTGGAAAGTTAAAATGTAATCCATTAGAGTCAGCAAAGTTTTATGAAGGATAAATTGTGTTTGAATAATTTACTAGAGTTCTTTGAAGACATCACACACAAAATGGAAAATGGGGATCCTGTGGGTGTAGCATATCTGGACTTCCAGAGGGCATTTGATAAGGTGCAACACAAAAGGTTAATACACATGGTAAGATTACATGGAAGTAGGAGTAATTTATTATCTTGGAGAGAGGATTGGCTAACCAACAGAAAGCAGAGAGTCAAGATAAATGGGTAATTTCCTGGTTGGCAAGATATTACTAGTGGGGTGACACAGGGTTCGGTCCACAGGCTATTTATGATCTCTATTGATGACTTAGATGAAGGGAATGAAGGTACCAAAGCTAAATTTGCAGATGACACTAAAGTGGTGGGAAAATAAGTTGCAAAAAAGAAATAAGACACTTACAAATTGATATGGATAGAGTCATAGAGTTAGTGAATTGGTCACTCCGCGGATTAGGTTGGTGAGGGAGAAAGGGAATGGGTGACCAAAAGGTGAAGGAGCAGCAGGAAGGCAGTGCAGGTGTCTCCTGCGGTCATCTCCCTCCAAAACAGGTATATCCTTTTGGATACTGTTGGGGGAGATGGCTCACCAGGGGAAAGGCAGCAGTAGCTAGGTTCATAGCAGCGTGGCTAGTGCTGCTGTTCAAAAGGATGGGAAAAAGAGTGGAAGGGCGATAGTCATAGGGGTTTCAATTGTAAAGGGAGTGGATAGGTGGTTCTGTGGTTGAAAATGAGACTCTCAAATGGTATGTTGCCTCCCAGGTGCACGGCTGCAGAAAATTCACAGGTTGGGGGGGGAGGCGGGGAGGGAAGGGTGAGGTCCTACAAGCAGAATTTAGGAAGTTCTGGGGGAGGTGGGAATATTACAAATTCGATGGCCTACACCTGGGCTGGACTGGAACCAATGTCCTTGCGGGTGCTTTTGCTAATGCTGTTGGTGAGGGTTTAAACTCATGTGGCAGGAGGGTGAGAACCAAATGAGGTTAGTGAACAGTAGGAAGGTAGTAACTAAAGCCTGTAAGGAACTAATAATGAAGTCAGCATGGCTAAGGGAAAGAGTAAGCAGGGAGCAGAAAATGAATGCAAAGGGGACTGGTTGAGGTGCATTTGTTTTAATGCAAGAAGTATAATAGGTAAAGCAAATGAACTGAGGGCTTGGATTAGTACCTGGGAGTATCATGTTATTGCTATTACTGAGACCTTGGCCTCCCAACAGCAAACGTGAGATAGAGGTACAAATATGTAAGCAGATCATGGAAAGATGTTGGAGCAACAGGACGGTGGTGATAATTCTAATTTTCCCAACATTGACTGGGATTCACTCAGTGTTAGAGGTCTGGTTGGAACAGAACTTGTAAGCATCATCCAGGAGCGTTTTCTAGAGCAGTATGTAAATAGTTCAACTCAGGAGGGGGCCATACTGGACCTGGGAAATGAGCCCTGTCAGGTGGTTAAGTTTCAATAGGGGATTACTTTGGGAATAGTGATCACAATTCCATAAATTTTAGAATACTCGTGGACAACGACGAGAGTGGTCCTAAAGGAAGAGTGCTAAATTGGGAGAAGGCCAACTATAGCAAAATTAGGCAGGAGCTGGGAATTGCAAATTGGTAGCAGCTGTTTGAAGGTAAATCCACATTTGATATATGGGAGGCTTTCAAAGAGATGTTGCTTAGAGTTTAGGTAAGATATGTTCTTGTGAAAATGAGGGATAGAAATGGCAAGATTAGGGAACCATGGATGATAGGTGAAATTGAGAGACTAGCTAAGGAAAAAAGATGTGTACATAAAGTCTAGGCGACTGAAGACAGACAAAGCTTTGGAAGAATATCAGGAATGTAGGGCCAATCTGAAACGAGGAATTTCCAGGGCTAAAAGGGGGTCATGAGGTATCTTCAGCAAACAAGGTTAAGGCAAATCCCAAAGCCTTTTATTCATATATAAGGAGCAAGTGGGTAACTAGAGAAAGGCCCACTCAAGGACAAAGGAGTAAAGTTATGCATGGAGTCAGAGAAAATAGGTGAGATTCTTCACGAGTACTTTGCATCGGTATTCATGGCGGATGTTGAGGTTAGGCTCAGATCTTTGATTACACGAGATCAAGTCAGCATAAGGAGGGAGGAAGTGTTGAGTATTCCAAAAGGCACAAAGGTGGACAAGTCCCCAGGTCCTGATGAGATCTATCCTAGGTTACTGAGGGAAGTGTAAGAGGAAATAGATAACAGATATCGTTCCAGCAGCCTTGAACACAGGTGAGGTACCGGAGGACTGGATAATTGCTAATGTTGTCCCCTTCTTTAAGAAGGGTAGCAGGGATAATCCAGGTAATTATAGACCTCTGAGCCTGACATCAATGGTAGGGAAGCTGCTGGAGAAGATACTGAGACATAGGATATATTTCCATTTGGAAGAAAATGGGCTTATCAGTGATAGCAACATAGTTTTGTGCAGGGAAGGTAATGTCTTACAAAGCTAATAGAATTCTTTGAGGAGGGTTACAAAATTGATGGATGAGGGAAGGGGTGTAGATGTCATAAACATGAACTTTATCAAGGCAACTGATAAGGTTCCCCATGGTAGGAAGATGGAGAAGAAAAGATTGCATGGAGTCCAGGGTGTTCTAGCTGGATGGATAGAGAACTGACTGGACAACAGGTGACAGAGAGTAGTAGTGGAAGGGAGTTTCTCAAAATGGAGACCTGTAACCAGTGGTGTTCCACAGGGATCCGTGCTGGGATCACTGTTGTTTGTGATATACATAAATGATTTGGAGGAAGGTGCAGATTGCCTGGTTAGCAAGTTTGCAGATGACACTAAGATTGGTGGAGTAGCAGATAGTGAAGGGGACTGTTAGAGAATGCAGCAGAGTATAGATAGATTGGAGAGTTGGGCAGAGAAATGACAGATGGAGTTCAATCCGGGCAAATGCGAGGTGATGCATTTTGGAAGATCCAATTCAAGAGTGAACTATACAGTAAATGGAAAAGTCCTGGGAAAATTGATGTAGAGAGAGATCTGGGTGTTCAGGTTCATTGTTCCCTGAAGGTGGCAACGCAGGTCAGTAGCATGGTCAAGAAGGCATACGGCATGCTTTCCTTTATTGGACCAGATATTGAGTACAAGAGTTGACAGGTCATGTTACAGTTGTATAAGACTTTGGTTTGGCCACATTTGGAATACTGCTTATAGTTCCGGTCGCCACATTATCAAAAGGATATGAATGCTTTGGAGAGAGTACAGAGGAGGTTCACTAGGATATTGCCTGGTATGGAGGATGCTACTATGAAGAAAGGCTGACTAGATTAGGATTATTTTCATTGTAATGACGGAGGTTGAGGAGAGACCTGATTGAGGTCTACAAAACCATGAGAGGTATAGACAGGGTGGATAGCAAGAAGCTTTTTCCTGACCAGGGGACTCAGTTACTCAGGGTCATGAGTTCAAAGTGAGAGGGGAAAAGTTAAAGGGAGATATGCATACAATGTTCTTTACGCAGAGGGTGGTGGGTACCTGGAACGCATTGCCATTGGAGGTGTAGAGACTGGCATGATAGCATCATTTAAGGTGTATCTAGACAGATACATGAATAGGCAGGGAGCAAAGGGATACAAACCTTTAGAAAACAGGCGACAGGTTTAGATAGAGGACTGGATCAGCGCAGGCTTGAAGGGTCGAAGGGCCTGTTCCTGTGCTGTAATTTTCTTTGTTCTTATACAGCACAGAAACAGATCCTTCAATCCAATTTGGTTAGATAGATGGGCCAAAATTTAGCAGATGGAGTGTAACACGGATAATTGGGAGGTTATCCAGTTTGGTTAGGAGAATAGAAAGGCAACTTATTATCTAAGTGAGAAAAACATCGGAGTGCTTGGTGTTCTCATGGATGAGTCAAGAAACAAGTATGTTGGTATATCAGGTAATAAGACAGACATATCTAATAAGGCAAATGGAATTTTAGCATTTATTGATAAAGAATTCGAGTACAAAAAGGAAGTATTGCTGCAACTATAAAAGGCTATATGAGACTGCAACCGGAGTACTGTTTACAATTTTGGTCCCTTTGTTTGAGGAGAAATATAGTTAGATTGGAAGTAGTTCAGAGGACATTCACTAGATTGATTCCAGAGATGAGGGATTTGTCTTATGAAGAGAGGTTGAGCCGTCTAAGCGCATACTCTCTGCTGCCTCGCAGCACCAGAGACCAGGGTTCATTTCCCGCCTCAGCCAACTGCCTGTGTGGAGTTTGCACATTCTCTCCGTGTCTGCATGGGTTTCCTCCGGGTGCACCGGTTTCCTCGCACAGTCCAAAGATGTGCAGGTTAGGTGAATTGGCCACGCTAAATTGCCCATAGTGTTAGGTGAAGGGGTAAATATATGGGAATGGGTCTGGGTGGATTGCTCTTCGGAGGGTCGGTGTGGATTTGTTGGGCCGAAGAACCTGTTTCCACACTGTAAGTAATCTAATTTAACCTTGTCAAAAATATTTAGAAGAATGATAGGTTATCTAATTGCGGTTTACAAGATACTAAAGGGGATTGGCAAAGCCAACATAGAGAGGATGTTTCTTCATGTAGGGGTAATCTAGAATGATAGCTCATTACTTTAGGAAAAGAGGTAGCAGATTTAAAATGAGAGATGAGGCGAAAGTACTTATCTCAAAGGGTCATGAATCTGTGGAATGCATTAACCCAGAATGTGCTGGGACATTGAGTACATTTAAGGAGCAGATAGATAGCAGGTTGAAGGGTCATGGACATTTGGCAGGAAAGTGGAGTTGAAGTCAAGATGAGATCAGCCATGATTGTATTGAATAGCTGAACACGGTCAAGGGACTGAATTGCTTACTTCTGTTCTGAGTCCTTATGTTCTCAATACTCTCCCTAGCAGAAGTGCTGCTGGCTGTAACCTAACTGAGACAAAGCTCCATTCACCAATCATCTCTGTGTCACTAACCTTATGTAATACTAAAGCAATCAGAAGTTATCAAGTTGTGACACACCTCTGGGCAGGTAAGACGTGAACCCAGACTTCAGGCCCAATAATTGCTTCACCACAAGAACCCTTTATTTTGTGAGCCCTCACTCAAATCTTGTACTTGAAGATATATATTCTTCCATTCTTGTTTAAAAGGCTGTCATAGCTTATAGCTACCTAGCTCCTCCTGCTGCTGCAATTCTGGCCACTCAAACATTCCCAAATTGGAAATTTCTTAAAAAGGTAATGTTGTGAAAAACCTTTACCTTCAGGATGCTCTGTAAAAGATCTCTGTCAGACTGATGCTTCTGAGGCGGCTGGTCTCCCATGAACCTCAATAAAGCTGCAGAAAAATAGGAATTAAAGAGAGAAAATGACTGCCACTTGGTGTGTAAAGTTGTGGAGAACTCTCAAAGCTTTTGTACAATGAGGTTCTCCAAAAAATTACTCTTCGTGTTTTGCTTACATTGTGAAAGAGTAACTCATGTCTGCTTTGTAAAAGCAGCAATAAAATGAAGTTAATTATTTGACAATTCGGACATCATTAACACCCAGATTGTCATTATTTCCAAACTGATTGCTATTATCCTCAAAATAATTTCTCTCTCCACAGATTCTGCCAGACCTGCTGAGTTTCTCCAGCACATTTTTTTCCTCTCAATCCTTATTGTGATGAATCCTCAACCAGTCTACTGCAATCCTAAACACTAGTTTTTATTAATGCCAAACTTTTATCATGAACTGCAAATTCCCTTATTAATCCCTAAACTTGTTGTTAATGCCAAACTATATCAATAATAATCCAAATACAGATATCACTAAATCCCTAGAAGTGGCACAAAACAGATAGAACAACCCCACAGTTGTCGGTAAAACTCACCCATGAAATTCTTTGCAGCAAGCTTACTTAGGTTTTTCTCAGGTATGTTAATAAGTGACTCCTGGATGGGAATCTGCAATAGGAATTGCATTTTGAATGAGACACAAAACTCTCAAACCATTTCCAGTTCCTTGTATTAATTGAGTTCGTTTACTGCATTCCTGAAATGCACATTTCACCAATAGAGCATAGAGCATAGAACAATACAGCACAGAACAGGCCCTTCGGCCCACGATGTTGTGCCGAACATCTATCCTAGATTAAGCACCCATCCATGTACCTATCTAATTGCCGCTTAAAGGTCGCCAATGATTCTGACTCTACCACTCCCACGGGCAGCGCATTCCATGCCCCCACCACTCTCTGGGTAAAGAACCCACCCCTGACATCTCCCCTATACCTTCCACCCTTCACCTTAAATTTATGTCCCCTTGTAACACTTTGTTGTACCCGGGTAAAAAGTTTCTGACTGTCTACTCTATCTATTCCTCTGATCATAGAACATAGAAGGATACAGTGCAGTACAGGCCCTTCGGCCCTCGATGTTGCGCCGACCGAATCCTACCTAACCTATACTAGCCCAATAACTTCCAAATGCCTATCCAATGCCCGCTTAAATGACCATAAAGAAGGAGAGTTCACCACTGATACGGGCAGGGCATTCCATGAACTCACAACCCGCTGTGTGAAGAATCTACCCCTAACATCTGTCCTATACCTACCACCCCTTAATTTAAAGCTATGTCCCCTAGTAACATCTGACTCCATCATCTTATAAACCTCTATCAAGTCACCCCTCATCCTTCGCTGTTCCAACGAGAAAAGGCCGAGAACTCTCAACCTATCCTCGTACGACCTATTCTCCATTCCAGGCAACATCCTGGTAAATCTTCTCTGCGCCCTCTCCAAAGCTTCCACATCTTTCCTAAAGTGAGGCGACCAGAACTGCACACAGTACTCCAAATGTGGCCTAACCAAAGTCCTGTACAGCTGCAACATCACTTCACGACTCTTGAATTCAATCCCTCTGCTAATGAACGCTAATACACCATAGGCCTTCTTACAAGCTCTATCCACCTGAGTGGCAACTTTCAAAGATCTATGTACATAGACCCCAAGATCCCTCTGTTCCTCCACCTGACTAAGAACCCTACCATTAACCCTGTATTCCGCATTCTTATTTGTTCTTCCAAAATGGACAACCTCACACTTGGCAGGGTTGAACTCCATCTGCCACTCCTCAGCCCAGCTCTGCATCATATCTAAGTCCCTTTGCAGCCGACAACAGCCCTCCTCACTGTTCACAACTCCACCAATCTTCGTATCATCTGCAAATTTACTGACCCACCCTTCGACTCCCTCATCTAAGTCATTAATAAAAATTACAAACAGCAGAGGACCCAGAACTGATCCCTGCGGAACTCCACTTGTAACTGGGCTCAGGCTGAATATTTACCATCTACCACCACTCTCTGACTTCGACCGGTTAGCCAGTTTTCTATCCAATTGGCCAAATTTCCCACTATCCCATGCCTCCTGACTTTCCGCATAAGCCTACCATGGGGAACCTTATCAAATGCCTTACTAAAATCCATGTACACTACATCCACTGCTCTACCCTCATCCACATGCTTGGTCACCTCCTCAAAGAATTCAATAAGACTTGTAAGGCAAGACCTACCCTTCACAAATCCATGCTGGCTGTCCCTAATCGAGCAGTGTCCTTCCAGATACTCAAATCCTATCCCTCAGTACCCTTTCCATTACTTTGCCTACCACAGAAGAAAGACTAACTGGCCTGTAATTCCCGGGGTTATCCCTATTCCCTTTTTTGAACAGGGGCACAACATTTGCTACTTTCCAGTCCCCTGGTACCACCCCCGTTGACAGTGAAGACGAAAAGATCATTGCCAACGGTACTGCAATTTCCTCTCTTGCTTCCCACATAATCCTAGGATATATCCCGTCAGGCCCGGGGGACTTGTCTATCATCAAGTTGTTCAAAATGTCCAACACATCTTCCTTCCTAACAAGTATCTCTTCTAGCTTACCAGCCCGTTTCACACTCTCCTCTTCAACAATACGGTCCCTCTCGTTCGTAAATACTGAAGAAAAGTACTCATTCAAGACCTCTCCTATCTCTTCCGACTCAATACACAATCTCCCACTACTGTCCTTGATCGGACCTATCCTCGTTCTCGTCATTCTCATGTTTCTCACATACGCATAAAATGCCTTGGGGTTATCCTTGATCCTATCCGCCAAGGATTTTTGATGCCCTCTCTTAGCTCTCCTAATCCCTTTCTTCAGGTCCCTTCTGGCTATCCTGTATCCCTCCACTGCTCTGTCTGAACCCTGTTTCCTCAACCTTATGTAAGCCTCCTTCTTCCTCTTTACTAGACATTCAACCCCCCTCGTCAACCAAGGCGCTCTCACACGACCATTTCTTTCCTGCCTGATAGGTACGTACATATCAAGGACACGTCGTATCTGTTCCTTGAAAAAGTTCCACATTTCCACAACATCCTTCCCTGACAGCCTATGCTCCCAACTTATGCTCCTCAAATCCTGTCTTACAGCATCGTAATTTCCCTTTCCCCAATTGTAAAATCTACCCTGTTGTGCGCACCTATCTGTCTCCATAACCAAGGTGAAAGTCACAGAATTGTGGTCACCATCACCAAAACGTTCACCCACTAACAAGCCCATCACTTGTCCCGGTTCATTACCGAGTACCAAATCCAATATGGCCTCCCCTCTGGTTGGACAATCTACATACTGCATTAGAAAAGCTTCCTGGACACACTGCACAAACACCGCCCCATCCAATCTACTTGATCTAAAGAGCTTCCAATCAATATTTGGGAAGTTGAAGTCGCCCATGACTACGACCCTGTGGCTTCTGCACCTTTCCAAAATCTGTTTCCCAATCTGTTTCTCCACATCTCTGCTGCTATTGGGGGCCTATAGTAAACACCCAACAAGGTGACTGCACCTTTCCTATTTCTGACTTCAGCCCATACTACCTCCAAAGGCAGATCCCCCTCAAACTTCCTTTCTGCAGCCGTTACACCATTTCTAATTAGCAATGCCACTCCCCCCCCCCTCCTTTTTTTACCATCCTCCCTAATTTTACTGAAACATCTGTAACCAGGAACCTCCAACAACCATTCCTGTCCCTCATCTATCCACGTTTCCGTGATGGCCACAACATCGTAGTCCCAGGTACCGATCCACGCCTGAAGTTCACCCACCTTATTTCTGATACTCCTTGCGTTGAAGTATACGCACTTGAGCCCATCTCTGTGTCCGCAAGTATTCCCTGTCAGTGCTACCTTCTCCACAGCCTCCCTACATTCTTGGACATCCTGACAAACAGCTAGCTTACTTGCTGGACTACAAGTCCGGATCCCATCCCCCTGCCAAATTAGTTTAAACCCCCCCCCCGAAGAGTGCTAGCAAACCTACCCCCCAGGATATTGGTGCCCTTCTGGTTCAGGTGCAACCCATCCTGTTTGTAAGGTCCCACCTTCCCCAGAATGCAGTCCAATTGTCCAAATACCTCAAGCCCTCCCTCCTACACCATCCTTGCAGCCACGTGTTCAACTGCACTCCCTCCCTATTCCTTGTCTCACTGTCACGTGGCACCGGCAACAACCCAGAGATGACGACTCTGTCTGTCCTAGCTTATAGCTTCCAGCCTAACTCCCTGAGCTCTTGAATGACCTCCCCACCCCTCTTCCTACCTATGTCGTTGGTGCCAATGTGTACCACGACTTCTGGCTGCACACCCTCCCCTTTAAGGATTCTGAAGACACGGTCCGAGACGTCTCGGACCCTGGCACCCGGGAGGCAACAAACCAATGTGGAATGTTTTATTTAATTCTCATTTGTTTGTCTCAATGCGTAACTAATCTAAGTCTTTTTTTCAAAATCTTTCGCTATTTCATATTTTGCAGTTAATCCATTTCAAAGATGTATCCTGGATTCCTACAAGTTTGGCTAAAATGTTTTCTCCTGTTTTTAATGCTGTATTTTTAACATTTCTACTAATGATTTAAGTAATGCTATAAATCTTTTCAGTTTAATTTTAAAATCTGTCATTTTAACTTTGGCAAAAACTTTCTGAAAGTCCAGATACACTAGATCATGGGCAGCACCATGACCCAATGTATTGGTAACATTCTCAAAAGAAAGCAAGGACATAAGTTAGGCAGGATATCCATTGTGTCTGTGGTGCTGTTTCTTACATTTTTGCTGTACAGATACCTTTAACAATTTCCCCTTTGAAGAGTTACTTTATATTTTAAAACATATAATCTTTAAGCTCGCACACCATTAGTTGCCTGTGTTAGATTTTTGTCTTTTGTAAAACATAAATATCAAGCTATGAATGGCAGAGTGGCTCAGTGGTTAGCACTGCTACCTCATAGCACCAGGGTCCAATCCAGCTTTGGACAATCACCTGTGTGGAGTTTGCACATTCTTCCAAAGATAACCCCTCTAGCTACTCTGGTTTCCTTCCAGGGTCCAAAAATGTGCAGCTGATTTGTCCATACTAAATTGCCGATAGTATCCAGGGATGTGCAGGATCCCTGGATCCTAGATGGATTAGCCATCGGAAATGCAGAGTCATAGGAACAAGGTAGGATGCTCTTTGGAAGGTTGAGGTGAACTTGATGGATCAAATGGTTTGTTTCTGCATTGTAGGGATTCTAAGTTGGTTGCTCAATTTAATGTTTTTCATGCCTTTAGCCAGTACTCTAAATCTCTTCCCTGGTTTCTCTCAGAACTCTGGGATTGGTCCAGGGCTTTTATCTCTGAATAAATTTCTCTCTGAATTCATTTTCATGGCTATATCATTCATATGTTCACTGAAGTTAATTATTGCTTTCCAATTATCCGTGGACGGCACGGTGGCACAGCAGTTAGCACTGCTGTCTCACAGCACCAGAGACCCAGGTTCAATTCCCGCCTCAGGCGACTGACTGTGTGGAGTTTGCACGTTCTTCCCATGTCTGCGTGGGTTTCCTCCGGGTGCTCCGGTTTCCTCCCACAGTCCAAAGATGTGCAGGTCAGGTGAATTGGCCATGCTAAATTGCCCGTAGTGTTAGATAAGGGGTAAAAGTAGGGGTATGGGTGGGTTGCACTTCGACGGGTTGGTGTGGACTTATTGGGCCGAAGGGCCTGTTTCCACATTGAAAGTAATCTAATATAATTACTGTGCAAGCATTTCTCACCTCCTAACTGTTATCTTCTCTTACCTTGGTGTGCTGAATCAGGTAATTAGGATTTTTTCCTTCTGCATTCATGCCCTTCCAGCCAAGCCTAGAATTGAAGCAAATCACAGCATTCTCACTGACTCGCACACAGCACTGTTCACCGTTAAACATCCAACCTGATATCTGCATTAACAGATCGAAACTCTGATTTTGACCTTAGCTATATGAGATGCCAATGTTTATTTCATTGTGCATGGTGGAAATGTAGAACAGCTTGGAGTTCAGAAGAGGCAATTTGATAGACAGTGCTAAGCTGAAGTCCAGGGAATGGTCCTGTATGTGGCATGAGAGGTGGACCTCAAGCAGTAATCTTTCATGGTACTCATGCCAAAGTATACATCAGATATTAATTACCTTGCAACACATGTTGGATAGTGGAGTATTATGGTAAGGCAGAGATGAAAGTGTTGGGAAGTTGGTGGGCAGGGGTGTAGAGGTATTGGAGGGGTAGTGGAGTCCAATCATATGCTCCCTATGCTGTGGCAGAGCAATTTTCTGCACACTTGTGAATACTTACTGATGAGGTCTGCTGAAATCCCACAACAAGCACACTTCTACTACTGCTAATGAATTTGTACAAGGTTAGGCTACGGAAAGAGCTAAGGCAGGAGAGATGCCCACTTCAAACAAACTGGAGAACAGACTGCACCATTTCAGAGACCTTATCTAATAACTATCCATAAAGATGAATAAATGAAGTTTTGACAGTGGCATGGATTTGATAACAGAGGAAGAAAAGGCTTTTACTTATGTTGGTGTTGATGCACATCTGAAGCAATGTCAGGAAATGCCCCAAGACAATATGAAGCCTCTATAGCCAGTTCACAGCCAGCTAGCAAATGCTAACATTAGCGGTATTCCTTCTGAGTACCTCGAAAAGATCCTTTAGTGCTGATCGAGAGAACCAGGGTGATTTTCCCTGCCACTGTTCATATTTCACATTGGTGAACTGTGGATTCAATCAGAACAGATTGCATTGACCAATGATAGCTTCTTTATTGAGCTGGAGTCTCTTCATGCATTTATACTCTGTGATATGCAGGTGACTATTGACCAGGACACATTTTTTGTCTATCTATATAAAGAACACTTACTTGCCATAGAGAGAGTGCAATGGCAGTTCACTGGACTGATCCCTCGGATGGCAGGATTGTTTAAGGAAAAAGTTAAAATTCACACAACACCAGGTTATAGCCCAACAGGTTTACTTGAAAGTACAAGTTTGCGGAGCGCTGCTTCTTTGTCAGGTAGCTAGTGGGGCAGGATCATAGGCCAGAAAATTTATAGTAAAAGGTTGAAGTGTCATACAACTGATGCGAAGTATTGAACAAACCTAGATTGCTGTTAAGTCTTCAGTCACTTAGAATAGGGATGCAGGTTTCAATTGATTAATATGCAAATCCCAGAATTTCTTTCAAGTCACAGTCCCAAAATAACTTAAGGTTTATAAAAAATAAGTTGACATATCAGCTCAGAAAATGCATTAAAGATGTTGGAATCTGTCTGTATCCCAACCTTGAGTTGACTGGTCCTATTTCCAAAATAGGACAGATTGTGTACTTTCTGAATGAAATAGAATGCATCTGCAAATACAAATCTCTAAATGCAAATAGGGTTGGCACCGTGGTTCAGTGGTTAGCACTGCTGCCTCACAGTGCTTGGGACCCAGGTTCGATTCCAGCCTGGGTGACTGTCTGTGTGGAGTTTGAACATTCTCCTTGTATTTGCATGGATTTCCTCTGTGTGTTCCAGTTTCCTCCCACAATCCAAAGATGTGCCTGTTGGGTGAATTGGCCACGCTAAATTGCCTAAAGTGTTCAGGGATGTGTGGCTTAGGTGTATTAGTCAGAGATAAACGTAGAGTACTAGGTTGAGGGAGTGGGTCTGGATGGGTTGCTCTTCAGAGGGTCGGTGTGGACTTGTTGGGCCCAATTGCCTGTTTCCACACTGTAGGAATTCTATACAGTCATAGAGTCTATAATTCACTCCATAGACTTATATGAGTGTATGTGTGTGTGAGAGAGAGAGAGAAAGTGAGAGTCCGTGTGTGAGTATGCATGGTTGATAGAATGTGTGTGCAAGTGTGACAGAGTATATGCCTGTGAGAGGGTGTATGCATGAGAGTGCGTATGTGCATTTCAGACAGAGCATGTGTACGAGAAAGGGTCTGTGTGAGTGTGATTGTGTGCACAAGTGTTTATATATGTGTGCTTGTGTGTTGAGAGAGTGTACAGTATAGTGTGACATGAACCGACGATCGGGTTAATCAAACGAAACCTGCATCCGTATTCCAAGTATGAAAGACTTAACATCTGTCTAGGTTTGTTCAATACTTCGCATCAGTTGCATGACACTTTGATCTTACGTGTCCTGTGATGCTGCCCCACTAGCTACCTGACAAAGGAGCAGCACTCCGGAAGCTTGTACTTCCAAATAAACCCGTTGAACTATAACCTGATGATGTGTGATTTTTACCTTTGTCCACTCCAGTCCAACACCAGCACCTCCACATCATGTTGAAGGAAAGATGGAGGAAACTGGACCTGCATTCTCTAGAGCGCTGAAGAATGAGACGTGACCTAATTGAGAAGTACTAAACATCGGGAGGGTTTAAACTAGTTTGGCTAGGGGATGGGAACAGGAGCTACGGATCAGAGGATGGGGTAACTGGTGACCAGGCAGAAACAGCATGCAGAGAGTCTGTGAGGAAGGATAGACAGTTGATGGGGCAAAATTGAAGTCAGTGTGATGGGTTGAAATGTATCTATTTTAACACAAGTAGTGGTCAGGAATAAGGGTGATGAACTTAGGGCATAGATCAATACTTGGAACTACGATGTTGTGGCCATTACGGAGACTTGGATATCAGGGGCAGAAATGATTGTCACATATTTGAATGTTTCAGAGGAATAGGGAGAGAGGTAAAAGAAGTGGGGGAATGGCATTGCTAATCAGGGACAGTATAACAGGTGCGAAAAGGGAGTATTGTTGAGGAGGGGTGGTCTACTCAGTCATTACGGCTGGAAGTCAGAAATAGGAAAGTAGTCACTTTATTGGGAGTTTTCTATAGACACCCCAATAGCAACAGAGACATGGAGGAGCAGATTGGAAGGCAGATTTTGGAAAGTTGCAGAAGTAACAGGGTTGTTGTCATGGCTGATTTCAACTTCCCTAATATTGATTGGAACCTCCTCAGTGCAAATAGTTTAGATGGAGCAGATTTTGTTTGGTGGATCCAGGAAGGATTCCTGACTCAATATGTATATATGCCACTTAGAGGGGAAGCCATATTGGATTTGGTGCTTTGCAATTAACCAGGTCAGGTACCAGGTCTCAGTGGGAAAGCATTTCAGTGATAATGATCACAACTCCCTGACCTTTATGAGAGTCATGGTGAAGGATACGAGCAGATGGCATGGGAAAGTATTTAATTTGGGGTAGGGGAATTACAATGCTATTAGGCAGGAACTGTGGAGCATAAATTGGGAGCACATATTCTCAGGGAAATGAGCGACAGAAATGTGGAGGTTGTTTAAGGAACACTTGCTGCGAATGCTAGATAGGTTTGTCCCACTGAAGCAAGGAAGGATGGTAGGGTCCAGAAATCTTGGATGACAATAAGGTGTGGAACTTCTAGTCAAGAGGAAGAAGGATGCTTGGGGAAGCAAGGGCTCTGGAAGGTTACAAGGAACTGAAGAATGGACTTAGGAGAGCTAGAAGGGGCATGAAAAGCCTTGGCGGGTAGGATTCAGGAAAACCCCAAAACATTCTACACTGAATTGAGGAACTGGAGGATGACCACAGTGAGGATAGGGCCGAACAGGTATAGTGGAGGGAACTTGTGCAGGGATTTGGAGGAGGTAGGTGAGATCCTCAATGAATACTTTGCTTCTGTATTCTCTAGTGAGAGGGACGTGATCATTTGTGAGGACAGCGTGAAATTGGCTGATTTGCTCAAACGGGTAGATGTTAAGAAGCAGGATGAGCTGGAAACTGAAAAACCAGGAGGATAGTTTCTGGGTCAGAAAAGACATTTCCTGATGAAGAACACATGCTTGAAACGTCGACTCTCCTGCTCCTCGGATGTTGCATGACTGGCTGTGCTTTTCTAGCACCACACTTTTTGATTTTCTCCTTAGATGGGATCTACCCAAGGTTACTATGGGAAGTGAGGAATGAAATTGCTGAGCCTTTGGTAATGATCTTTGCATCCTCACTGTCCACTGGAGTACTACCAGATGATTGGAGGGTGACGAATGTTATTCACTTGTTCAAGAAAAGGAATAGGGATAACTCTGAGAATTACAGACCAGTCAGTCTTATGTCAATGGTGAGCAAATTACTGGAGAGGGTTCTGAGAGACAGGATTTATGATTATTTGGAAAAGCATAGTATGATTAGAGATAATCAACATGGCATTGAGGGGGGCAGGTCATGCGTCACATGCCTTATTGAATTCTTTGATGATGTGACAAAACACATTGATGAAGGTAGAGCAGTGGATGTGGTGTATATGGATTTTAGCAAGGCTTTTGTTGTGGTTGCCCATGGTAGGCTCATTCAGAAAGTAGGGAGTCATGGGATACAGGGAAATCTGGCTGTCTGGGTACAGAATTGGTACATAGAAGACAGAGGGTGGTAGTAGATGGAAAGTATGCAGCTTGAAGCTCGGTGTTCCACAGCGATCTGTTCTTTGTGATTTTTATTAATGTCTTGGATGAGGAAATGGAGAATATGTTCGTAAGTTTGCTGTTGGTGGAGTTGTGGATAGTGTGAGGGCTTTTATAGGTTGCAGTGGGACATTGACAGTATATGGAGCTTGGCTGAGAAGTGGCAGATGGAGTTCAACCTGGAAAAGTGTGAAGTGATTCATTTAGGAAGGTCAAATTTCAATGCAGATTGTAGGGTTAAAGGCAGGATTCTGGTCAGTGTGGTGGATCTTGGGATTCATATCCATAGATCCCTCAAAGTTGCAACCCAAGTTGATAGGGTTGGTAAGAAGGCGTATGATGTGTTGGCTTTCCTGAGCAAGGGCATTGATCTTAAGAACCATGAGGTTATGCTACAGCTCTATAAAGCCCTGGTTAGACCATACTTGGAATATTGTGTTCCGTTCTAGTTGCCCTAGAAAGGATGTGGCAGCTTTAGACAGGGTGCAGAGGAGATTTACCAAGATGCTGTCTGAACTGGAGGGCATGTTTTATGAAGAAAGGTTGAGGGAGCTAGGGCTTTTCTCATTGGAGCGAATAAGGATGAGAGGTGACTTGATAGAGGTGTACAAGATGGTGAGAGACATAGATAAAGCGGATAGCCAGAGACTTTTTCCCCCAAGACAGAAATGGCTATCACAAGGGGGCATGTGATATCACCCCGAGGGCTGTGGAAATGCTGCGCTCAAAATATACTGATTGCTTTCTACAAACTAATGATGTGAAGAGATATAAGTCGTGCAAGTAAGTGTTATCGAGGTAGATGCTCAGTCGTGATCTGATTGAGTGATTGCCTGGATAGAAGGTTTGTGATGCAGAGTGATGTTAACAGCATGGATTCAATTTCCATACTGGTTAAAGTCACCATGAAGGTCCTGACTTATAAACCTCTTACCTCATCTGAGGTGTGGGACACTCAGATTAAACCACCAGGAGTCATTTCTGTCTAATGAGATAGCTGTCTGATGAAGCTCTGGGACTATGATGACTTTATCTTTAGTTGAATTGGGGGGAAGCCTTGATAGACTGGACAGCCTCCTCCTGTTATACATTCTTGTCCTATAGATATTTTCTAACCAGTGTGATTTGAGATGTTATTACACACCTCTGGAGTAGGTGGGACTTGAACCTGGGCCTCCTAGCCCAGAGGTAGAGGTACTATCACTTAGTCACAAAAACCCTAATTCCCGTCCTATCTACTCTGACTTCCTCACTCTCCTGTCTTCCAGCAGACATCTTTTTTATGCAGCATTGGATTGTACACCCATTCTATCAACACATGCAAAATTAATTCTTCTCCATAATAGTGTAAATAACGTTATCTTTTAGTATCTACAATCACTCTCTACAAACTATCCTTAGTAAGTATATTGCTTGGCACACTATTTGCACAAAGATGCACTAAAAGAAAATGAGAATCACGTTCACACTCAATTTATTCATACCCCACCTGTAAAACTGGCAACATCCTAAACTTTTGACTTCCTCTTGGTCTCAATCTCTGATGTGTCTGTTTAATGTTTAATGATTATTGCACTTTGTTTTTGTGTCTTCCAGTTAAGACACCTGCTGTGGTTCTGTTCGCCGAGCTGGAAGTTTTTGCTGCAAACGTTTCGTTCCCTGGCTAGGGAACATCATCAGTGCTATTGGAGCCTCCTGAGAAGCGCTGCTTTGATGTTTCTTCCGGTATTTATAGTGGTTTGTTCTTGCCGCTTCCGGGTGTCAGTTTCAGCTGTAGTAGTTTGTATGTGGGGTCCAGGTTGATGTGTCTGTTGATGGATCTTCTTGCCGTTTCCGGGTGTCAGTTTCAGCTGTAGTGGTTTGTATATTGGGTCCAGGTCTATGTGTCTGTTAATGGAGTTTGTGGATGTTCATCCACAAACTCCATTAACAGACACATAGACCTGGACCCAATATACAAACCACTACAGCTGAAACTGACACCCGGAAACGGCAAGAAGATCCATCAACAGACACATCAACCTGGACCCCACATACAAACTACTACAGCTGAAACTGACACCCGGAAGCGGCAAGAACAAACCACTATAAATACCGGAAGAAACATCAAAGCAGCGCTTCTCAGGAGGCTCCAATAGCACTGAAGATGTTCCCTAGCCAGGGAACGAAACGTTTGCAGCAAAAACTTCCAGCTCAGCGAACAGAACCACAACAACGGACACCCGAGCTACAAATCTTCAACCCGACTTTAAAGACACTTGCTTAATACTGCCAGTCGTGTTACTCACATGGCCACAGGGTCTCTGAAGTACTTCATGGCAAATTCTGTCATTACATACTGGACAAAGTCAGGTGAAGAATGCATGTTTGAAGGAGGATTGCTGGATTCAGAATGTGAGGAGATGATCGTGTTTTCTGAAACTTCACTGGGTGCAGAAATCTAAATAACAAGATCACACATTCTCTTAGTACAACAAAAGGCAGGTGTAGATATGCTGTGCAAATCACTGTGAATAAAACCAAAGTTACAATTGTACTATAAAAAAGTCAATTGTTGTGTCTATAATATCTAGCATTTCTGACCATCTGAGGCTATTTCATAAGCACTTTGCAGAATTTAACCAACTGCCCATTTCTCATGTACTTTGAATCTGAGTGGGTTATCCAACCACAAATAAAAAATCATACTGTAGCTAAACTTGATCATGTCCTCTCACAGCTATGTACTTTTCAGGATGAAGCAATAAAAATGAGAACCAAGAGAGGACATAAAATGCAATCAAAGTTTGTGAGAAGAAGATTTGTAGCTCGGGTGCTCGTTGTTGTGGTTCTGTTCGCCGATTTGGGAATTTGTGTTGCAGACGTTTCGTTTCCTGTCTAGGTGACATCCTCAATGCTTGGGAGCCTCCTGTGAAGCGCTTCTGTGATGTTTCCTCCAGCATTTATAGTGATTTGTCTCTGCTGCTTCCGGTTGTCAGTTCCAGCTGTCCGCTGCAGTGGTCGGTATATTGGGTCCAGGTCGATGTGCTTATTGATTGAATCTGTGGATGAATGCCATGCCTCTAGGAATTCCCTGGCTGTTTTCTGTTTGGCTTGTCCTATAATAGTAGTGTTGTCCCAGTTGAACTCAGTAGTGTACCCAGTAGTGTACAAAATCCCATGCAAGGGCTGCACAAAACACTACATAGGACAAACAGGAAGACAGCTAATGATCCGCATCCATGAACACCAACTAGCCACGAAACGACTATCCTTAGTAGCCACACACGCAGATGACAAGCATCATGAATTCGACTGGGACAACACTACTATTATAGGACAAGCCAAACAGAGAACAGCCAGGGAATTCCTAGAGGCATGGCATTCATCCACAGATTCAATCAATAAGCACATCGACCTGGACCCAATATACTGACCACTGCAGCGGACAGCTGGAACTGACAACTGGAAGTGGCAGAGACAAATCATTATAAATGCTGGAGGAAACATCACAGAAGCGCTTCACAGGAGGCTCCCAAGCATTGAGGATGTCACCTAGACAGGGGACGAAGCGTCTGCAACACAAACTCCCAGCTCGGCGAACAGAACCACAATAAAATGCAATAGTGTGGGGGAGGGGGAGAGAGAGATATAGTAAATTAAATAGAAAGGACAAAGCAATTGAACAGGGTAACAGTTCAGGCCAAAGGATATGAAAGCGCTACAGGCAGATATTAATAGGTTAACTGAATGTGCAAAAAAAATGAGAGTTTGAGAAAATATGAAATTATCCATTTTAGTATGGAGATGAAAGAAAAAGTATGTTATCTAGATGGTGAGAGATTGCAAGGGTCTGAGGTGTGGACTGATCTGGGTATCCTAGTGCATGAATCACATACGCTGAGTATGCAGATACAGAAAATAATTAGCAAAGCTAATAGAATGTTGTTATTTATTGTGAGGGGAATTGAATAGAACAGTAAAGAGATTTTGCTTTACTCATGTTGGGCATAGGTGAGACCACATTAATTGTGTAAAGTGTTGATCTCCTGATTAAAGGAAGCAGTTCTGATAAGCTTCACTAAACTAATATCTGGAAAGTCTTATAAGAAAAGACTGGACAGGCTGGGCTTGCAAATACGGGAGTTTAGAACATTAAGAGATTACTTGTTTGGAACCTAAAAGATCCTGAGGGGTCCTGACTGGGTCGATGTGGAGAGGATGCTTTCTTTTATGAGATTTCTTGAAGTGAAGGGTCACTATTTGAAAATAAAGCTCACCCATTTAAGATAGAGATATGTGGAATCTTTGGAACACAGTCATCTTCAAAAGGAGATGGAAGCAGAATCTTTGATTATCTCTGAGACAGGGTAATTAGGTATTTGATAAACAAGAGGATGAAAGGTTACTGGGAAAATATATGGTAATCAGCTTAGTGATGAGCTTTTTTTATTGAGGGAGTGTGTTTGAAGAGCTAAATAGCTTATTCCTGATGCTAGTTCATCTTTCTGTGTTAGATAATAAGTAAGGTAAACATACAGAATTAAAGGTTTTGTATCTAAATGTATGCAGAATTTCTAACTAAGTAGATGAACTTATTAGAAGCAAGTATGATCTGACAGCCATTGTAGGAATGTGGTTTCAAGTTGACCAATGTTGGGGTCAGAACATCAGGATATTTCACATTTGGAAAGGACTGGTAGAAAAGAAAAGGTGATGGGATAGCTTGGTTATTAAGGGTTATGATTAATGTGGTCACGGGAAATGATCTTCATCAGAAAACCAAGATGCAGAATTAATTGGGGAAAAAAAACAGGAAGGGAGATACACCATTGCACGAGTAATGGAAAGATCCATCCTAATAATAGTTACACTGTCAGAAAAAAGAATATACAAATAAATAATGGGGGCTTGGAAGAAAGAAATTCACTATGAGTGATTTCATTTGGATCAGTTGAATCAAATTGTCAAAAGTAACATGGGAAAGAATTTTATACAGGATACTAGGGGCAATTTCCCAGAGTACTATATTCTGGAGACACATCAGAAGGGATAAAATTGCAATAATTCAGAGAAGGTTCACTCGGCTGACAAGGAGTTAATTGGAGAGTTGCATTGTCAAACAGACATACAAGGAACAAAGAAACTACTTCTGATAAGAAGTCAAGTTGCAGACTTGCAATAAGTTGGATGAAAGAGTTTAAAGAATCATCAGTAATAACATCGAGTCATAGAGCTGTACAACATAGAAACAGCCAGGAGGGGGCACGAGAAAAGCTTGGCAGAACGGATTAGGGAGAACACAAAGGCATTTTACACTTATGTGAGGAATAAGAGAAAGGTCAAAGAAATAGTAGGGTCGATCAGGGATAGCATAGGGAACTTGTGTGTGGAGTCTGAGGTGGTAGGGGAAGCCCTAAATGAGTTTTTTTGCTTCTGTCTTTACAAAAGAAATGAACTTTGTAGTGAATGAAACCTTTGAAGAACAGGTGTGCGTGCTGGAATGGGTAGAGATAAAGGAAGCTGATGTGCTGAAAATTTTGTCAACATTAAGATTGACAAGTCGCCAGGCCCGGACCAGATTTGTCCTCGGATGCTTTGGGAAACGAGAAATGCGATTGCTTCGCCACTTGCAAAGATCTTTGCATCCTCGCTCTCCACTGGAGTCATACCTGAGGACTGGAGAGAGGCAAATGTAATTCCTCTCTTCAAGAAAGGAAATAGGGAAATCCTCGGCAATTACAGACCAGTAAATCTCACGTCTGTCGTCTGCAAGGTGTTAGAAAGGATTCTGAGGGATAGGATTTATGACCATCTGGAAGAGCATGGCTTGATTAAATGCAGTCAACACAGCTTTGAGGGGGGCAGGTCATGCCTCACAAACCTTATCGAGTTCTTTGAGGATGTGACTAGAAAAGTTGATGAGGGTCAAGCTGTGAATGTGATGTATATCGACTTCAGCAAGGCATTTGATAAGGTAGCTAATGGTAGGCTCATTCAGAAGGTCAGGAGGAATGGGATACAGGGGAACTTAGCTGTCTGAACACAGAATTGGCTGGCCAACAGCAGACAGCGAGTGGTAGTAGAAGGAAAATATTCTGCCTGGAAGTCAGTGGTGAGTGATGTTCCACAGGGCTCTGTCGTTGGGCCTCTACTGTTTGTAATTTTTATTAATGACTTGGATGAGGGGATTGAAGGATAGGTCAGCAAGTTTGTAGACGATACAAAGGTTGGAGGTGTCGTTGACAGTAGAGGGCTGTTGTATGCTGCAGTGGGACATTGACAGGATGCAGAGATGGGCTGAGAGGTGGCAGATGGAGTTCAACCTGGATAAATGTGATGTGATGCATTTTGGAAGGTCGAATTGAAAGCTGAGTACAGGATTAAGGATAGGATTCTTGGCAGTGTGGAGGCACAGTGGGATCTTGATGTGCAGGTACATAGATCCCTTAAAATGGCCACCCAAGTGGACAGGGTTGTTAAGAAAGCATATGGTGTTTTGGCTTTCATTAACAGGGGAATTGAGTTTAAGAGTCGTGAGATCTTGTTGCGGCTCTATAAAACTTTGGTTAGAGCGCACTTGGAATACTGTGTCTAGTTCTGGTCGCCCTATTATGGGAAAGATGTGGATGCTTTGGAGAGGGTTCAAAGGAGGTTTACCAGGATGCTGCCTGGACTGGAGGGCTTATCTTATGAAGAGAGGTTGACTGAGCTCGGACTTTTTTTCATTGGAAGAAAGGAGGAGAAGAGGGGACCTAATTGAGGTATACAAGATAATGAGAAACATAGATAGAGTCGATAGTCAGAGACTATTTCCCAGGGCAGAAATGGCTAACACGAGGGGTCATAGTTTTAAGCTGGTTGGAGGAAAGTATAGAGGAGATGTCAGAGGTGGGTTTTTTTACACGGAGTTGAGAGAGCATGGAATGCATTGCTAGCAGTTGTGGAGGCAGGGGCATTGGGGACATTTAAGAGACTGCTGGACATGCACACAGTCACAGAAATTTGAGGGTGCATACATCGTGGGCTGAAGGGCCTGCTCTGTGCTGTACTGTTCTAAACAGATTCTTTGGTCCAACTCATCCATGCCGACCAGATATCTTAAATTAATATAGTCCCATTTGCCAGCATTCAGCCCAATCTCTCTAAACCTTCCTATTCATACACCCATCCAGATGCCTTTTAAATGCTGTAATTGTACCAGCCTCCACCACTTCCTCTGGTTGCTCATTCAATACATGCACCACCCTTTGTATAAAAAAGTTGCCCCTTAGGTCCCTTTTAAACCTTACTCGTCTCAGCTTAAACTTATGCCCTCTAGTTTTGGACTCCCCCTCCCTGGGGAAAAGACCTTGGCTATTTACCCTATCCATGCTCCTCATGATTTTATAAACCTCTATAAGGTCACCCCACAGCCTCTGATGCTTCAGGGAAAACAGCCCCAGCCTGTTCTGCCTCTCCCTATAGCTCAAACTCTCAAACGCTGGTAACATGCTTGTAAATCTTTTCTGAACCCTTGCAAGTTTCACAACCTTCCTATTGTAAGGAGACTAGAATTGAATGCTATTTTTCAAAATTTGCTAACCAATGTCCTGTACAGCCACAACATTACCTACCAACACCGATACTCAATGCATTGACCAATAAAAGGAAAGCACATCAAAGGCCTTCTTCACTTCTCTGTCTATCTGCCACTCTACCTACAAGGAACTGTGAATCTGCATTCCAAAATCTCTTTGTCCAGCAGCAGTGTGCAACCACTGCCCCTCCACCCCAACCCCACAACATCCCCCCTGCCTCACCTCCCCATGATCTTACCATTAAGTGTTGCCCTCATTTGTTTTTTTAACCTCACCTCACATCTATCTAAATTAATCTCCACCTGCCACTCCTCGGCTCACTGGCCCATCTGATGAAGGTTCCATTGGACTCTGAGGTAATCTTCTTCACTGTCCACCACACCTCCAATTTTGGTGTTGTCTGCAAACTTACCAACTATACCTCCTCTGTTCACATCCAAATCATTGATATAAATGATGAAAAGCAGTGGACCCAGCACTGATCCTTGTGGCACACCACTGGTCACAGGCCTCCAGTCTGAAAAGCAACCCTCCACCACCACTCTCTGACTTCTATCTTTGAGCCAGTTCTATGTCCATATGGCTAGTTCTCCCTGTATTCCATGTGATCTAACCTTGCTAACCAGTCTACCACGAGGAACCTTGTTGAATACCTTATTTAAGTCCACGTAGATCATGTCTGGGATCAGAGGACGTAGTCTCGGAACAAAGGGGTGCAAATTTAAGACTGAGATAAGGAGAAAGTTATTTTCTTACAAGTTCAGAGTCTTTGCAACTTCTTGCCACAGAGAGCTGTTGGGACAGAGTCTATTTAAGGTATTCTGGACCTTAAGGATGAAAATCTATGAGAATCAGACACCAGTGCTCCCTCTGTAGCAGAACTCTGCAGAACAACTGTGCATAAGGATTGAACCATGGACACATCCAGAGACAGGCACCATTGGTAGAATCGTGGTCAAGTTCCACCACTAATCGGGTATTACCTAAGTTGAATTAGGAGGCTTAACTTGTTCACTTGATGGGTCTTATTTTGGTTGCTACAGTTTATAAAGTTTTATTAATTGTTTCAATACTTGATTGTCTGTGAAACCTTTTAATAAGTAGTTGAATCAAAGGCACCATGTGATTTATCCACAGCACTGGCTGAAATCACCAGACCAGGTATTCAACCCACCTGTCTATATGGTACTGTGCTAATCTGGACACTTAAAAATCACACAATACCAGGTTATAGTCCAACAGGTTTAATTGGAAGCATACTAGCTAGTGTGCTTCCAATTAAACCTGTTGGACTATAACCTGGCGTTGTGTGATTTTTAACTTTGTACACCCCAGTCCAACACCGGCATCTCCCAATCTGGACACTAGTCTTCTTACCTTTCTGATGGATGATCCATTGGAACTAGGTGTGCTCTTTTGCCTCTCCTCATTCTTCCCCAGGTTACTGTTATAGTAATCAGGAGCTGCTGTTGGCTGAGCATGATCTTCAGGAAACAAGCCAGAACGCCCACCAATTGACCCAAACTGCCAGCCTGAGGAAGGAAGGATGCAAGATTCAGTAATGCAGATTGGGCCCTAGCTCTCAACCTGCTCTCTGTCACACTTTGCATCTCTGTTTATCTTCTTTCGATATTTGAGGTGATGGTTTATATTTTTCTCCTTCTAAAGATAGTTCTGAAACTAATGATATAAATAATAGAATCTGTAATGTACAAGATTTCAGAGGTGACCAGTGGTGTTCCACAGGGAGCTGTTCTGGGACCTCTGCTGTTTGTGATTTTTATAAATGACTTGTTGAAGAAGTGGAAGGATGGGTTAGTAAGTTTGCCATTGACACAAAGGCTGATGGAGTTGTGGATAGTGTGGAGGGCTGTTGTAGGATGCAACGGGAGATTGACAGGATGCAGAGCTAAGCTAAGAAGTGGCAGATGGAGTTCAACCTGGAAAAGTGTGAAGTGATTTGTTTTGTAAGGTCAAATCGGGCAGCAGATTCTAGGGTTAGAAGCAGGATTCTTGGTAGTGTGGAGGATCTTGGGGTTCATATCCATTGATCCCTCAAAATTGCAATCTAGGTTGACAGCATTGTTAAGAAGGCATTTCATGAGCAGAGGCATTGAGTTTAAGAACCACTAGATTATGCTGCAGGCTCTATAAAGCCCCGATTGTTCAATTCTGGTCGCCTCATTATAGGAAGGATGTGAAAGCTTTCAAGAGGGTGCAGAGGAGATTTACCAGGATGTTGCCAGGACTGGAGGGCATGTCTTATGAAGAAAGGTTGAGAAAGCTTTTCTGATTGGAGTGAAGGAGGATGAGAAGTGATTTGATGGAGGTGTACAAGATGTTAAGAGACATAGACAAAGTGAATAGTCAGAGACTTTTACCCAGGGCGGAAATGGCTATCATGAGGGGGCATAATTTTAAGGTGATTGGAGGAAGGTTTAGGAGAGATGTCAGAGGTAGATTCTTTACAGAGAGAGTGGTGGGTGCGTGGAATGCACTGCCAGCCGTGGTAGTAGAGTCAGATACATTAGGGAAATTTAAGCAACTCTTAGATAGGCATGTGGAAGTTAGTACAATGAAGGATATGTATGGTAGTCTGAATTTAGAGTAGGATATAAGGTTGGCACAACATCGAGGGCCAAAAGGCCTGTACTGTGCAATACTGTTCTGTGAAAGTTACTGATTAGCTTGTGGTGTTGTGACTGGTTGTGGATGACAAAGGCCATCGGCCTGACAACAACTCTGTGACTGGCGTCTTTGTAACTGAGTAATTTGTAGGTGTACATGGTCCTGACAAAGGCTTTTGGACTGCTGCAAGGGACAGATGGTATGCCTTCCTCTCCAGTAAAAATCCTAGAGCCTGAAAAAAACCCAGTTAATTTTCCCTTATAACTATAAGCTGTGGCCTTTAACCTGTAAAAGGAAAAAAGAGATTGAAGAACAGAAAATCTTGGCAAGCAAAAGCTGCTCAATAAAACCTGGGAATTGGGGCCTCTGAACTATTTCCCCAGTTTTATTTTTATCTCCACCTATAATACCAATTTTTTTTTGTCTATGTTGGTCTACATGCATGTGTATTTTGAGGAATTTTAAAAAGGGGTTAGAGTTCAGAGTTCTAACTGATAGAGTTAAATATTGACAGTTCATAATGTTTACATGTGGTTAAAATCTATTTATTTGTAGTAAATATTAGTTCTTGTTAACTGCAGAAACATGGCCCATATTTTTGTTAGTTACAGGTAAATTGAGGATTTTGCATGCTTTGATAATTTTTTAAATTTTTGTGGTAATTCTCAAAATAAAGGTACAGATTTCCAGTGTGACACTTTGGCTCTTCATTTTAGATTCTACTATCTCAGCCTTTTAGGACTTTAAAGCCTCGTTATACTAACCTATAATCGACACTGTTTCAATCAGAAAAGGTCTGACCAAGTCTTTCTTTGTATCTCTATTTGTCTGTATCAGGCAGAATGCCAGTGAATTCAGCATTGTAATCCTAAAGGAGAAAGTGAGGACTGCAGATGCTGGAGATCAAAGCTGAAAATGTGTTGCTGGAAAAGCGCAGCAGGTCAGGCAGCATCCACGGAGCAGGAGAATCGACGTTTCGGGCATGAGCCCTTCAGGAATCCTAAACCCAAACATTCTTTTACAAGTACAATATTCCTAATGAGGTCTCATTCAACTTTTATTTAAAGTTACTATCCCAATGTAATTTTCTTTGGAGAGATTTTATTCCTGTGTGCCTTTTAATAGCTCCCAGAGATAGTGGGACTGTATATCACAGGACATTTGGGCCTTTCTACTGGCTCCCATTTGTGTTTGAGCAAAACAAAATCAACAGAGTCAATTTCTGGGCTGTTGTCATTAAATAATTGAAAGAATGTTGCAATGTCTGCTCTGAATGGATGTCTGACAGTCTCCTTTGACTGACCTGAGTCCAGTCAGGTCAGGCATTAATTTTGTCCTGCTGCATCAAGGACCACTTCTGAGAGTGTGATCTGAATGCTATCGATTGATGAGTTTGCAGTTTCCCTTTGAGACTCACCTGGTTCGAGTCCATCTAGAGGCAGGAGCTTGATGATGTCTCCTTTGCGAAAGTTCAGCAAGCTTTTATCATCTGTAATATAGCTCTTAATAGCCATAACATGGTCAGAGTCCTGTGAGGTAGATATACAATATGAACCAAATTTTGGAAGAGAACAAGATTTCAGCTAAGTGAACATGTAAATCGCACATCACCTGAAGAAGTAGCTGTACAACAGTGGTATGTAGTCAGGAGGAGCCAAATTCAGCCCTGATTTATACTGGAACAATGAATGGGACAGTACTGTTGAACTCAGCAACTTGGAGACAATCCTTGTAACTAGGCAGTATATGAACATTAACCGTACCAGCACTGGGAAGCTCCCCAACTAGATGAGTGCCACGCAGTTCCCATACCAGTATCTCCACCAGTACTTTGAAAGAATGGATAAGACGACTACATAATCCAAGTAGGATTGAGGAGCAGAAGAACATAGAACATTGCAGTGCAGAACAGGCCCTTTGGACCTCAATGTTGCGCCGACCTGTGGAACCTGAAGCTCGTCTATTCTACACTATTCCATTTTCATCCAGATTTATCCAATGACCATTTAAATGCCCTTAAAATTGGCGAGGGTGTGGTGCTGGAAAAGCACAGCAGGTCAGGCAGCATCCGAGGAGCAAGAGAGTCGATGTTTCGGGCAAAAGCCCTTCATCAGGGCTTCTCCTTTTCCAGCACCACACTCATGACTCTAATCTCTAGCATCTGCAGTCCTAACTTTCACCTACTTAAAGTTGGCGAGTCTACTACTGTTGCAGGCAGGACATTCCACGCCCCTACTACCCTCTGAGTAAAGAAACTACCTCTGACATCTTTCCTATATCTATCACCTCTCAATTTAAAGCTATGTCCCCTCTTGCTAGCCATCACCATGCAAGGAAAAAGGCTCTCACTGTCCACCCTATCTAACCCTCTGATTATCTTGTATGTCTCAATTAAGTCACTTCTCAACCATCCTTGCTCTAATGAAAACAGCCTCAAGTCCCTCAGCCTTTCCTCATAAGACCTTTCCTCCATACCAGGCAACATCATAATAAATCTCCTTTGAACCCTTTCCAAAGTTTTCACATTCTTCCTATAATGCGGTGACCAAAATTGTACGCAATAGTCCAACTACAGCACACCAGAGTTTTGTACAGCTGCAGCATGACCTCGTGGCTCTGAATAAAAGCTAACACACCGTATGCCTTCTTAACAACCCTGTCAACCTGGGTGGCAATTTTCAGGAATCAATGTACATGGATACCAAGATCTCTCTGCTCATCTACACTGCCAAGAATCTTATTATTAGCCCAGTACTCTTTATTCCTGTTGCTCCTTCCAAACTCAATTAACTCACACTTCTCCATATTTGACTCCATTTGCCACCTCTCAGCCCAGCTCTGCAGCTTATCTGTGCCCCTCTGTAACCTACAACATCCTTTGGCATGACCTACAACTCCACCTACTTTAGTGTCATCTGCAAATTTGCTAACACATCCTTCTAAGCTCTCATCCGGGTCATTTATGAAAATGACAAACAGCAGTGGACCCAAAACAGATCCTTGTGGTACACCACTAGTAACTGAACTCCAGGATGAACACCTCCCATCAAATAGCTTCCTCTGCCTTCTTTCAGCTAGCCACTTTCTGATCCAAACCACTAAATCACTCTCAGTCCCATGCCTCCTTATTTTGTGCAATAGCCTACTGTGGGGAACCTTATCAAATGCCTTACTGAAATCCATATACACATCAACCACTTTACCCTTATCTACCTGTTTGATAACCATCTCAAAGATCTCAATAAAGTTTGTGAGGCACGACCTACCCTTCACAAAACCGTGTTGACTATCCCTAATCAACTTATTCCTCTCTAGATGATTATAAATCGTCTCTCTTATAACCTTTTCCAGCACTTTACCCACAACTGAAATTAGGCTCATTGGTCTATAATTACCAGGATTGGTCTACTTCCCTTCTTGATCAAGGGGACAACATTTACTATCCTTCAGCCTTCTGGCAGTATTCCTGTAGACAATGACGATATAAAGATCAAAGCCAAAGGCTTGACAATCTCCTCCCTGGCTTCCCAGAGAACCCTAGGATAAATTCCATCTAGCACAGAAAACAGAATCCAAAATAGAATCCAAAGATTACTCACTAAAAATACCAAAACATATCAATCATGCCATGAAAACACAAACAAAGTAATGCAAACACTTCCAGACGGATAGAATTGAAAAGCAGAGGGGTTAGGCTTAAACTTTATTATAAATGATATAAAGATACCAAACTTATAATTCAGGAAGGAACGGAAAGAGATGACTATGGAGTAACACAATCCTTAAGTAGCATTTAACAGAGTACAGATGGAGAAGATGTTTCCATTTGTGGAGCTCATAAATCCACTAGAAAATTCAGAGAGAAATCAGCTAGAATGTTGAATTTTCGATCACATTGAGTAGTTGAGATAAATAGTATAGATACGTTGAAAGGAAAACTATATCATCATAAATGGGAATGACTATGCTAATTGGCTTAAATGAGAGGTGTGAGAGGGTGATGTGGAGTCCATAAACACTGCTATCAAATAGTTGGGCATGATGTATTGTATATGCAAATCTTCATATTAGTAATTCCATCCAATACTGGCATAGAAACTGGGCTGGGAATTGCAATCAATATAGTGGAAACACTTGTCACAATAACTGCACTCAATATGGAGTTATTATTGGTATCACAAGAAATACTGATGTTTTACCTATATGCCAGTAAGTCAGTTCTTATGTTATTAATACTGTAGAGTGAAGTGTATGGATCTTTTCCAAAATCACAATTGCCTGCCAGTTTGAATTGCTACTTTCTACTGGCCTGCCATAGTTTAATGCTTGCTCCTTTTTCTATTTCTGTTGTATTTTTCAAATCTCCTGTACCTTCTGTAACTCCCCCAGGAATAAAGTGATGAGCATCTTTGCCTGCTTAGCCTTTTCTGAATACAGGACCAGCTGCTCATTCTTCAGAGAAAATTCCAGCATGGTTTCTTCCTTTAATGTCACATTCAGTATTTCTGTATAACTGTAACAAAGAGAGAGAGGTAAATAGGTGTCCATTATCTGCACAGGTACTTTATTCAGACTCAGCAGGTTCCTATCTGCTGGAAACTTTTTCCATGGTGCTCAAAAGGCATAGACATAATGTGTCAATGGTCTCTTCTTGTGCTGTACATTTTTTGACAATTTTGTGGCCAAGTAACAGAGGAGACAACAGTGAAATTAAATAGAGAGGAACTACTTAAAGGTTGTCAGGGCGTGCTCAAAGTTAAAAGTTCACCCTGTCCGTCATAGGATGCACCCTGAGTTGCTGATGGAAGTAAAGATGGAAATTGCATCACCTTTCAATCCTCCTCTAATCTGGTAGTGGTGCCAGAAGAATACTGTAATGGTTACAACTCATATTCAAAAAGGCAAGTGGGATATGCACAGCAATTACTAGCCGTGGGCGGCACGGTGGCACAGTGGTTAGCACTGCTGCCTCACAGCGCCAGAGACCCGGGTTCAATTCCCGACTCAGGCGACTGACTGTGTGGAGTTTGCACATTCTCTCTGTGTCTGCGTGGGTTTCCTCCGGGTGCTCCGGTTTCCTCCCACAGTCCAAGGATGTGCAGGTCAGGTGAATTGGCCATTCCAAATTGCCCATAGTGTTAGGTAAAGGGGTAATGTAGGGGTATGGGTGGGTTGCGCGTCGGTGTGGACTTGTTGGGCCGAAGGGCCTGTTTCCACACTGTAAGTAATCTAATCAGTCAGCTTAACATTGGTGGTGGGGAAATGCTTAAATATAATAATCTGGATAAAAAAAATTGACACTTAGAATCCCTACAGTTCATCAAGTCCACACCAAGCCTCTGAATAGCATGCCACCCTGACCACTTCCAGCCCACCATGTTAATGCTGACCAACAAACAACAAACTGCACTAATCCAATTTAATTGCATTTGCTTCATAGCTTACTATACCCTGGCATTTTAAGTACTCATCCAGATACTTTACAAATGTTGCAAAAGTACCTCCCTCCACCACCCTCTCTGGCAGCACATTTCATAGTTCCACCAGCTTTAGGATGAAAAACATTTTTCTCAGATTTTCTCTAATTCACTTACTCCTCACTTTAAACATATGCCCTCTTGTCTTAGACATGTCTGCCAAGTGGAAAAGATTTTCTGAGTCTATTCTGTCTGTGCCTCTCATAAGTATGTATCTCTCAATCAAATTTCCCCTCAGCCTCCTCTGCTCCTTGGAAAACAAACCCAGCCTATCCAGTCTCCCTTCATAATTGAGACTTTTCACCTTAAGCAATATCTGGTGAATCTCCTCTGCACCCTTCTGATAGTGTGGTGACCAGAACTGCACACAGTATTCCATCTGTGGCCTAAACAATAATTTATAAAGTTGTAACAAGACTTCCTTGCTCCTATATTCTTTGCCTAACTAATGAAGGCAAGCATTCTGTATGCCTTCTTCACTACTTTATCTGTGCTGACACCTTCAAAGATCTATGGACCTGCACACCAAGGTCCTTTGTTCCTCAGTACTCCCTAGGAACCAACCATTCATTAAACCCCTCAAAATGTATCACCTCACATTTATCAGGATTAAATTCCATCTGCTGTTGCTCTGGCCAATTTCCCAGCTGATCAATATCAGATTGAAGCCTAAGACCATGCTCCTTCCTATCAACACCATCAATTTTCATGAAAAGTGCAAACTTACTTATATTTTCTCCATTCATATCCAAATCGTTAACACACATAGCAAACAGTAAGGATCCCAATGCTTATCCTTGTGATACACTGCTGGTCACAAATATCCCCTACCATCATCCTTTACCTCCTTTTGAAAGCCAATTTAGCATCTAGTTTGCCAGCTTGCCTTGGATCCCATGGGCTATTACCTTTTGGACCAGCCTTCCATGTGGGAACTTGTCAAAGGCCTTACTGAAGTCTATGTAAACAACATCACCTGCACTACCTTCTAAAATGTATTTAGTTACCCTTTCAAAATATTCAAGAAAATTAGTCAGACAGGATCTCCCTTTAACAAATTCATGCTGACTATCCTTGATCAATCCTACCTTTCCAAGTACTGATTAATCCTGTCCTTCACCATTTTTTGCAAACATTTCCCTACAACTGGCGTCAGACCAATTGTCTGGATAGTGCCTTCCTGTGCTTTTTCATTCTATAATTGCAGAGGTGGGACAAAAAACTGATTACCAGCTTGGATGCAGCAGTTGTGATTGTAGCAGTAGTAGAGGCCCATAAGTGAGACTCCAGGGCCTTTACAGAAACGCAGGACCCTGCTTCACAGATTCCAGCCAATGTCAAGCAGCAGCTGGAGAGCAGCAGATGGGGATCAAGAAGAAGAGAAAAAGATGAACTCTATTGCAGTAAAGGAAACAACAAATGTTGGAGATCACAGCAGGTCAGAACTCTCCATGGATGCTGTCTGAGTCACTGTGATCTCCAACATTTGTTGTTTTCAGGACAGATTCCAGCATCTGCAGTAATTTGTTCCTATTTATTGCAAGAAAATCTTGCATTATGTTCAGTGTTTCAAGATGGCCCCAGAGAGTGGCAACTTTGCATATAATACGCAGAAAAACACTTTTCATTGTATTTTTTATAAATCTAAATCTTGAAAAGATATCAAAGGGCTAACATATTTAGATGTAGCTGTGTACAATTGAAAATGAGACACAGCTCACTGACAAAAGCAACCTAACAACCAAAAAATAACAGATCCAGACACACTGACATAAATGGACAGAATGACACACTAACATATGAAATGATTTTTCTCGATGTCTTACCTATAGCTCTGAAGAATTTTAAAATTGTCTGATTTCATTCCGACTGCTTGCACCAACTTTATCAGCTTGATCCCTCGGTGAGAGATGCTGAGAATCTGCACATTGCTGCCAATGTCCCCCTGAATTAAAAAGAAATGTGTGTGGTCTCCAATTGAGCACAGCCATGACATGACACGGTTTCAATGCCTCAAATCTTTGTTCATCTTAACAGCATCCTGATCAGGATTACACTGCACACTGTTTATCTGACAGACTTTCATTAGCGATCTGGCATCATTTCCTAGGTGGAAAGTTAGGTGGAAAACAACACCAGAAATAAAAGCAGGAGTAGACCATTCAACCTAATCAAGCCTGCTCCACCATTTGGTTTGATTATGGCTGATTTTGGGCTTCAACCATGCTCCTACCTGCTCCCAATATCCCCTGATTCTACATCCTTAAATATATGAATGATTGAGCATGCACAGCATTTTGTGCAATACAGAATTCCAAAGATTCACAACTGTTTATGAATTCCTTCTGATCTGTGTCGTCAGTGATGAACCCCTTGTCCTGAAACTGTTCCAATCAGTGGGAACAATCTCTCTCATTGTCTACCTTGTTAAAGCCTTTCAGAAATTTTTAGAATTTCTTTTAAAATTCAAATGATGGTAACACAAGGTTTCCTGCAGTGAGTGAACAGAACCTGCGATGCCTGAGAATGTACTGGAAACATACGTAATTCCATAGAATTCTTCATCAAGTTGGAGCATGAGGTACTTAATTCTGATATTTGGGTCCTGATTCTCAATAAGAGAAATTACGATGATATGAAGAGAGTGTTGGGTATGAAGGATTGGCAAATTCAAAATGTGTATGGGTAAACTACAAAATTGTTTAATCCTTCTTACACAAGTACAAAAAGTACAATGGCTTATGAGGGAAGTTAGAAATAGTCATCGATGCAAAATAGAGGCACATAAATTGGCAAGAGAAAAACCAGAGAATTGGGAATACTTTAAAAGTCAGCATAGGAGGTCCAAGGGATTGATTAAGAAGGAGAAAGCAGAGTATGAGAGTAAGCTTGCAGGGGAATATTGACTGTAAAAGCTTCTATAGGTATTAAAGAGAAAACGAAAAGGTGAAAACTAATGTAAGTCCTTACAGTCATAAATGAGAGAGTTTAGAATGAGGAACAAAGAAATGGCTGATGAACTGAATTAATCTTTCACTCTGTCTTCACAAGGGTGGACAGGAATAAGAAATTATGAGGAACACTGGTTTAGTGAGAGGGAAGAATTGAAAAAAAATCTGTATTAGTAGAGAAATGTATTGGAGAAATTGATGTGATTGGAAGCTGATAAATTCTCAGGACCTATAATCTACATGCTAGAGTACTTAAGGAGATGGCTGTAGAAATAGTGGTTACGTTTAGATTCTGGGATAGTTCCTACAGATTGAAAGCTGACTAATGTAACCCCACAATTTAAAAATGGAGATAGGGAGAAACCAGGTAATTATAGACCAGTGATGTCTGATGTCAGTTATGTGGAAGATGCTTAGAGTACATTATCTAGGACTTTATAGCAGAGAACTTAGAAATCAGTAGTAGAATCAGTCAGCCAGCAAGGATCTACAAAAGGGAAATAATGCTTGACAAATCTACTGGAATTCTATGAGGATGTAACTAGAAAGTTGATCAGGGAGAGTCAGTGGATGTGGTTATTTGCACTTTCAGAAGTCCTTTGACAAAGTACTACATACAAGATTAATGTGTATAATTATGATGCAAGAGATTGAGTGTATTATATTGAGATAGAGGTTGATTAGCAGGCAGGAAACAAAGAGTATGAGTTAATGAATTGCAGTGGGGTACCACAGGGAGCAGTACCAGGACCTCAGCTAATGACAATATACATTAATGATTTGGATGCGGGAACAAAGTGTAATATCTCAGAAGTTGCAGATGACACAAAGCTAAGTGGAAGGGTGAACTGTGGGGATTAGATTAGATTACATACAGTGTGGAAACAGGCCCTTTGGCCCAACCAGTCCACACCGACCCGCCGAAGCGCAACCCACCCATACCCTACATTTACCCCTTACCTAACGCTACAGGCAATTTAGCTTGGCCAATTCACCTAACCCGCACATCTTTGGACTGTGGGAGGAAACCGGAGCACCCGGAGGAAACCCACACAGACACGGGGAGAACGTGCAAACTCCACACAGTCAGTTGCCTGAGTCGGGAATTGAACCCGGGTCTCAGGCGCTGTGAGACAGCAGTGCTAACCACTGTGCCACCGTGCCGCCCACAAACATACAGAGCATACAGAGATGTTGTGATTTGGACAGGCTGAGTGAGTGGGCAAATGCCTGGCAGTTATGTGGATAAATGTGTAGTTATTTTTATTTGAATGTCTGTAAATTGAGAGGATGGGAATGTTCAACGAGACCGAGATGTCCTTTTGCACAGGTCACTGAACGTAAAGTGTCCTTGTGCACCAATCACTGAAAGTCAGTGCGCAGTTTCAAGAAAATTCAAAAAGGCATTGGTGAGGTCACACCTGGAATATTTTTTATTTCTGGTCTCCTTATCTGAGGAAGGATGCTCTTGCTATGGAGGGAGTGCAGTGAATGTTTACCAAATTGATTCCTTGGATGGAAGGACTGACTTATGAGGAGAGATTGCGTCAATTAGAATTGTATTCACTGACGTTTAGAAGACCATGGAGGAATTCATAGAAACCTATAAAATTCCAACAGGACTGGCAGGAAGGATCTTCCCAATGGTGGGAATTCAGAACCAGGGTCAATTTAAGGATAAAGGACAAATCTTTTAAGGCTGAGATGAGGAGAAATTTCTTCAACCAGACAGTGGGGTGTCTGTGGAATTCACCAGCAAAGAAAGTGATTGATGCCAAAACATTATGTGTTTTCAAGAAGGTGGAAGATATAGCTCTCATGGCTAAATGGATAAGGGATATGGAGGGAGGGCAGAATGATGGTATTGAGCTCGATGACCAGCCATGATCATATTAAATGGCAGAAAAGGCTCAAGGGGTCGAATTGCCTACTCTTACTCCGGGGTGTTTCTTAGTATAATTATTAGGTAAGTTCAAGACAGAGATTGATATAAATTTTTCTTTCATAGGAATGTTATAAGGGATATGAGGATAGCATAGTAACTTGATGTTGAGGTAGATGATCAGCCATGATCCAGAATAGTGGAGCACACTTGACGACTTAGTGACACTTGACACTACTATTGAGTGGCATGATAGCTCAGTGGTTAGCATTGCTGCCTCACAGTGCCAGGGACCCAGGTTTGATTCCAGCCTTGGGCGACTGTCTGTGTGCAGTTTGCACATTCTTCCTGCGTCTGCGTAGGTTTCCTCTGGGTGCTCCAGTTTCCTCCCACAGTCCAAAGATGTGCAGGCGAGGTGAATTGGCCATGCTAAATTGCCCATAGGGTTCAGGGGTGTGTACATTAGGTGCATTAGTAAGGGATAAATGTAGGATAGGGGAATGGGTTTGGGTGGGTTACTTTTTGGAGGGTTAGTGTGGACTTGTTGGCCAAAGAGTCTGTTTCCACACTGAAGGGATTCTATGGACTACTCTGATGTTCCTGTCATTTATAGAAGAAAATTAACTACAACACCACTTATCTTTATATAATATCTTTAAATAATAAAAATATCTCATAAGGCAATTACAAAACAAAATTAACATAAGCTACATCAAGAGATATGTCAAATGACTAAATGCTTGATTAGAGAGTTAGATTTGAAGGAGTATCTGAGAAGTAGGAAAGTGAGGTAGAGAGGTGGAGCTTGTTCCAGACATTAGGATCTTTCCAGCTGAAGACATGGTCATCAACAATGAAGCAACTTAAATAAGGATGCTCAAGTGATAGGATCAGAAGAGCAAAAACATCTGAAATGCTTATGGAACTGAAGGAGAAGGCAGAGATAGGCAGGAAAAGGCTAGTAAGGAATGTGCCATCAAGAATGAAAATTTTAAAACAAGGCATTGGGCCTTTAATACTTTAAACTACATAAATACTTCCCCAAATGTATTAAAACATACAAGGCAATTGGTAAATTCCATCAACATTGTGCCAAATAAGTTTTTCCATGATTTATTTAAATATTCCCTGTTGACCTTAAAAATCTCAGTTATGAAAAAAAATTCAAATGAAAATGTTTTAAGTAATTCAATGATTTTATCAATTGTCTTATTGAAAAATTCAGAAAGGGAAATTGAAAGGGATGTATTTACATAGTACTTCATTATGAAAACATTGATACAAAAGTCAAGTGTGTAGTGCTGGAAAAGCACAGCAGGTCAGGCAGCATCTGAGGAGCAGAGAAATCAACATTTCAGACATAAGCCCTTCATCCAGCATCTGCAGTCCTCACTTTCTTCAAGTTGATACAAAAGTGTGACCAAGAATATAAAAACACAAAGTTTGTACATTGTGTCTAAGTGGTAGATTTTTAATATCAGACAGATAAATCTGACACATATACAGTAAAAGCAATACCTCAAAATTGTTGATGCTGTACTTACACTGACAGGAAACATCCGAGAAAAGTAGATAGCCCAGTTGTCACGTGCAGCGACCACAATCCGCTTCTTCAGCCCATTGTCCTGCAGCAACCTTACATCAGTCCCAATGTGAAGTTCAGCTGCAAACAAGAACAAGTAGGACCTAATGAGAGTCTCAATATATAAATGTATCAGCTCCTGTAAAGCATAACAACACAGTCTATTGGAGCACATTTGTCACAGCAACTGATGAGACCTGAACCCCTTTCTCATTTGCCTATTAAGCTGAGGTACCCAACTCACTGGAGATTACTTTGTAACAATATCCCATGCAGCTCATTGCAATAATCAGGTGAGCATGTCGACCATGTTATCTCTATGCGGAACTCGACAATTACTTCCCTCTGTTTCCATTCCTTCTCCAAAACCCACAGCTTATTGGGAATTTACTATTCCTTCTGATGTTATGCTCCCTGATACTGAAAGTTCTGTACTCAGCGAAGGTCCTGGTTTATCCCTTTGAGTTCCCACTATGACATCATACTGAAAGGTCTGTTGCCTTCATCGCTGTGTCCACTTCTCTGAAAGAGTCCACCTCCTCTCCCCCCCCTCCCCCCCCCACAGATGCATTCATCCACCTCCAACAGACAGCCCTCACCTAGACCCCTCTCCCTTATCCTTATCTGCTCTTAACCTATTCATTGAGAACTTTTGACATGACATTAGTCTCCTTAATTTGTCTGCCCTTCTCACCCATTCAAACCTACCTCCCTCTGAACTGACTGCACTTTGTGCTCTCAGATCCAACCCTGACTTTGTCATCAAGCTGGCTGACAAGAGGGGTGCTGTTGTTGTCTGTTGTACTAACCTCTACATTGCACTGCCAGCTCTTCGACACCTCCTGCTATCTCCCCTGGACTATGACCCCATTATCAAACCATTGTGTCCACAACAGTCACTAATGTCATCTTATTGGGGCATCTCTCCACCACAGCCCCTGAGCTCACAGTTGCCAATGCCATACAGCTCACTTCCCACCTACTTCTGAAATTCCATAAACAGGACTGGCTGGGCGGACCTATTTCTGTCGGCTCCTGCCTCATGGAGTCATCTACAGGCCCCCAAACAGTAGTCTGGATGTCGAATGTAAGTTGAATCAGGAGCTCAAATTGGCCTGTGGTAAAGATGTTACTACAGTTGTTATGGGGGATTTTAACATGCAGGTAGACTGGGAGAATCAGGATGGTATTGGACCTCAAGAAAGAGACTTTGTGGAGCGCCTCAGAGATGGATTCTTAGAGCAGCTGGTGCTGGAGCCGACCAGAGAGAAGGCAATTCTGGATCTAGTATTGTGTAATGAACCAGAATTGGTCACGGACCTCGAAGTGAAGGAGCCATTGGGAAGTAGTGACCATAATACAATAAGTTTCAATCTGCAATTTGAGAGGGAGAGGGTACAGTCGGAAGTGACAGTACTTCTGTTGAATAAAGGGAACTATGGAGCTATGAGGGAGGAGCTGGCCAAAGTTCAATGGTGCAATACCTTAGCAGGGATGACCATGGTGGAACAATGGCGGGTATTTCTGTGTATAATGCAGAAGTTGCAGGATCAGTTCATTCCTAAAAGGAAGATCGATCCCAGGAGGAGGCATGGGCGGCCGTGGCTGACAAGGGAAGTTAAGAAACATATAAAGTTAAAAGAGAAAAAGTATAACATAGCAAAGATAAGTGGGAAAACAGAGGACTGGGAAGCTTTTAAAGAACAACAGAAGATTATGAAGGAGGAAATACGCAGAGGAAAAATAAGGTACGAAGGTAAACTGGCCAATAATATAAAGGAGGATAGTAAAAGCTTTTTCAATATGTGCAAGGCAAAAAAGTGGTTAGGACTAAAATTGGGCCCTTGAAGACAGAAACAGGGGAGTATATTACAGGGAAAAAAGAAATGGCAGAAGAATTAAATGGGTACTTCAGATCTGAGTTCACTGGGGAAGACACAAGCAATCTTCCTGAGGTAACAATGACTAAAGGACCTGAACTTAAGGGAATCTGTATTTGCCAGGATTTGGTGTTGGAGAGACTGTTAGGTCTGAAGGTTGATAAGTCCCCGGGGCCTGATGGTCTACATTCCAGGGTACTAAAGGAGGTGGCTCGGGAAATCGTGGATGTGTTGGTGATTATTTTCCAGAATTCGATAGATTCGGGATCAGTACCTGAGGATTGGAGAGTGGCTAATGTTATACCACTTTTTAAGAAAGGTGGGAGAGAGAAATCAGGAAATTATAGACCAGTTAGTCTGACCTCAGTGGTGGGAAAGATGCTGGAGTCTATTATAAAGAATGAGATTACGGCACATCTGGATAGTAGTAACAGGATAGGTCAGAGTCAGCATGGATTTATGAAGGGGAAATCGTGCTTGACTAATCTTCTGGAGTTTTTTTGAGGATGTAACTCTGAAGATGTAGCGTACCTGGACTTTCAGAAAGCTTTTGATAAAGTTCCACATAGGAGGTTAGTGAGTAAACTTAGGGCGCATGGTATTGAGGGCAAAGTTCTAATTGGATTGAAAATTAGTTGGCTGATAGGAAACAATGGGTAGTGATAAACGGCTCCATTTTGGAATGGCAGGCAGTGACCAGTGGGGTACCGCAAGGATCTGTGCTGGGACCGCAGCTTTTTACAATATATGTTAATGATATAGATGATGGTATTAGTAATAACATTAGCAAATTTGCTGATGATACAAAGCTGGGTGGCAGGGTGAAATGTGATGAGGATGTTAGGAGATTACAGGGTGACCTGGACAAGTTAGGTGAGTGGGCAGATGCATGGCAGATGCAGTTTAATGTGGATAAATGGATGGTTATCCACTTTGGTGGCAGGAACAGGAAAGCAGACTACTACCTCAATGGAATTAATTTAGGTAAAGGGGCAATACAGAGAGATCTGGGTGTTCTTGTACACCAGTCAATGAAGGCAAGCATGCAGGTACAGCAGGTAGTGAAGAAGGTTAATAGCATGCTGGCCTTCATAACGGGCTTTGTGGGCGGCACGGTGGCACAGTGGTTAGCACTGCTGCCTCACAGCGCCTGAGACCCGGGTTCATTCCCGACTCAGGCGACTGACTGTGTGGAGTTTGCACGTTCTCCCCGTGTCTGCGTGGGTTTCCTCCGGGTGCTCCGGTTTCCTCCCACAGTCCAAAGATGTGCGGGTCAGGTGAATTGGCCATGCTAATTTGCCCGTAGTGTTAGGTAAGTGGTAAATGTCGGGGTATGGGTGGGTTGCGCTTTGGCGGGTCGGTGTGGACTTGTTGGGCCGAAGGGCCTGTTTCCACACTGTAAGTAACCTAATCTAATCTAATCTAAAAATAACAAGAGGAATTGAATATAGAAGCAAAGAGGTCCTTCTGCAGCTGTACAGGGCCCTGGTGAGACCACACCTGGAGTACTGTGTGCAGTTCTGGTTGCCAAATTTGAGGAAAGACATTCTGGCTATTGAGGGAGTGCAGCGTGGGTTCACGAGGTCAATTCCTGGAATGGAGGGATTACCTTACACTGAAAGACTGAAACGACTGGGCTTGTATACCCTTGAGTTTAGAAGACTGAGAGGGGATATGATTGAAACGTATAAGATTATGAAAGGATTGGACACTCTGGCAGCAGGAAACATGTTTTCACTGATGGGTGAGTGCCGAACCAGAGGACACAGCTTAAAAACACGGGGTAGACCATTTAGGACAGAGATGAGGAGAAACTTCTTCACCCAGAGAGTGGTGGCTGTGTGGAATGCTCTGCCCCAGAGGGCAGTGGAGGCCCAGTCTCTGGATTCATTTAAGAAAGAGTTGGATAGAGCTCTCAAAGATAGTGGAATCAAGGGTTATGGAGATAAGGCAGGAAAAGGATACTGATTAGGAATGATCAACCATGATCATATTGAATGGCGGTGCAGGCTCGAAGGGCTGAATGGCCTACTCCTGCACCTATTGTCTATTGGAACGTATTTCTTTCTTAGTGTAGAATCCCTACAGTGTGGAAACCGGCCCTTCAGCCCAACAAGTCCACACTGACCCTCTGAAGAGTAACCCACCCATACCCACTCCCTATCCTACATTCACCTCAGACAAATACACCTAACCTACACATCCCTAAACTAGCATGGCCAATTCACCTAATGTGCACATTTTTGGATTGGGGGAGAAAACTGGAGCACCTGGAGGAAACCCACACAGACTCAGGTAGAATGTGCAAACTCCACAACTGTCCAAGATTGGAATCGAACCCAGGAAGAAGACAGAAATGGGACAAGTGCAAGAAACCCTGAAGGAAGTACCTGTCAGGAACAGGTTGAATCTCTTGGAAACCATAGAGACAAACGTCACTGCCAGTCCGAGAGGCGGTCAGGTCTGCCAATCAGACATTGGCGTGGAGGCAGAGCCGAGGAGTCAGAAATCACAGAACTGTGGTAATAGGGGACTCCATAGCGAGAGGGACTGAATGGGGTTTCTGCGGCAACAGGCGGGATTTGAGGATGGTGTGTTGTCTTCCTGGTGCCAGGATTAAGGGCATCGCAGACAGAGTGCAGGAAATCCTCAAGGGCAAAGGTGAAGAGCCAGACATGGTGGCGTATGTTGGCACAAATGACGTCGGGAAGAAGAGGAAGGACATTCTATAGCTGGACTTCGGAGAACTCGGAAGAAGGCTGAAAAGCAGGACATCCAGAGTGGTTATCTTCGGTTTGCTTCCAGTTCCTCGGGCTGGAGAGGATAGGAACCGGGAGATAATGGACTTGAACGTGTGGCTGGGGAACTGGTGCAGGAAGCAAGGATTTAAATTCTTGGATCATTGGGGTATGTTTAGTGGTAAGGATAAATTATACAAGAGGGACGGGTTGCACCTTAATAGATGGGGGACCAGCATTCGGGCAGGTCGGTTTGCCAATGCAACACAGCTGCATTTAAACTAAATAGCGGGGGGCGCACAAGCTGGAAGTTTAAGAAGGAAGTTAAAGGGAAAGTTAGAACAAGAGAAGTCAAGTAAGACAACGGAATCAATGGAGCAGAAAACTCAAAAGAGGATCATGTCGTAAGGTCAAATGAAATAGGGATTGATAGGAAGGGTGAGGAGAGTAACAAATTAAAAATATTATATATGAATGCACGAAGCATTAGAAATTAGGCTCATTTGGAAATTGGCAGTTATGATGTTGTGGGGGTAACTGAGATGTGGCTTCAAGTGGACAGGGCCTGGGAAGTGAATATTCAAGGCTATACGTGCTATCGTAACGATAGACTGACTGGTGGCCCTGTTAGTAAGGAATGATATTCAGTCCCTTGCACGGGGAGACCTAGAATCAGGGGATGTAGAGTCAGTATGAATAGAGCTGAGAAATTCTAAGGGTAGAAAGACTCTAATGGAAGTTATCTACAGGCCCCCAAACAGTAGCCTGAATGTAGTGTGTAAGTTGAATAAGGAGCTGAAATTGGCCTGTCGCAAAGGTATTCCTACAGTTGTTATGGGGGATTTCAACATGCAAGTAGACTGGGAGAAGCAGGATGGTACTGGACCCTAAGAAAGGGAGTTTGTGGAGTGCCTCCAAGATGGATTCTTAGAACAGCTGGTGCTGGAGCCTACCAGGGAGAAAGCAATTCTGGATCTGGTGTTGTGCAACAAACCAGATTTGATCAGGGACCTCAAAGTAAAGGAACCATTAGGAGGTAGTGACCACAATACAATAAGCTTTAATATGCAGTTTGAAAGGGAGAGGGTAGAATCGGAAGTGACAATATTTCAGTTGAATAAGGGGAACTATGGAGCTATGAGGGAGGAGCTGGCCAAAGTTCAATGGTACAATACCCTAGCAGGGATGGCAGTGGTGGAACAATGGGAGGTATTTCTGGGTATAATGCAGAAGATGCAGGATCAGTTCATTCCAAAAAGGAAGAAAGAGCATAAGGGGAGGCAGGGGTGGCCGTGGCTGATGAGGGAAGTTAAGGACAAAAGGAAAAAAGTATAACATTGCAAAGATGAGTGGGAAATCGGAGGACTGGGAAGCTTTTGAAGAACAACAGAGGATTACTAAAAAGGAAATATGCAAAGAAAAAAAAGGTACGAAGGTAAACTGGCTAAAAATATAAAGGAGGAGAGTAAAGGCTTTTTTAGGTATGTGAAAAGGAAAAAAATGGTTAAGACTAAAATTGGGCCCCTAATGACAGAAACGGGTGAATATATTACAGGGAACAAAGAAATGGCAGAAAAATTGAATTGGTACTTTAGATCTGTTTTCACTGGGGAAGACACAAGCAATCTCCCAGATGTAATAGTGACTGAAGGAACTGAACTGAAGGGAATTTATATTAGGCAGGAAATAGTGTTGGAGAGACTGTTAGGTCTGAAGGCTGATAAGTCCCCGGGACCTGATGGTCTGCATCCCAGGGTACTGAAGGTGGTGGCTCTAGAAATTGTGGATGCATTGGTGATCATTTTTCAATGTTCTATAGATTCAGGATCAGTTCCTGCGGATTGGAGGGTGGCTAATGTTGTCCCATTTTTAAGAAAGGAGGGAGAGAGAAAATAGAGAATTATAGGCCAGTTAGTCTGACCTCAGTGGTGGGAAACGTGCTGGAGTCAATTATAAAGGACGAAATTACGACACATCTGGATAGCAGTAACAGGATAGGTCAAAGTCAGCATGGATTTATGAAGGGGAAATCATGATTGATTAATCTTCTGGAGTTTTTTGAGGATGTAACTCTGAAGATGGACAAGGGAGATCCAGTGGATGTAGTACACCTGGACTTTCAGAAAGCCTTTGATAAAGTCCCACATAGGTTAGTGAGCAAAATCAGGGCTCATGGTATTGGGGCAAAATACTGACATGGATTGAAAACTGGTTGGCTGACAGGAAACAAAGTAGTGATAAACGGCTCCCTTTCAGAATGACAGGCGGTGACCAGTGGTGTGCTGCAGGGATCATTGCGGGGACCGCAGCTTTTTACAATGTACATTAATGATATAGATGATGGTATTAAAAGTAATATTAGCAAATTTGCTGATGACACAAAGCTGGGTGGCAGGGTGAAATGTGAGGAGGATGTTAGGAGAATACAGGGTGACCAGGACAGGCTAGGGTGAGTAGACGGATGCGTGGCAGATGCAGTTTAATGTGGATAAATGTGTGGTTATCCACTTTGGTGGCAAGAACAGGAAGGCAGATTACTACCTAAATGGAATTAATTTAGGTAAAGGGGCAATACAGAGAGATCTGGGTGTTCTTGTACACCAGTCAATGAAGGTAAGCATGCAGGTACAGCAGGTACTGAAGAAGGCTAATAGCATGCTGGCCTTCATAACAAGAGGAATTGAGTATAGAAGCAAAGAGGTCCTTCTGCAGCTGTATAGGGACCTGGTGAGACCACACCTGGAATTTTGAGTGCAGTTTTGGTCTCCAAATTTGAAGACATTCTGGCAATTGAGGGAGTGCAGCGTAGGTTCATGAGGTCAATTCCCGGAATGGCGGGACAATCTTACGCTGAAAGACTGGAGCGACTGGGCTTGTATACGCTTGAGTTTAGAAGACTGAGAGGGGATCTGATTGAGATGTATGAGATTATTAAAGGATTGGACACTCTGGAAACAGGAAGCATGTTGGGTGAGCTGATGGGTGAGTCCCAAACCAGAGGACACAGTTTAAAAATAAGGGGTAGGCCACTTAGAACAGAGTTGAGAAGAAACCTCTTCACCCAGAGAGTGGTGGGTGAATGGAATGCTCTGCCCCAGAGGGCAGTGGAGGCCAAGTCTCTGGATACTTTCAAGGAAGAGTTGGATAGAGCTCTTAAGGATCGTGGAATCAAGGGTTATGGAGATAAGGCAGGAACAGGATACTGATTGAGGATGATCAGCCATGATCATACTGAATGGTGGTGTTGGCTTGAAGAGCAGAATGGCCTACTCCTGCACCTATTGACTATTGTCCTGAAGCTGTGAGGAAGCAGTGCTTACCACTGAGCTACTGTGCCAACCCTACCTTACAAATTTAACTTGTTTTTTTTTTCTCCTCTTGTCCAGTCTCTTCCCACTTCCATCTCGATGCTTCTCACATTTTATATCAGTTTCAAAATTTCCAGTTTGCAGGCACCAGCTACCTCCTCTTCACCATGAATGTGTAATCCCTTTATATGTCCATCCTCCACCAGGATGGTCACAGTGCTCACTGCTTCTTCCTGGAAAGATGATCTAATCCATACCATCCACCATCACCTTCCTCCACCTGGCTGAGCTTGTCCTCACTTTGAGCAATTTCTCCTTTAACCTCTCTCACTTTCTACAGATCAAAGATATGGTCATGAGTAGCTACATTGGTTCCATTTATACCTGTCACTTTGTGGGATTTGTGGAGTATACATTGTTCCAATCCTAATCGGGTTCCTCCTCCCAAATCATATCAATGTCATCATTGATGCTGCATCCCTCTTTCATTTGGAATTGGAAAAATTTATCAGTTCCACTATTAATTTCTATCCTGCTCTCAACCTCACCTGGTCCATCTCTGACTCCTCCACTGGAATGCTCTGGTCCACTCCTCCTCACTCCTCGCTGCAGTGTTTTAGCAAGAATCAGCACTAGTTGGAAGAACAGCATTTCATTTTCTGCTTAGGGATCCTGCAGCCTTCAGGACCTAATCCTGAATTCAATAATCTTAGAACCTGAACATCTGGTTCCATTGTCTTTTACCTACCCCCACATCCAAGGCCGTGTCATGACATTAGCTGTTTTCAGCATTGCCAACCCATTTTCACCAAGACATGGTCCCCATTATCAGCTTTTTTCTTCCCCATGTTTACTATGAACTATCACATTGTCCACATAAGTGCTGAAGGACGATTACTGGACTCTGTTAACTCTGTTTTCTCTCCATAGATCCTGCCAGACCTGCTGCGTTTCTCCAGTAGTTTCTGTTTTAAGAATCTTTTGGGTCTTTCCTGATGAAGATCTTATGCTTGAAACATTGACTCTCTTGCTCCTTGGATGCTGCTTGACTGGCTGTGCTTTTCCAGCACTACCCTTTTTGACATCTGCAATTCTCACTTTTTCCTAATCTTTTGGATCTAGTCAGGGAAGCATATGCACAATAAATAGTAGGTCCCGAGGCACTCCTGGGGCAGACGGGGACTTTTACGTGCAACTTCACAGATCCCTGAAGGTGTCTGCACAGGTAGATAAGCTGGTGAAGAAGGCTTACGGGATACTTGCCTTCAGCAGCCGAACATAGAATATAGGAGCAAAGGTTTATTACAACTTTATAAATTATTGGTTCAGCACAGATAGAAAATTGTGTGCAGTTCTGGTTTCCTCTATCGCAAGGGCATGATTGCACTGAAGGGTGTGTGGAAGAGTTTCACCAGCATGTTGCTTGGGATAAAAATTCTCAGTTATGAAAAGAGACTGGAAAGACTGAGTTTGTTTTTCCTGGAGCAGAGGAGACTGAGACGTGATCTGATGCTGGTATGCAAAATTATGAGAGGCGCAGACAGAGTAGATTGTGAGAATCTTTTCCTCAAGACAGATATGTCTAATGCACAAGTTGAAGGTGAGGAGTAAGTAATTTAAAGGAGATCTGGGGAAAAGATTGTTCACCCACAGAGTGGTAGAAATTATGGAACATGCTGCCTGAGAGAGTGGTGGAGGCAGGAACTCTTGCAATATTTGAGAAGCATCTAGACAAACATTTAAAGTACCAGAGCATGGTAAGTGATTTTTCTGACCTGATAGACACCATTGCTGAAAGAGGTGATTATCTACATACCTAACAGGTCTCGCATCTTGCGTCGCTCCTCCTTTGAAATGCGTGTACAGCTGTCAGAGTAAGTGTCTCGAATGATCTGAGGAGGTATCGAATTGCTGTTAGTTGCAGGTATCCTCCAAGCATGATAAGTGATGCATACGTGCACAAACACTATCAGGATAATACTTGTTCCACTGCAAACATCTTCAAGTAAGTAGAGGAAAAAAAATTCTTCAAAGGCTCTCAATTTGCCATTTAAATGTTAGGATTTTTAAATTTATTCTTCTAATATTCCCATATATTGTGAATTTCCTTGCTGCCCATTTTTGAATTAGTAGTAGAATTGGGATGCATTTCAGAGGTTGGGGTTTACGTTACATGAAGGGAAAGAGATTAGTGAAGGCAAATGTAGGTCTCCAATGGACAGAAACAAGGGAATGTATATATAATAGGGGATAAAATAATGGCTGTTGACTGAGTGTTGGTGAGTTACAACAGTGCATATCATTGAAGATGCACGTGCTACCACTCTGTGTAATTTTGGCTGGGATGCCGGTAAAACAGGATGTTTTGTCCTGGATGGTATCAAGCTTCTTGAATGTTGTTGGAGTGCAATAGGTCAAACAGTGTATTTCACCATATTCATGACTACGTCCTGTAAATGGTAGTTGGGCTTTGGGAAGTGAGGAGGTGAATTACATGCTGGAAAATTCCTAGCAAATCATCTGCCATTGTAACCATTGCATTTAAATGGCTCGTCCAGTTCAGTTTTTTGAGTATTAGTAAACCCCAAGATATTGATAGTGAAGGATTTAAGGATGGTAATGCCATTGTATGTCAAGGGGTGGTGGTGGTTGATTATCTCTTGCTGGCGATAGGCATTGCCTAATCTTTGTGTAGTGCAAATGTTACTTGTCACTTTTTAGCCCAAGATATTATCCAGCATTACTGCATTTGGATACAGATTGCTTCAGTGTCTGAGGAGTTGCAAATAGTGCTGAACATTGTGTGAACATCCGCACTTCTTATGTTATGTTGGAGGGAAGGTCATTTATGAAGCAGCTAAAGATGGTGGGCATCGGACACAAAATTTCTGAATGGCATTTAGGTATGGGCCGAAATACTGACCTAGCAAGCGATACCCATTACCCATATATAAATTATTAAAATTTATTAAAATTATTAATATAGGTTTTAATTTAGATTAGATTACTTACTGTGTGGAAACAGGCCCTTCGGCCCAACAAGTCCACATTGACCCTCCGAAGAGGAACCCAGCCAGACCCCCACATTTACCCCTTCACCTAACACTACAGGCAATTTAGCCTCGCCAATTCACCTAACCTGTACATTTTTGGACTGTGGCAGGAAACCGGAGCACCCGGAGGAAAACCCACGCAGACACAGGGAGAATGTGCAAACTCCACACAGACAATTGCCTGAGGTGGGAATTGAACCCAGGTCTCTGGCACTGAGGCAGCAGTGTTTAATAATAAATAATAATTATAATGCTCCTTGTAATATGAGCAGTGTGACTGATATAAAACAAGAACAGTTCGCATTAATACCTGTAACAAATTAAAACATTCCACCTAAAATTTGACACCAAGCTACCAAAGAGAGGCAGGAAACTGAAAGCTTGTTCAAAGAGGCAGAATTTAAGACAGATGGGAAGAGAGGTAGCGAGTTTGAGAGAGTAAATTGCAGAGCAAAAGGCAATGATGGGATGAAAAAAATCTGCAATTGTCCAAAAGACCAGAATTGGAGGAGTGTGGAAATCTGTCTGGGTTTTGATAGGGACAGATATATGGAGGCAAACAGATTATTGATGTACTGGTCAAAAAGTTTGCAATGCAGGCAATATTAATATTACAGATTGTGAATTGGACAGCATATGGGCATGTACTGTCTCTTACGGTACACTAGTACTGCAGTCTTCTGCACTACACAATTTGCATAGTTAATTTCCTTTTTTACTCTTGTCGTTGTCAATCTGTGCAAAAGGTAAAATGCTTCAGTTACTATGCTCCTACCTGTTCACACATCAGGTTGAGAATGTATTCAGTGTTAAACTTCTCCCTTGGGTAAAACAACTGCAATAGTAAGATGAACGTTAGTAATATAAAATGTCAGAGAGATACAAAATCTGTTCAGTTTTAAACATAGCATCCCAACAGTGTGGAAGCAGTCCATTCAGCCCATCAAGTTCACACTGACCCTCTGAAGAGCATCCCACCCACCCCTGTAACCCTGCATTTCCCATTGCTAACCCATCTAGCCTCTACGTCCCTGGGTACTATGGATGATTTAGCATGGACAATCTACCTATCGTGCATACTTTTGGACTGTGGAAGGAAACTGGAGTATGAGAGGAAATCCACAAAGATAAGGGAGAATGTGCAAACTCCATAAGACACAGAATAATTCTAAATGAATGTCATTATCCATTATTAAGGTCAGTCCCGTCACTGACTGTCTTCATATTACCAGACCCTCAACATCTGCTGAAAATATTCCTAGGTTCTGTTACTGATTCATATGGAAAGCACAAATTAACAGTGACTAAAGACAGGTGACACTGAACTGGACAAGTAATATAATACAGTAGTAGGAGGGTTCTGTGGTGCAGTCGTAGCTTTGGTACCTTTGAGGCAGGAGGCCCAAGTTCAAGTCTCACCTGCTGCCTGTGCATTTCTGCACAGGTTAATTAGGAAATATCTGAAGCAGCCACAGAAAATTAGTTTAGATATGTCGTTAGTGAAAATCCCTGTGACTTGTTACAGTTTCATTAGTTATTGGCAATCTTCACTTTACCGTGGCACCATGAGTTGCTGCTTCATAGTGTCAAGGACCCAGGTTTGATTCCAGACCGGGTGACTGTGTGGAATTTGCCCATTCTCCCTGTGTCTGCATGGCTTTCCTCTGGGTGCTCCAGTTTCCTCCCACAATCCAAAGATGTGCAGGTTAGGCAAATTGGCCATGCTAAAATTGTCCATAGTGTTCAGGGATGTGTAGGTTAGGTGCATTAGTCAGGGATAAATCTAGAGTAATAGGAAGGGAATTAGTCTGGGTGGGTTACTCTTCAGAGGGTCGGTGTGGGCTTATTGGACCAAATGGCCTGTTTCCACATTGTAGGGATTCTGTGACTTACTTCCTGCATCTCTTTTAACTGATTACTAATTATTTTTTTGAATCTTTTACTGATTACCGACAGTACCTGTGTAACTCTTCTACTGATTCTCAAAAATATTGGTGTACCTCTATCATTAATTACTGATGGTACGTATCTAACTCTGTTATTTATTCTCAACAGTATCTGTTTATCTCTAAAACTGATTACCGAAAGTACCTGTGTATCTCTCTGACTGATGCCCGGCAGCATCTGCATAATCTTGTTTCTCTGTTACTGATCCTGACAGAATCTGTGTATCTCTGTTAGTGATTCCTAACATTACATGCATTTCTCTGTCACTGATTCCTGTGTATTTCCACCACTGATTCCCAACTGTACCTGTGTATCTCTGTTACTGATTCCCAATAGTACCCTGTGTAACTCTCTAATTCCTATCAGAATACACGTATCTCAGTCACTGATTCCGGACAGTATCTATCTCTGCCACTCATTCCCAACAGTGTGTTGCATCATCTTTGTACTGATTTCCAACATTACCTATATATTAGTGATTTTTGAGAAGATTTGTAGCTCAGATTAATGATAAGTATGTAAGTTTGCTCGCTGAGCTGGAAGGTTTGTTTTCAGACGTTTCATCACCATACTGGGTGACATCATCAGTGAGAGTCTCTGGTGAAGCGCTGGTGGTATGTGTCACCTCTCTGTTTGTAGATCTTGGTTTCTTAAGGTGGGTGATGTCATTTCCGGTTCTTTTGTTTGACTGGGACAACACATATCCAAGACAGGCGAGAAAAAGACATGCCCGAGAATTGTTAACAGGCATGGCATTCTAACCAGAAATCCATCAATAAACACATCGATTTAGATTCTGTTTACTTTCCCTTGAAAAAACATAGCAGCGCTTCATCGGAGACTCTCACTGATGATGTCACCTAGTATGGTGATGAAACGTCTGAAAACAAACCTGCAAGCTCAGTGAGCTAACTTATATACTTATTACCTATATATCTCTGTTACTAATTCCCGACAGTACCTATGTATCTCCGTTACTGAATCCTGACAGTATCTGGGTATCTCTATTACTGATTCCGGACAGTACCTGTGTAACTCTGACACTGATTCCCAACTTCATCTGTGTATCTCTGCTCCTGATCCCCCTCAGTATCTGTGTATCCTTGTCACTGATCCCCAACAGTATTTTTGTATCTCTGTCATTGATTCCTGACAGTACCTATTTATCATCATTTTACTGATTCTCAACAGTACCTATATATCTTTGTTACTGATTCCCAATAGTATCTATGTGTCTCTGTTACTGATTCCTGACAGTACCTGTGCAACTCTGTTACTGATTACTGATGATCCTATACTTTTGTTATTCATTCCTATCATTGTTGTTCAGTTCTGTACCTCTTTGCGAAGATAGAGCTTCCAAGGAATATTAACATAGGAGAAGTAAACACTGGCTGTCCTCCTGTACAGATGTGTTTTGATATTTTCATCTTGTAAGAACACTGCCAAGATAAAAAAGAAGATAAGACATTCATTTCAAGACAACTTTCATGCTCTGCTGATGTCCAACTGTTTAACTTACTATGTATGAAAATACAGCAGGCAATTGATGCACCATTAAATCACAAGAACAACAATAAAGCACACAGCTTTTTAAAATATTTTCACACCATTAGTTGGGGATCAGCAAAGAATTCTGCTCTTCAAAAAAGTCATTTTCAATAGTGTTGCCTCAGTATTGCACTGAAATGCCAAATCACACGATGTGGTGAACATTGAGCTTAAACCCACAACCATTTGCCTCAGAATGAGAATGCTGCCCACTGACCCAAAGCTATTGAGTAAATATGAAAAAAGATTGAGAGAGAAGAGTATTAGTTGCTCAGAGCAGCAGCTTCAGACTCAAGAAAAATAATATAGACGATAACCACAGAATGTAAGCAAGCAGACAGTCCTACCTCTACTGCGGAGATGGTACAACTCAAAAGGAATTTATTTTGTGGTTAACCTGACAAAATTATGCATTAGTTTGATTGGACAATTTTTTTATATTTTGTGATGAGAGCGTTACTGACAAGTTCAGCATTTGCTTTTCAAGCTGAACTGACAACAATAAATGTTGCCCTTGCCAGGGATATTCCCATCCAGTGAACCAATTACTCAGAAGTGGAGCTGCCTTCTTGAACTGTTGCAGTCCACATGTTGTAGCTATACCCACAGAGCTGTTAGGGAGGGTCTTCCAGGATTTGACCCACTAAAAAGGAACAGTGATACAGTTCTAAGTCAGGATGGTGTGAGACATGCAGATAGAGGTGTTCCTATGTGCCTTGTCCTTCTAGTTGGTAGAAAGTATGGTTTGTAGGTTTGAATGGTGCTGCTGAACTTGGACAGTTACTGCAGTGCACCTTTGCTACTGTCTGAAGAAAGCAAATGTCTCAACTATTTAATGCTTAAATGTCTGATACAAACTCATGCTAAACATCGATGCAGGGGTATCATTTCATATGACCCGATCAGGTCCAGTAAACTGTATGATTCCCAAATTTGAATTTAATTAGCTAATAAAAATCTGAAGTCGAAAGCCAATCACTCAAACTATCACCAATTGTCATAAAAGTCCATCTAGTTCACGGATATTGTTTAGGAAAAGAAATCTGCCATCCTTACCTGGCCTAGTGTACATGTAACTCCAGAGCCACAGCAATATGGTTGACTCTTAACTGCCCTCTGGGCAATAAATGCCGTTCAAGCCAGAGACACCCATATCTCATCAGTGAATATACAAAAAGGATGATCTATCTCTGTATCCTTTGAGGTCTGATTCAAGTCCAGCCGCGGGCAACTTTCTGTGTGGAGTTTGCATGTTCCTCCCATCTCTGCATAGGTTTCCGCTGGGTGTTCCGGTGTCCTCCCACAGTCGAAAGATGTGCAAGTTAGGTGGATTGGCCATGCTAAATTGCTTATAGTTCCCAAGGATGAGTATGTTAGGTTGATTAGCCATGGGAAATACAGGGTTACAGGGGTAGGTAGGGGATGAGTCTGGGTGGGTTTGCTCTTTGGCGAGTTGGTGTGGACTTGCTGTGCTGAATGGCCTGTTTCCACACTGTAGGGATTCTATGAAAGGTCTCCAGCACTTGAATCACTATGAGACAGCAAAAAATGGTTGACAGCACTGGATACTGCAAAGGCTGTGGGCCTTGACAACATTCCGGCAATAATATTTGTAATAGAAGTAGTCATAGAGGTGTACAGCATGGAACTAGACCCTTCAGTCCAACTTTTCCATACTGACCAGATATCCTAAAGTTACCTAGTCCCATTTGTCAGCATTTGGTCCATAATCCTCTAAACGCTTCCTATTCATATGTCCCTCCAGATGCTTTTCAAATGTTGTAGTTGTACCTGCGTCCACACTTCCATTTGTGCCCACCCTTTGCGCGTAAAAGTTGCCCCTTAGATCCCTTTTAAATCCTTCCCCTCTAACTTAAACCTATGCCTTCTAGTTTCCGACTCCTTTACCTTTGGAAAAACACCTTGGCTATTCACCTCCATGGCCTTCATTATTTTATAAACTTTTGTAAAACCTCTCAGTGTCCGATGCTCCAGGGAAAATAGCACCATTCTATTCAACCCTCCTTATAGCTCAAACCCTCCAAACCCGGCAACATTTTCCTAAATATTTTCTGAAAACCTTTCGAGTTTCACAATATTTTTCTTATAGCAGGAAGATCAGAATTGAATGCAGTATTCCAAACATGGCCTAACCAATGTCTGCATAGCCGCAACATGACCTCCTAATTCGATACTCAATGTACAGACCATTAAAGGAAAGCGTACCAAATGCCTTTTTCACTATTCTGTCTACCTGCTTGCCACACTCCTAGTCAAGCTATTCCAATTTCAAAAAGCAGAACAAATCCAACCTGGCCAATTAATGTACAATCAATGTCTTGTTCATCATCAGCACACGTTAATGGAAGGAGCTGTCAACAGTGCTATAAAGTAATACTTTCTCAGCAACAAGTTGCTCACTGTTGCTCAGTTTGGGTTCTGCCAGTGCTGCTTAGCTCCCCACCTCACTACAGTCTTGGTCCAAACATGAACAAAAAAAACGTAATTCCAGAGGTGAGGTAAGTCACTGCCCCAACATTGAGGCAGCATTGAATAGTGTGGCATCCAGAAGCCCGGGCAAAATTGGAGTCAATAGAAATTAGTGAGAAGAAACTTTCTACTGTCTGTGATCATGCCCAGTATGAAGGAAGATACTGGTGGTTGTTAGACGTCTGTCATCTGTGTTCCAGGACATCACTGCAGGGTTCCTCAGAGTGCTGCCTTAGGCTCAGCCATCTTCAGATGCTTCATAATTGACCTTCTCTCCATTAAAAGGTCAGAAGAGGGAAATGTGCTGATGTTTACACAATGCTAAGCACCATTCATGAATCTTCATGCAGCAAGACCTGGACAATATTCAGACTCAAACTGACAAGTGGTAAGTGATATTGAGCTTCTGCAGTCAGAAGAAAAAAATCATCTCCCCATGATTTAAAGACTGCAAGAGCCGGTCAGGATTTGAGAATTCTGAAATGAATAACTCACCTCCTGAGTGTCCACTGTCTAGAAACCACATGTTATAGAGTCCTAGAGATCGTCAGCACAGAAAAAGGACCTTCATCCCATCACATCCATGCCAGTCAAAAATAGCCATTTAACTATTCTAATCCAATTTTATTGCACTTGACTCAGAGCCTTGTATGCCTTGGCATCACAAGTATGTATATATAAATACTTCAGCAGTATGTTTGTAATTCTGTCCACTTGTTTGGATGGGGTCAGCTGCAACAACATACAAGAAGCTGGGTGGCACAGTGGTTAGCACAGCGCTAGAGACCTGGGTTCAAACTCCTGACTGTGTGGAGTTTGCACATTCTCCCCATGTCTGCGTGGGTTTCCTCTGGGTGCTCCAGTTTCCTCCCACAGTCCAAAAATGTGCAGGTTAGGTGAATTGGCCATGCTAAATTACCCATAGTGTTAGGTGAAGGGGTAAATGTAGGAGTATGGGTCTGGGTGGTATACGCTTCGGCGGGTCGGTGTGGACTTGTTGGGCCAAAGGGCCTGTTTCCACACTGTAAGTAATCTAATCTTAAAAAAGCTTGACAACATCCAGCACAAAGGATTCTGGATCAGTGGTGCTGGAAGAGCACAGCAGTTCAGGCAGCATCCAACGAGCAGCGAAATCGATGTTTCGGAAAAAAGCCCTTCATCAGGAATAACCAGCACAAAGGAGCCTACCTGATCACACTCCATCAACCACATTTAACATTCATTCCCTCCAACACAGACCCAATGTGACAAAAGTATTCATTATGCACAATATGTAGTGTTTCGCCGAACAAGGTTTATTCAACAGCACTTTACAAATCTATGAATTCTAGCACCTAAAGGGACAAGGGCAGTAGACTCAAAGGGACCCCAGAATGTGCAAGTTCCCATTAAAGCCACATACCATCCTGACTTGGAAATATATTACTGTTTCTTCAATGTCACTGGGTAAAAGTCCAACAACTCTCTTCCTAACAAAACTATGGATGCATTTACACCATGTGGACGGTAGCAGTCCAAGAAGGCAGGTTACTACCACCTCCCCAGGAAACTGTCAGGCAGATAATAAATGCTAGCACATCCAAATCTCATGAAAGAATAACAGAATATGTGCTTGATCTTACCTTCCTCTCTCTTTTGTGGAACTGGGGAGAGCTGAAATTCACTGACAGATGTTGATGATGAAGAGGAACCAGGTGGAGGTGGTGGGGGAGGTGGTGGAAGTGGAAGCCCTAGTAGTGGTGGAGCATATATCTTTGTGAGCTGGTCCTCTATTGCACGCTGTGAAGATTGGGAATGACGCTGTGGTTTTGGTGCTGGTTTAGGTGGCACCTTTGCAGCTTGTGTTTCCTTTTCATTCTGCAACAGAAATAATCAAGAGTTTAGAGAAAATACTGATATTCTTGATAACCTTTTAGTTGTGAAAATGTGTTGCTGGAAAAGCGCAGCAGGTCAGGCAGCATCCAAAGAGCAGGAGAATAGACGTTTCGGGCATAAGCCCTTCTTCAGGGCTTATGCCCGAAACGTCAATTCTCCTGCTCTTTGGATGCTGCCTGACCTGCTGTGCTTTTCCAGCAACACATTTTCAGCTCTGATCTCCAGCATCTGCAGTCCTCACGTTCTCCTCAAATCTTTTAGTTGTATTTGCTTTCCTCAAAAACTCAACGCAACTACATTACAATATTAATAGATCAGTAAATCTTGAGCTCTGTGTCTAAAGTGGCTGACTCCTGTAGGCTTCTCTTCAAGAAAGGGCATGCCCTGCCTCTGCTTGATGTCTCTAGATATATTGATCTGACTGTCTAGGGAACTCCATTATAAACCTTTCTCAAGCCTGGAAAATATCCATTGACTGCTTCCCACGGTTTCCTATCACTCAGTCAATTTTGTATCCATGGTTGCTCCTGTCCCTTTTACACCATGACCTATAACCTTTTTTAGATGTCTGCTGCGTGACACTGTATCAAACACCTTATGAAGGTCCACGCACACTGTAACCACAGCATTATTATTGTCACTTTCTGTTCCCTCATCAAAAAATTTCAGAAAATTTGTTAAACATTCTCTTTGGAAATCCATGCTGACTATTCCTAATTAACCCACTTTTTTTTAATGTGACTACTAATATTATTCTAAATAGTTGATCTCAAAGGTTCTCCACCACTGAGGTTAAACCTGTCACTGCAGGGCTTATGTTTCTTGAACAAGGCGGTTATGATTAGATTTCTCCAGTCTTCTGGCACCTCACTCAAGGAAGACTGAAATATTGTGGCCAGTGCCCCTGCAATTTTAACCCATACTTCTTTTAAAATCCTTGGCTACATCAAACCTGATCCAGCACCTTGCACCAATAGCCCATCCCAGATTTCTTCCTCATCAGTTTTAACTGTTCAAGTGATAGATTTTCTTCCTCTGTCACCATGGTCAGGGTAGCATCACCCTCTTTGGTAAAGACCATTTTTTTTCTACTTTACACAACTATTATTGAGAGCTGGTTTACATCTCTATCACTCCTTTACCATCATTTGCACTCTCTTTGTCTCTTGCTCTGGGCACCCTTACCATCTGTTCCACTCATTCCTCTTCTTCCTCTGTCAACAGCATAAAAAAAAACACTTTCCAGCCCCTTGCAGTTCTGAAGAAGAGTCACATAAGACTGGAAATGTGATCTGTTTCCCTGTACAGAGATGCTTCCAAACCTCTGAATATCTCCAGCATTTTCTGTTTTTGTTTCAGATTTCCAGCATCTGCCGTGTTTAGCTTTTATTACAAATCCTCACAAATTCATTTCTCCTAATATACCCCTTTTAATTAAAAAGATTGCATGCCCTATTATTTGCAGTTACAAGTAACAGCAATTCTCTCAAGAACAAAAACTGTATGTTAATTCCAGTCAGTCCCATTTTTGTCTATCTCTGCACGGGCATTTCATCCATAATCCGAACCATTTAAATCTTTTAATAGCATTCATGGGAGTTGTGCTTGTCTACTTGTCTGAAATTTTCTCATTTCTGGAAGATGTTCCTCTCCGGGAGTGAGTGCATGAGCAGAGTAAGATATGTATCTTTCAGGTTCAGTGTCTCTGCTGAGTTGCTGAGTTCCAGAGAGTCCAAGCCATTATTAATAACTGTTCGCCTCAAGTGAAAACTGATTCTAGTTCTGTCCCAATATCACAGCACATTAGCAGTGAGCTTACATACAGGTTCACACTTTATGGTAGATTAACCACAACTTTGCTAGATAGGTTTGGGCCCCATATCTCAGGATGTATGTACTGGCCCTGCAGCGTGTTCAGAGGAAGCTCAAGAGAATGGTCCCAGGAATGAAAAGTTTAATAATATGAGGAACATTTGAGGACTCTGGGTCTATACCCACTGGAGTTTAGAGGGATGAGGGGGGATCTAATTGAAACATACAGAATACTGAATGGCCTGGACAGAGTGGATGTTGGCAAGATGTTTCCACTGGTAGGAGAGACTAGAACCCGAGGGTAGAGCCTTAGAATAAAAGGAAGATCTTTTAGAACTGAGATAAGGAGAAACTTCTTCAGCTGGACAGTGGTGAATCTATGGAATTCATTGCCATAGAAGGCTGTGGAGACCAGGTCATTGAGTGTATTTAATACTGAGATAGATAGATTCTTGATTGTCAAGGAGAATCAAGGGTTATGGGGAGAAAGCGGGAGAATGGAGAAGAGAAGCCTACCAGCCATGACTGAATGGCGGAACAGACTCGATGGGCTGAATGGCCTAACTTCTGCTCCAATGTCTTATGGTCTTAATGTTCATGAATACAACACATCATTGCACTGCTTTCTCTTCAGCCTGTCATAGAGTCATACGGTCATACAGCAAGAAAACAGTCCTTCTAGTCCAACCAGTCCCTGCTGACCATAATCTCAAACTAAACTAGTCCTACCTGCCTGTGCTTGGCCCATGTCCCTCCAAACATTTCTTATTTGTGAATTTATCTAAACATCTTTTAAACATTGTAACTATACCCACATACACCACATCCTCTGGAAGTTCACTCCAAACACAAACCACCCTGTCTAAAAGAATTGCCCCCATGTCTTTTTTAAATCTTTCTCCTCTCACCTTAAAATACGCTCTCTAGTCTTGAAATCCCCCATCCTAGGGAAAAGACACTTGCCATTCACTTTACACCCCTCATTGTTTTATAAACCTTGATAAGATTACCTTGCAACTCCTATTGTCCAGTGAAAAAAGTCCCAGCCTATCTAGCCTCTCTTTATAACTCAAACCCTCCATTCCTGACAATATCCTGGCAAATCTCTCCAGCTTGATAATATCCTTCCTGTAACATGACGACCAGAATTGGACACAGTACTCCAGAAGAATCGTTATATCACTGCTACAGGTCTTACTTAAGGATCAAAGTGAATTTCTTTCATGGTGAGTACTCCATCTATGGATTTGACTTCAGCCATCTTTAGTTGCATTTTTTTTTGTTCAGCTTTCTTGAGTGCTGATCTTCCCACATATGGGTCATGACCCCAGTAGGTCTACGAGTCAGAAATTTTGAGTTGCGAGCCCCGAGGGAGCAATTGCAGCAACAGTGATAACAGCTGCAAGGCCCCTTTAAATCCTGGAATTTAAAAAAAAACTGGGTGTGACCTATTGGCTATTCTTTAAGGCCTGATTCCTATCCTGAAAATCCCAGTCCAAAGTTTGGTGCTTTTTTACTTAAAACTTTGTCATTTAAAGGGCAGATCGTGTCTCACAAATCTCGTTGAGTTTTTGAGAAGGTGACCAAGCATGTAGATGAAGGTAGAGCAGTTGGCATGGTAGACCTGAACTTCAGTAAAGCCTTTGATAAGGTTCCACATGATAGGCTGTTGGAGAAAATGCATAGGCATGGGATTGAGAGTAATTTAGCAGTTTGGATTAAAAACTGGCTTTCTGAAAGAAATCAGTGAGTGGTGGTTGATAGACAATATTCAGCCGGAGTCCAGTTGCTAGTGGTGTGGCACAAGAATCTGTTTTGGGACCACTACCGTTTGTCATTTTTACAAATGAATTAGACGCAGGCACAGGTGGATGGATCAGTACGTTTGCACATGACACTAAAGTCGGTGGAGTAGTGGACAGTTTGGAAGAATAGTACAGATTGCAAGGGGACTTAGATAAACTGCAGAATTGGGCTGAGAGGTGGCAAATGGAGTTCAATGCAGCTAAATGTGAGGTGATACACATTGGGAAGAATAACAGGAAGGCAGAGTACTAGGTCAATGAAAAGATTCTTGGTAGTGTGGATACACAGAGGGATCTTGGAGTCCATGCATATAGATCCCTGAAAGTTGATAGTGCTGTTAAGAAGGCATACGGTGTGTTAGGTTTCATTTGTAGAGGGATTGAGTTCCGGAACCGCAATATTATGCTGCAACTGTACAAAACGCTAGCGTGGCCACACTTGGAATATTGTGTACAGTTCTGGTCGCCATATTTCGAGAAGGATGTGGAAACATTGGAAAAGGTGCAGAGAAAATTTACGAGGATGTTGCCTGGTCTGGAGAGAAGGTCTTATGAGGAAAGGCTGAGTGACTTGGATCTGTTCTCATTGCAAAGAAGGCGGCTAAGAGGGGATTTGATAGAGACATGCAAGATGATCAGAGGATTAGATAGGGTAGACAGTGCAAGTTTTTTTCCTAGGATGGTGATGTCAGCGTGTACGAGATTAGATTAGATTACTTACAGTGTGGAAACAGGCCCTTTGGCCCAACAAGTCCACACCGACCCGCCGAAGCGCAACCCACCCATACCCCTACATTATACCCTTACCTAACACTATGGGCAACTTAGCATGGCCAATTCACCTGACCCGCACATCTTTGGACTGTGGGAGGAAACTGGAGCACCCAGAGGAAACCCATGCAGACACGGGGAGAACGTGCAAACTCAACACAGTCAGTCACCTGAGTCAGGAATTGAACCCGGGTCTCTGGCGCGGTGAGGCAGCAGTGCTAACCACTGTGCCACCGTGCCGCCCACGAGGGGGCATAACTACAAATTTAAGGGTGATAGATTTAAGACAGATGTCAGAGGCAGGTTCTTTACTCAGAGAGCGGTAAGGGCATGGAATGCCCTACCTGCCAATGTAGTCACTCAGCCACATTAGAGAGATTTAAACAATCCTCGAATGAGCACATGGATGATGATGGGATAGGGTAGAGTGACGAGCTGAGAATAATTCACAGGTTGGAGCAACATTGAGGGCCGAAAGGCCAGTTCTGCGCTGTATTGTTCTATGTTCTAAACTCACCTTACCTTCCTTTTCAAGCTGTTGTTGGTCACTAACAATACCCCTAACCCCTTTTTGGGATCTCTGCCTATCCAACATTCCCAACCCAGCCACAATCTCATAGCTCTGGGGTCTGAGAAATTTTCAAACCTTAAATTGAGGGGTCACTATGGGTAAAAAGCTATGCAGCCCTGCTGCTGTAGCCACTTTAGATTCCTGCGACGACTTCTTTCAGCACATGTCCAAATGCAGAGAATAGCACAGCATCAACATCATTTCCATTTCAAGACCATCACTGTTCACACTGTCTACGTTAAAACTCTTCCACAGCAATAGAAATGTCAAACAGCCTGGTATCCAGAATGTATGTAGCAATTTGCTCCTTTCATCCAGCTTCACTTGTCAGTAACCATCATTTGCAACTAGTTAAGAAGGTGCGGACAGGCTGTCAGTTAGGGCAGTTCCGTACATTTGAAGGACAGCAATTAATCTATGTTTTAGAAAACCAAAGAAAGAAATTGGAGTGACTAAATCTCCAGGAGTACCTTCAAGCAGAGTTGGAAAGATTACCTCTCAAGTCAAGTCACCATGTTCTTATTAGATCATACGATTTCTCTGTCATTAGAGAAATTAGTTCCATTAGTGATGGAACCTGAGGGCCACCATACCTCAGGTGAGGGGAAAGATTGAGAAGGAAGATCCTTCATGGTAAGCTCAGCTAGTGTGGGGATTAAAATTACATTACATTGCTTTGCAAACCAACTATCCAGCCAACTGAGCTAAACCAATCCCCACTTACCTCTACTGCAGTGGGAGATGTTGATCCTCTCATTCCTAGAAGAGATAATGCCTCGTGCTTGGGATCATTTTTCTTCAGGAATGGTTTTACTGACCTCCTACAGCAATGGAAGATAAACATTAGATGTGGGGTCCAGCAGCTCAGTGTACATTGAACAACCAATGCAAAGCTGGTCATCCATTGGCTTCCATTCAAGGGCAAAATATTTTAAGCTGCAGACAAAATAAGGGACTCAGCATTCATAAAAAACACAGTTTGCTTCTTTTTACCAAGTAGCAATAAAGAAACGATCAATAGCAAAATGTCCAGCTCAAAGGTGAATATTTTGACTTAGAAACTTAATGACACGAATCTGATACAAAACATGTGCAAAAGTGTTCAATAGTGCCCCAGGAATTGGAACCAGTTTCTTCCACTTCAATCTTTAAGCCATGTATTGAGCTGTCTAATCTTATTTACCTTCAACTGATTCGTTCATGGCTCAGATAATAATCCAGGGATTAATCAATGGCAATGTTAGTGAGAATACAGAGATACAGGCGACAAGATTAAATGGGACTGAGGGGTTGACAAAGAGGAGGTTTTAGCAATTTTGGAAGATCTGAAAATAGATAAGACCCCGGGGCCAGATGGGATTTATCCTCGGATTCTCTGGGAAGCCAGTCAGGAGATTGCAGAGCCTTTGGCTTCAATCTTTATGTCATTGTCGACAGGAGTAGTGCCAAAAGACTGGAGGATAGCAAATGTTGTTCCTTTGTTTAAGAAGGGGAGTGGGGACAACTTTGGTAATTATAGTCCAGTGAGCCATACTTTGGTTGTGGGTAAGGTGTTGGAAAAGGTAATAAGAGATAGGATTTATAATCATTTGGAAAGGAATAATTTGATTAGGGATAGTCAACACAGTTTTATGAAAGGTATGTCGTGCCTCACTAACCTTATTGAATCCTTCAAGAAGGTGACAAAACAGATGGATTAAGGTAAGGTGCTTAATATGGTGTATATGGACTTCAGTAAGGTATTTGATAAGGTAATAGATTAGAGTGGTACTGGAAAAGCACTGCAGGTCAGGCAAAGGTTCCACACTGTAGGCTATTGCACAAAAAAAGGAGTTTCAGGATTGAAGGTGATTTAGCGGTTTGGATCAGAAATTGGCTAGCTGAATGAAGACAGAGGATGGTGGTTGATGGGAAATGTTCATCCTGGAGCTCACTTACCAGTGGTGTGCCACAAGGATCTGTTTTGGGGCCACTGCTGTTTGTCATTTTTATAAATGATCTCGAGGCTTGCGTAGAAAGATGGGTTAGTAAATTTGCAGATGACACTAAAGTAGGCAGAGTTGTGGATAGAATCAAAGAATTTTGTGGGTTACAGAGGTACATAGATAAAATGCAGAGCTGGGCTGGGAAATGGCAAATGGAGTTTAATGCGGAAAAGTGTGAGGTAGTACACTTTGAGAAGTAACAGAAATGCAGAGTACTGGGCTAATGGTAAAATTCTTGGTGATGAACAGAGAGATTTTGGTGTCCAGGTGCATAAATCCCTGAAAGTTGCCACCCAGGTTGATAAGGTTGTTAAGATGACATATGGTGTGTTGGTGTTTATTGGTAGGGGGATTGAGTTTTGGAGCCATGAGGTCATTCTTCAGCTGTACAAGACACTGGTGCGGCCACACCTGGAGTGTTGTGGGCAATTCTGGTCACCGCACCATAGGAAGGACGTGGAAGTTTTGGAAAGGGTTCAGAGGAGATTTACTAGGCTGTTGCCTGGTGTGGAAGGAAGGTCTTACGAGGAAAGGCTGAGGGACTTGAGACTGTTTCATTGGAAAGAAGAAGGTTGAGAGGCGACTTAATCGAGACATATAAGAGAATCAGAGGGTTAGATAGGGTGGACAGTGAGAACCTTTTTCCGTGGACGGTCAAAGTTAACACTTCGGGGACATAGCTTTAAATTGAGTAGTGATAGATTTAGGACAGATATCAGAGGTAGTTTCTTTACTCAGAGAGGAGGAGGAGTGTGGAACGGCCTGTCTGAAACAGTAGTAGACTTGCCGATGTTAAGGGCATTTAGACTGGGATTGGACATACATATAAATAATAATGGAATGTAGGTTTGATGGGCATCAGATAAATTTTGCAGGTTGGCGCAACATCAAGGGCCGAAGAGCCTTTACTGAGCTGTAACGTTCTATATTCTGTGGTCTAACCACTTCTCATCAATAATCCAGAGGTAATTACCTATGGGATTCTGCTTTCAAAAATAGATCCGAGCTATTCAAACTCTCAAAGTAGAATCTCTGAGGGGAGATGCAGTGGCGTTGTACTGCTCATTGTTGGAGACATCGAAAGTGATATATAGGGTTACTCCTGAAATATTATTGTCCTTTACATCTGTAAATAAGGTGTTTCAAGCTAGCTTCAGACAAATGGCTCACAGGCAGCTCTTGATGCAGGACTCCAAGAGAAAAGGTGAAACAAACCTATAATCACATTCCTCATCCAATCACTATCCCTCCCAGTCCCACTCCCACTCCTTCCAATACATCTTCAAATCAGACCCCCTTTGCTGCACAAGCATGTGCTTTCCCTCTTCCAATAACTAATTTCTTTTCCCAACTGTTCCCCCACCCAATCACAACCTTTCCCACAGTTCTCCTTAAATGTCAGACCCACCATCCCAGGAATCAGTTTGGTAAACTTTGCTGCACTCCCTCGACAGCAAGAATAATGTTCCTCAGATAAGGAGACCAAAGGAGACAATATTCCAAGTCTCATCAAGGCTCAGTATAATTAAACCAAGATATCTCTGCTTCTGTAGTTGAATCCTCTCACTTTCAGTCAACATAGTTTGCCTTCTTTACTGCCTGCAGCACCTGCATACTTACCTTTGGCAACCGGCATATGAGGGCACTCAGGTGTCATTGCACTTTCCACTCTCTTAATTTATAGCCATTCAGATAGTGATCTGGTTTCCTTTCTTTCCTACCAAAGTGGATAGCTTCACATTTATCCATATTATACTGCATCGCCATGTAATTTGTCTACTCACTCAACTTGTCCAAATCATACAAGTGTCTCTGCATCCTCCTTGCAGCTCACACTTTTACCCAGCTTTGTGTCATCTGAAAATTTGGAGATATTATATTTAGTTCCCTCAGCCAAATTATGAATACATGTTGTGAATAGCTGGGGTTCTAGCACTTATCCATGAGGTAGCCCGCTAGCCACAGCCTGCCATTTGGAAAATGACCTATTTATTCTTACTCTATTTTGCTTGTCTGCTAACCAATTTTCTATCCATTTCAATAAAGTACCTTAATCCCATGTGCTTTAACTTTACACATGGATTTCTGTTGTGGGACTTTGTCAAAGGCCTTCTGAACGTCCAAATAAATTACATTGACTGGTTCCTCATCCAACTATCCTTGAAGATATCCAATTTGTTAAGCAAATCAATTCGTAAATCCATGCTGGCTCTGTCTAATTTTGCCACTGTTTTCCAAATAATTGACTATCAAATCTTTTTCAATGGACTCCAGCATTTTATCTATTACAGAAATTGGGCTGGCTGGTCTATAATTCCCAATTTTCTCACAGTATATCCCTTTGAAATGAAGGAGTTATATTAGCTACCTCCAATCTCTCGTAACTGTAGATTCGAGAGAGTTTTGATTGTTGAGGAGTAATGCATCCACTATATCGAGGGCCACTTACTTAAATATTCTAGGATGTAGAATATCAGGCCATGGGGATTTACCTGCATTCCATCTCATCAATTTTTCCAACACAATATCCCAACTAATACTGATCTCCTTCAGTTTCTCTCCCACCAAACCCTGTGTTTGTCAAAATTTCAGCATTATGTTATTTAGGTCCTCCTTTGTGAACACTGACCATAAAATATGTAGTTAGTTGGTCAGCCATTTCTTTGTTCCCCATCATAAATTCCCCTGTTTCTGACTGTAAGAGACTCTCATTTGTATTCACAAATCTTTTTTTTCTTCATATACCTACCAAAAGGTTTACTTAGGCGCCATGGCTTAGTTGGTTAAAGCGCCTGTCTAGTAAACAGGAGATCTTCAGTTTGAATCTCAGTAATGCCTTCATCTGGGGTGGCACAGTGGCTCAGTGGTTAGCACTGCTGCCTCACAGCACCAGGGACCCAGGTTCAATTCCAGTCTCAGGTGACTGCCTGTGTGGATTAGATTAGATTGCTTATAGTGTGGAAACAGGCCCTTTGGACCAACAAGTCCACGCAGAAGCGCAACCCACCCATTCCCCTACATTTACCCCTTCATATAACACTACGGGCAATTTAGCATGGCCAATTCACCTAACCTGCACATTTTTGGATTGTGGGAGGAAACCGGAGCACCCGGAGGAAACCCATGCAGACACGGGGAGAATGTACAAACTCCATACAGTCAATCGCCTGAGGCGGGAATTGAAGCCGGGAGTTTGCACATTTTCCCCATCGCTGTGTGGGCTTCCTCCACGTGCTCCAATTTACTCCCACAGTCCAAAAATGAGCAGGTTAGGTGAATTGGCCATGGTAAATTGCCCATAGTGTTAGGTGCATTAGTCAGAGGGAAATGGGTCTGGGTGGGTTACTCTTTGGAGGGTCGGTGTGGACTTGTTGGGCTAAAAAGGCCTGTTTCCACACTGTAGAGAATCTAATCTAATCAGTCAGAATTCATGTCATCCACAAGCTTACTCAGTACTCCATTTCTCCTTTCTTAATCAACAGTGCTCCTTTGCTGAATTCTAAACTGCTCCCAATCCTCAAGTCTGCTGTTTTTTCTGGCCAATTTGTGTGCCTCTTCCTTAGGTCCAGTACTATCTCTAATTTCCCTTATAAGCAGTGGTTTGGCTACGTTTCCCATTTTATTTTTGCTCCAGAGATAAATAATTTCTCCTTGCACTGTTTGAATGTTTGCCATTGCCTATCCACAATAATCCCTTTAAGTAACCTTTCCCAATTTATCACTGCCAGCTCAAGCCTCATACCGTTGTAGATTCCTATATTCACATTCAAGATCCTAGTTTTGCGAAGCATCTATGTCATCCTCCACCTTGATGAGGAATTCAACCATATGATGATCACTCAACCCCAAAGGGCCTTACACAGCTACATAGCCAATTATTCTTTTCTCATTACACAATACACAGTCTTGAAAGGCCCGTTCTCTAGTTGGATCCTCAAAGTATTGGTTCCAGAAAACCATCCCATACATATTTTTCCTCTAAGGAGGAATGTGACTGTCTTGTGACTAATTTCATTTGTCCAATCTATATGTAGATTAAATTAATCCATAATTACAATGTTCTTTTAATGCATGCTTCTTTAATTTCCTGCTTAATGCTTTTCCCAACAAATTTTGCCCATTGGTGTTCAACAGCTTTATCCATAGAATATTAGCTTCAATCGTGAGGAATCTTTCTCACTATTACATTAATTTCCTCTTCAACCAGCAATGCAATTCTACCACTTTTTCCTTTCTGTCTGTTCTTTCTCAATACTGAATACCCCTAGATGATCAGTTCCCATCGCTGGTCACCATGGATGAATTCTACTTCACGTCACTCACCATCCAGATTTGTAAATACTGTATATCCTTTACTATCACTGGGTCAAAATCCTAAAACTTTCTTGCTAAAGGCATTTTGGCTCAACCTGCACCAATGTGGACTGCAGTGGTTCAAGAAGATGGCTCATCACCACACCCTCAAGGGCAGCTAAGCGCAGGCACTAAATGCTCATTACATTCCCTGAGTGAACAAAATTAACCCTGCAGCTATTTCTCTGTAATTACAATTGTATCATACTTGTTTTCATCTATTTGTGCAATTACTTCATCTACCTTATTGCAAATGCTAGTGCTTTAAGGAACAAAGCCTAAAAGCATGCCTTTTTAACATTATTTATCCCGTCCCATTATTTTTCACTGTGGCCTTGCTTGACCCTGGTCCACCCCACCCTCACTTCTTGATCATTTTCTCTCTCTCCAGATGTGCTTGTCCCCTCCTGGGGACACAATGGTCTAAATTATAAATGGTCTTTTCCAGTGATCTATCTGAGGATGTCAGTTGATGCTCACACTGCCCATACTGATCCAAATGTGGCCAATAAGCGAACCGTGGCCCATCTGCTCACTGAGGGGATTCATTCCTGTGGACAGCCAGTACCTGGCCCATAGCCCTCCAAACCCTTCCTATTCATATACCCATCCAAATGCCCTTTAAATATTGCAATTGTACCAGCTTCCACCACTTCTTCTGGCAGCTCATTCCATACACGTACCACCCTCTGTGTGAAAAAGTTGCCCCTTAGGTCTCTTTTATATCTTTCCCCTCTCACCCTAAACCTATGCCTATGACTCTATGCCAACAGACTGGAGAAACAAACTTATTGGAATCTCCATAGCCAAACATAAAGGGCTGAGGGAAGGGAAGGCCAGGTATGAGGTCCCAACGGTCACAGCTGAGCCACCTGTCTCCATAGGCTCGCTGATTTTAAATGTTTTTCTTACCTCCATTTTGAGGCATCAGTCTGAATCCCTAACCTACCTCAGCTTTACCTGTCTCTCCTGAATATTGTCTCGTGTTCACAGTCCAAAATGTTTGCTCTCACCTGACAGGTTGGTAGAGGGGTGGAGGTTGTTTTGGCTGGCTCTGGTACAATTTGATTATTTCTCGGATGTTCTGACTAGGTTCTGGTCTTGTGTTGGTCTGGATGGACTTCACTACCTCTGGTTCCTTTCTTTCTTCTTCTGTCTTTTCTTCTTTATCATTTCCTTTGTCTTTCTGCTCCGTGTCTTTGGTGGAGTTTGCTGGAGGAGGACTCACTATCGAAAGAAGTAGACTATTTCAGTTGAGGTTTGTCAAAGGTAATGATATTCAATATATTCTGCAAAGACAAACACTAGCATTGATGTTATTCTATCACAGTGTTTTGATGGAATGGGCAGAGGATGAGGGAACTGAACAGTCCCTGGTTTATTATAATAATACCCTGCAACACTAATAACTTTGTTCAACAGCACTTTAATGCAAACTGACGTTAATCAGCAGCTCCACATTTACTGGCTGAAAGACCAGCTGTTAGAGTGGCCAAGGGCTTTTTGAGCCTGATTTGACTGAGGAAGATCTGAATTCTGAACATGTGCAATCTATATAATTCTCAGAACTGTATCAGGAGTACTCAATTAGCTTAATAGTTCTAATTATTCTATTTGGAATTTAAAAACGGCTAAATATTTTAATCATTCATCAGAATTATTTCAAGAAATTTTAGATGACAAGACTATATTGCATGTAGCTTAAATTAATTTGAAAAAATGGGAATAACTTGCTAGTCATAAGACTTTTATAATATCCATCTAACCACAATATTTTAGGATATATGGCAATAGGATAGAAGTCCAATTTGGCCTTTTCTTGGCCTGGAGGTGTATTGATGTGCACCAGAGGCCACTCAAAATTTAGCCTCAGATTGTTGGTCACTTGCAGAACAATGAGAATAAATTAGACTGGCTGTTTCCCTGACAATAAGGCATTTGGCAGTCAGGAATTATGGGTTGCTTCCCCAGGCTCCACATCTTATTAACGATCTAATTTTTAAAAATCCTTTTTAGAAGCTGCATCACATTGTTCCCATGAAGGGATTATGTTTCATGAGACTCGGAGCAGGCCCATTGCAGCCCAGTTTCAGGAATGAGTCCTCAAAGAATTGTTAACCATCCTATTTGCCCACAGAAAGGGCCTAACCCCTGTTCAAGACATGGGCTGTGGATGGAATGGCATTTTTACCAATAAGGTTCACTTCTGTCATGTAATCTGTGCCATGTTAGGTGTCTATTTTATATAACCTGATTTTTGCCAGTCTACCTCTAATGGGCTGTCCATGAGAAAAACTTTAAAGTGTGTTGCTGCTTGTGACTACAGCAATGAACCAGAGGTTAACGAGTTGCCCTGATTCAAAGGGTCAGATTTCACACTCTATACTGCTCTGTGCAATGTAGGCCCACATCCGAGCCCAAATTTACTGATGTCCCCTCCTGAGATGAGACTCAGAGCCAAGACTACACCTTTATAAACTCTACTCTTACCCTTCAGTGATGGTTATTGGCCTTAGAATAGAAGCCATGCAAATTGGACAAGGTGAAACACCCATTTCTATTAGTTTCATTCCTCAAAGCCAAGGACCAATTCCACCTCACAGAAATACTTGCTGAATGTGTGGTTAGTGATCTAGCTCTAGGATTGAGTTTATCAGCCACACAAGGACCCACACAGAACCCATGATCAGTGTGACAATGCTACTCCTTTAACAAGGTTTTGCTGTCCTTGGTGTTTTTTTTTCCAGATTGGTCGTAAAAGCAGCAATTCTGAAAAGTGTGGATTTAATTACTTGAGAATGCTTTCTCAATGAAAGGGGAGTGGCCAGTTCTCTCAGCTCAGCTTTTCTCTGGTTTGGTTTGGTTTTAGTAGTCTGGCTGTTCATTGAGAGCAGGCAGTCAGTTTTGAGGCTGCTGGCCCTAGAAACAGCTAGATGGAAGGTGTTCCATGCTGAATCTCTCTGCCATCTCTCTCCCTCTCTCTATCCTCTAAGACCCGATGTTTGATTATACCTTTTTTGCCAATGGCTGTTTATGGGGATTGTTGCAGGAATTTGGAACAGCATCATTAAGTTGGGATAATCTGTTGAATTTTCGGATAGGTTAAGTTATTTTGTATTCTGTCCTGATTTGTTTGTGTTTCATTCAGTAATCTTGCAAATAAATTCTGTTGTTTAAAACTAAGTGGTTTGACCAGCTGCATCACTCCTGGAATATCCACTATACACCTGCTTAAAACAACTAGCAAAGTTAGGGGCCAGGCTACTTCCTTGAAATGTTTTGAAGGGGTCTAGCCCGGTACATAACACCAGTGACATGAATTTCTCAGACAAACATATTCTTTAGTAAGTGATTAGCAATGATAATTCATAACAATGATGATTCTGAAATTTGATTGCTTTTTGAATGAGAATTTAAACAGAATCAGCTGATTCAGTGAAAGTTTAAATCTTATTGCATTATATCTTTGAAATCTATGTGGTTCCCAATATTCAGATACCTTTGTGTTCCTCCACCTCCGAATTATTGGATTCTTCTGTCTCCTTCTTCTTTTCTGGATTCTCTGGTTTGGGAAGCAATATCTTGGATGGAGGTTTTACGTGAAGAGGCTCCTCTTTCCCTGTGAGGAAGAGTAGAAAGGGAACTTTTGAACTTCAAAGAACAAGTGCTCACACATGTAATCGCAAAGCTTTGAATAAAGGAAAGTTATCACTGAAATCAATATTTTGGGGTATAATTGTTGAATAATATGTGGTATGTTTGGGAGGAACAGCAGACTTTGGAATGGTGGACCCTAGGATTTCACTTCTAAAGACCTATCCGTTCCATCTTCCCCTCTGAGCCATCACCATTACCCCCATCTCCATTCACCCATTGCACTCTCAGCTACCTTCTCCTCACCCTCCTCCCATTTATCTCTCCACCCCCAAAGCTCCCAGCCTCAAACCTGGTGGAATTTTGCCCGAAACATCGATTTTCCTGCTCCTCGGATGCTGCCTGACCTGCTGTGCTTTTCCAGCACCACACTCTTGATTTTCACTTCAAAAGGTTTCCACACCTTACAGCTAATTGTAGCCTAATAAATGTGGATTCAGCAACTTCAGTCAACCCCTCCGTTATTGTAGGGTTGTATAAGTATCAGGTCAATAGAGGGCAAACCTGTCTATTATTCATCTTGCAAAAGGGGGATAATCCCTTTTTCTTTAGCTCCAAAGAAACTAAACATTTCTCAATCTGTAAAGTTAAACCATCCTATTTCTTCCTTATTTTATTGTAATTTGACAGAATTTGAGATAGTGTTTATTACACTATTGGTAGTTTCACATTACCTTTATTCTTTACAGACTGCAGTTCTACATTTTGGTCCTGTTTGGTTTAATCCTTCTGGTTAGGTTTAATCTTTCTTTCAATTCCAAGCCAGCTTATTTCTAAAACTAAGATGTATTCCAGTTTCCCACAAGAACCACACTCCAGTTTCAATTCAACTTATATGGAGCTTGATTGGCTATGATTATTTTTACTGAAAGCAGGCGAACAAGATAGTAATATTTGACTGAAGTTGCTGAATCCCCATTTATTTTAATCATATATATTCTTCAACTAACAAGAGGACGTGCTATATTGACGTGGATGATAAGCTAAAATTAAATCTAGAATCTAATGGTAAAGGAACACCTAGTTATCAGTTAATATGATTGAATCTGATGCTTAATTTTGAAGTTTGAAATATGCCTCCAACTGCCTGCTACTGTCTACCTACCATTATACGTTTAACCAGTTCTCAGACTGTATTCTGGCAAATATGTCCACAGACTTTGTAATTTTTTTTCACATTTACATTTGTTTCAAGCTCAGATTTCTTGCAGTCGAACTGAATGTGAAATTCCATTGTGCTTTGATCGCTTGTTCCATAAAGATTGTTTACAAACAACAAAGAACAAAGCAAATTACAGCACAGGAACAGGCCCTTTGGCCATCCAAGTCTGTGCTGATCCAAACTATGAGATCATGAATTAATTCAACCTGATAGGCATTACCACTTTGAAAGTAGCTTATTCCCAGATTGTATCATATCACGTTGGTCAAAGAAACTGTCCTGAACACTTTCTATAAACTATTCCTTAAGACCAGGATTGGAGGATTTGATTAGATTACTTACAGTGTGGAAACAGGCTCTTCGGCCCAACAAGTCCACACCGACCCGCCGAAGTGCAACCCACCCAGACCCATTCCCCTACACTTACCCCTTCACCTAACACTATGGGCAATTTAGCGTGGCCAAGTCACCTAACCTGCATATTTTTGGACAGTGTGAGGAAACCGGAGCACCCAGAGGAAACCCAAGCAGACATGGGGAGAATGTGCAAACTCCACACAGTCAGTCGCCTGAGACAGGAATTGAACCCAGGTCTCTGGCGCTGTGAGGCAGCAGTACTAACCACTGTGTCACTGTGCCACCCACTATAGAGCTATAGGGAAAGGCTGAACAGGCTGGGGCTGTTTTCCCTGGAGCTAAGGGGTGACCTTATAGAGATTTACAAAATTAAGAGGGACATGGCTACGATAAATAGACAAAGTCTTTTCCCTTGGGTTGGGGAGTCCAGAACTAGAGGGCATAGGTTTAGGGTGAGAGGGGAAAGATATAAAAGAGACCAAAGGGGCAACTTTTTCACACAGAGGGTGGTACGTGTATGGAATGATCTGCCAGAGGAAGTGGTGGAGGCTGGTACAATTGCAACATTTAAGAGGCATTTGGATGGGTATACGAATGGGAAGAGTTTGGAGGGATGTGGGCCGGGTGCTGGCAGGTGAGACTAGATTGGGTTGGGATACCTGGTCAGCATGGATGGGTTGGACTGAAGGGTCTGTTTCCATGCTGTACATCTCTATGACTCTATGACTAGCTTTGCCCCATTTCATTTGTTCACTCACAATTATTTGTGTCTTTCACACAAACTCCCAACATTTCTTGATTTATATTCTGCTTGCAGTGTAGTAATTGTTAGAGGTATAAAAAGTACTCCAACCTATGACTTGTTTCTTTTGTTATTCTGTATCTGTGCCCAGACTGATCCTATGACTGTGGCAGACAAAGTTTAACGTGGGTCAATGAAATTTAATGCAGGACATTTGCTTTGAAATTGAGATAGAAGAAATTCAGGGGATCATCTAAATGAGGTGAAATTCACAACTGTGGGGGAGCTCAGAAATTTGGAGGTTGAAGTCCAATAATCACCAAAACGTAACGGTCAGGTACAAAATCCAATTTAGAGGCAAATTGACTGCTTACTTTCCTCTCAAATGTGCCAGGAACACCAAAAGAATGGAAGTTTTTGCTACAATTGTACAAGGTTCTAGCAATACCATAGCTGGAGTACAGCATTCAGTTCTGGGCTTTGGACTCCAGGATAGGTAAACCAGCCTTGAAGAGGGTGCATATGGCAATTCTGTCAGAATGATGCCAGATTGAAAACTATTACTTTAGGAGGACAGGCTGCATAGAGAAGTCTTGTATCAGTTTGAATGTAGAGGTTTTATGATTGAGGTATTTAAGATAGTTCAGGCATTTTATAAGGCAGATAAAGGTAAACCATCTCCTCATCTCAGGGGGATCAAGACCAAGAGGGCATATTCCTAAAATCTGAGCTAGGCTGTTCAAGGATGATTTCAGAAAACAGGTAGTGGGAATCTCAAAGCCTCTCCCCAAAGTGTATTTGAGGCTGGTGTTTGACTAAAAATCTAAAAATGGAGATTAGAAAATTTTTGTTGATATAAGGGTTATTGAACCAAAGTGGGTACAGAGAATTAAGATGTGGATAAGCTATGATTTAATTGAAATGTGGAACAAGCTTGATGGGCTGAAGGTCCTCCTTGTGTTTCTAATTCTTACCCAGCTTCTGGAAGAAATCGCGTTTCTGCTGAAAAGATTCAAGTTGTTCCGTAATCAACTCATCAGCAACACCATCACTGTCACTCTTAACATCCTACAGAAAGAAGCCATCAGACGTTATCGAGCAAAACAACTGATTTTCTCCTGACAACATGGAGAGAGGAACATGAACAAGAAAATATTTCAAAGGTGTGAAATGTAATTCTTACAAGCCAGGTTTTCTGACTGAGGGTTCCTGCAGAATGAAATAGTTTGCATCTATATAGGCCCTTTATAGCCAATGGAATCTTTTAACATATGGCCATTGCCATAATGAAGACAGACATAAGCCAATTTGGGTGTAGTAAATACCCACACACAGAAATGTGATAATGAGCAGAAAGTCTGTTTTCAGAAACAAGATGAAGAATCATTACAAACCAGAACATGGAGAAACCTACACTGTAGCTCTTTGACATAATACCATAGGATTTTTTATCTCTCAGACATCAGACAGGGCTTCACTATAATCAAAAACAAAATGAGCTGAAACTTACTTGCTTCTTGGTTAAGTGAGTTGTGTTGGGTGTTTTGAAGAAATTCTTGTTGTAAGGCCCAGTGAGATTTCTCATCATATGTTACCAAACACATGTCAATAATTACCGTTCCCTTTTCTATGAAGCTTTCATGACAATTATATCTCTACCTGACCATCCACCTTTCCTGGAACAACTCATTGGATGTCCACTTAATAACCAACAATCTTAAAGCCTCCACTGTGCACCTGGTCAAGCAGTGGTATTCTGAAGCTGACCTACTTGGTTAAGGATGGCGTTTTTACATACAGAAAGGGAAGGCGGTGTCCTGATACTAATCCTGTACAGGATGTACAAGTCCTGGTCAAGGAGATGGTGCAAGGGAGAGGAGTCCTCTTACCAGACCAGCAGAGGAAGCCATGCCACCAGACCCTGGCAACCTGGGCGAAGGTTGCTGTCTGAGTCAATGCCATCTCGACTATCTGAAAGAATGGCAACAGTGGCATATGAAGATCAACGAACCTCTTCATTTGGCCAGGGTAAGTGCCACATTCTTTCACATTCATTCTCTTTCTGCTATTATTCCCAACAAGGCTCATGCTCTGCCACTATCAGCTGTCCAGGAGCAGTGGTAGACACAGCGGAGGTGATGTGGAGACCAGGAGGGTGCCAGGAAGTTAAGGAAACTGTTTAAATTCTTACCTTCGAAGCCCCCAGCCTTTTTCCTGTCCAGGAGAAGCGGGGGACAGAGCGGAGGTGATGTGGAGACCAGGAGGGTGCCAGGAAAGGTAAGGACTTAGTACATATTTGGGCAGCAGCTAAACCCAAGATACTACACGTGTAGTAGCTCCCTCCCACCTTCAACCCCTCCTTTAACCAGAAGAAAAAGACTCTAAGGTAAGGTTTTATTTTTCCTTTTTCTTTTCTTTCATTTATTTAAGTGTATTGTTTGTTTTTTTTTTGTTTGTTGATATAAAGCTAAGGCTTACAATGGCAGGGGATCCCAGACCCATGGCATGTGCCTCTTACTTGAAGTCGGAGCTCAGGGACGTGGCTGATGTCCCTGACTCTTACACTTGCAAGAAGTGTGTCCAGCTGCAGCTCTTGTTTGACCTCATGACGCCTCTGGAACTGCGGATGGACTCACTGTGGAGCAGCCGCGATGCTGAGGTGGTCATGGAAAGCACGTTTAGTGAATTGTTCACACCACAGGTTAGAATTGCTGAGGGAGACAGTGAATGGGTGACCAAAAGGCAGAAAAAGAATAGGAAGGCAGTGCAGGTGTCCCCTGCAGTCATCTCCCTCCAAAACAGATACACCATTTTGGATACTGTTGGGGGAGATGGCTCACCGGGGGGGGGCAGCAGTTGCCAAGATCATGGCACTATGGTGGGCACTGCTGTTCAGAAGGGCGGGAAAAAGACTCGTAGGGCCATAGTCAGAGGGGATTCTATTGTGAGGGGAGTAGATGGGCGGTTCTGTGGGCGAAAACGGGACTCCCGGATGGTATATTGTCTCCCAGGTGCTCGGGTCAGGGATGTCACTGATCAGCTGTAGAGCATTCTAAAAGGGGAGGGTGAACAGCCAGTTGTCTTGGTGCATATAGGCACCAGCGATACAAGTAAAAATCAAGATGAGGTCCTGAAAGCAGAATTCAGGGAACTAGGAGAGAAGTTAAAAAGGAGGACCTCAAAGGTAGCGATCCCAGGATTACAACCAGTGCCTTGTGCTCGCCAGGGTGGAAATGAAAAAATAAGCAGGATGAACATGTGGCTTGAGGGATGGTATAGGAGGGAGGGCTTCAGATTTGATGGACATTGGGACCGGTTCTGGGAAAGTTGGGACTATTACAAATTAGATGGACTCCATCTGAACCAAAATGGAACTAATGTACTTGGGTGAGTTTTTTGCGACTGCTGTTGGGGAGGTTTTAAACTAATATAACAGGGGCTGGGAACTAGAAAAGAAGACAAGTAGGCAGCGAGGTGGGAAATGGTGACTGTAAGAATCATGAAGATCACATGAATAAGGGGAAGAGTAGGCAGAGAGTAGGTGAACGCAACAGAATTGGTGGCCTGAGGTGCATATACTTTAATGCAAGGAGTATAGTGGGTAAGGTAGATGAACTTAGGGATTGGATTGGTGCCTGGGAGTATGATGTCATTGCAATCACAGACTTGGTTGAAGGAAGGGCATGACTGGCAACTAAATGTTCCAGGATATAGACGCTTCAGACAGGACAGGGAGGAAATAAAAGGTGAGGGGAGGAGTTGCATTGCTGGTCAGGGATAATACCACAGCTGTGCTAAAGGAGGACACTATGGAGGGCTTGAGCAGTGAGGTGTTATGGGTGGAGCTGAGAAATAGGAAGGGTGCAGTTACATTGTTGAGACTGTATTACAGGCCTCCCAACAGTGAGCGTGAGATAGAAAAACAAATTGGTAAACAGATTATGGAAAGATGTAGAGGCAACAGATTTTAATTTTCCCAACATTGACTGGGATACACTTAGTGTCAGAGGTCTGGATGGGGCAGAAGTTGTAAGAAGCGTCCAGGAGAGTTTTTTAGAGTAGTATGTCAATAGTCTGACAAGGGAAGGGGCCATATTGGACCTGATGTTGGGGAATGAGCCAGGGCAGGTGTTAGAAGTTGCAGTGTAGGATTTCTTTGGGAACAGTGACCACAATTCTGTAAGTTTTAGAATACTCATAGACAAAAATTAGAGTGGTCCTAAGGGAAGAGTACTAAACTGGGCCAAGGCCAATTATATCAAAATGGGGCAGGAACTGGGAAATGTGGATTGGACACAGCTATTTGAAGGGAATTCTACATTTGTTATGTGGGAAGCTTTCAAAGATGGTGCAGGATAGGCATGTCCCGTTGAAGGCAAAGGATAGGAAAGGCAAGATTCGTGAACCATGGATGACAAGAGAAATTGTACAACTAGCCAAGAGGAAAAGAAATGCTTATAAAAGGTCCAGGAACCAAGAACCGAATGAACCCTGGAGGAATATTGGGAGAGTAGGACCAGTCTTAAACGAGGAATCAAGTGGGCTAAAAGGGGTCATGAAATAGATTTAGTGAGCAGAATTAAGAAAAATCCCAAAGTCTTTTATTCTTATATAAGGAGCAAGTGGGTAACTAGAGAAAGGGTTGGTCTACTAAAGGATAAGGAAGGAATGCTGTGTGTCGAACCTGAGAGAATGGGTGAGATTCTGAATGATTACTTTGCATCAGTGTTCACTGAGGAGCGGGACATGATGAATGTTGAGATTAGAGATGGAAGTTTGATAACTCTGCATCACATTGACCTAATTAGGGAAGATATGTTGGGTAGGCTAGAGGTTATTAAGGTAGACAAATCCCCAGGACTGGATGGGATCTATCCCAGGTTGCTGAGGGAGGTGAGAGAGAATATAGCTGGGACCCTGACAGATATCTTCGTGGCATCCTTAAACACAGGTGAGGTGCCGGAGGACTGGAAGGTTGCTCATGTTGTTCCTCTGTACAAGAAGGGTAGTAGGGATACTCTGGGTAACTGCAGACCAGTGAGCCTAGCGTCAATGGTGGGAAAGTTGCTGGAGAAGGTACTGAGGGATAAAATCTATTTATATTTAGAAAAGAATGGGCTTATCAGTAATAGGCAACGTGACTTTGTGCGGAAGAGAACATGCCTTACCAACTTAGAGTTCTTTGAGGAAGTGACCAAGTTGACAGATGAAGGAAGGGCTGTTGATGTCATATACATGTATTTTAGTAAGGTGTTTGATAAGGTTCCCCATGGTAGACTAATGGAGAAAGTGATATGCAGGGTGTTCTAGCTAGGTGAATAAAGAACTGGTTGAGCAACAGGAGAGAGTGTAGTAGTTGAAAGGAGTTTCTTGAAATGGAGAAGGGTGACCAGTGGTGTTCCACAGGGGTCAGTGTTGGGGCCACTGATGTTTATGATATACATAAATGATCTGGAAGAGGGCACTGTTGGTATGATCAGCAAGTTCGCAGATGACACGAAGATTGGTGAAGTAGCAGAAAGCATAGAGGACTGTCAACGAATACAGGAGGATATAGATAGACTGGAGAGTTGGGTGGAGAAGTGGCAGATGGAGTTCAATCCAGGCAAATGTGAGGTGATGCATTTTGGGAAGTCTAATTCTAGAGCGAATTATATAGTAAATGGAAGAGCCTTAGGAAAAGTTGATGAGCAGAGAGATCTGGGAGTTTAGGTCCGTTGTACTCTGAAGGTAGCTGCACAGGTGAACAGAAAAGTCAAGAAAGCATATGGTATGCTTGCCTTTATCAGACAGGGTACTGAGTATAAAAACTGGCAGGTCATGCTAAAATTGTGCACGACGTTGGTTGGACCGCATTTAGAATAATGTGTACAGTTCTGGTCGCCACATTACCAAAAGGATGTGGACACTTTGGAGAGGGTGCAGAGAAGGTTTACGAGGATGTTGCCTGGTATGGAAGGTGCTAACTATGAAAAGAGGTTGAGTAGGTTAGGTTTATTTTCTTTAGAAGAAAGGAGATTGAAATGGGACTTGACTGAGGTTTACAAAATCATGAAGGGTATAGACAGGGTAGATAGAGATAAGCTTTTCCCCAGGGTGAAGAATTCAATAACGAGAGGTCACATTTTCAAGACAAGAGGTAAAAAGCTTAAGGGAGATACACGCAGCAAGAGGGTGGTAGGTACCTGGAGCGCGTTGTCAGCAGAGGTGGTAGAGGCAGGCACGGTAGATTCAGTCAAGATACGCCTGGACAGATGCATGAGTAGGTGGGGAGCAGAGGGATACAGATGCTTAGGAATTGATCGACAGGTTTAGACAGTGGAGTTGGATCGGCTCAGGCTTGAAGAGCCAAAGGGCCTGTTCCTGGACTATAAATTTTCTTTGTTCTGTGTTCTCACCAGCCAATCCTACCCCCATCCACCTATCAAATCATAACTTTGTATGACAACTGCACTGCCTATCCATTTGTCTGGGACACCTCAATATCTTCTCTCCATCTGCACCAGCACTAACAGTCATCTTTTATCTCACTCAATGCCATCCTTTCTCTCATTCCAGGAGAAGACTGCTCACAATATGACAGAAAAGGCACTGACAGATGGAAGGGTGCCCAACATTTGTCATTTCAGTTCCTATGGGGAAAGAATCTTGGTCATTGCAGGAGAAGACTAGGGCTGCTCCTGCAGGAATGCTGAGAAATCCATGTCCTGCCATCCAAGTAAATCCCACTATTCACTCCACTGCACCTCTCACAGTAATCCTACTGTGAGTGTCATTCAATGTACACCACTTCCAACCACTGCCCATAAAAACCTTCTCTCACTTTGTCTTGCAGATACTGCCAGGATACTTAACACCATTGGTGAAATGGCCAGTTCCCCCAGAAACAGCTCCTTAGCCTCTGAGGATGAGACACTAAGGCCATATCACCATGACAGCTCTGTACTTGGCCTACGAAGAAATGCTCCACGTGATTGATACTCAGGACTCCCAGTCCAGGCAGGACAGGACATTGTGATGGCAATCAGGGACTTCATCCACATGAGCAGCAGGGAGCAGAAATGGGACAATAGTCCTCATTACACAGAAGCTGCAGCATTGTAGCGAGTTATGCAGCTGTCTGTGTGCCTCCATGGACAGGTTGGCACTGCTATGAGAGCCAGATCCAGCAAGCTCAGGGTCTGATGAAGATCCACACTGCATCATGCAGCCATTGATCCTTAGGACTGAAGACATGATGTCAGGAGAATTGTAGATATTAACCTCAAAGTTCCTGAGCTCACCCATGGAATCATTGAATGCAGAAGAGGCCATTTGGCTCATCAAGTCTGCAGTGGCATGTGAGAAACACCTGACCTTCAACCTCATCTCATTTACCAGCACTTGGGTCTTAGCCTTGAATGTTATGATGTGCCAAGTTCTAATCCAGGTACTTTTTGAAGAATGTGAAGCAACTTGCCTCTACCACCCTCCCAGGCTGCACATTCCAGACCAGCACCACCCTTTGGGTAAAAACATTTTTCTCACCCTCCCCCCCTCCCCCAACAAATTTGCTGCCCCTCACCTTGAACTGTTACCCCTCATAATTGACTTTTCAATTAGGGGGAACAGTTGCTCCTTATCTACTCTGTGCATTCCCCTCAATCAGATCGCCCATCAGTCTTCTCTGCTCCAATAAAAACAACCTAAACCTACCAACTCTTCCTCATAACTTGAAATTTCCATCCCAGGCAACATCCTGGTGAATCTTCCAGTGCAATCACATCCTTCCTGGAATATGGCAACCAGAACTGCACAGTATTCTCACTATGTAGCACTTTAGTTAAATCACAACTCCAACATGACTTCTCTGACTTTGAAATCTATGCCTCAATTGATAATGCCATGTGAACTCAATGCCTTTTCACCACCTTATTAACATGTACTTCCATCTTCAGAGATCTATGGCCAAGGTCTCTTTGTACTGCAGTACTTCCTAGTGCCATTCATTGAATAATTTCTTGTCACATTATGTCTTCCAAAGTGTATCACTTCATACTTTTCAGGGTTAAATTATTTCTGCCAATTATCTGGGCATTTGACCATCCTGTCTATAACTCTTTGATTAAATTAGATTAGATTAGATTACTTAGTGTGGAAATAGGCCCTTCGGCCCAACAAGTCCACACCGACCCGCCGAAGCGCAACCCACCCATACCCCTACATTTACCCCTTATCTAACACTACAGGCAATTTAGCATGGACAATTCACCTGACCCGCACATCTTTGGACTGTGGGAGGAAACTGGAGCACCCGGAGGAAACCCACGCAGACACGGGAAGAACGTGCAAACTCCACACAGTCAGTCGCCTGAGTCGGGAATTGAACCCGGGTCTCAGGCGCTGTGAGGCAGCAGTGCTAACCACTGTGCCACCGTGCCGCCCACTTTGTAGCCCAAGACATTCAGCCTCACTGTTAGCCACCCAACCAATCTTTGGCCAACCACAAAACCTAATAATCCAAGCCCCCATACAGTCATCTATGTCATTTATATAAATGACAATAATAGGGGAACCGCTGTGGACACTGTTTTCCAGTCACTAAAGCAGCCTTATGTCATCACTCTCTGTCTCCTACAATTGAGCCAATTTTGAATCCACTTTGTCAAATTACCCTGAATCTCATATGCATTTTCGTCCTTGATAAATCTCCTGTGCAAGACCTAATCAAAGGCTTTGCTGTGAAATCCTTATAAACTATATAAACTGGACTACCCTCATGGTCATGGTCATGTCCTCAGAAAGTTCAATCAAATTAGAGTCATAGAGATGTACAACATGGAAACAGACCCTTCAGTCCAACCTGTCCATGCCGACAAGATATCCCAACCCAATCTAGTCCCATCCGCCAGCACCCGGCCCATATCCCTCCAAACCCTTCCTATTCATATACTCATCCAAATGCCTCTTAAATGTTGCAATTGTACCAGCCTCCACCACATCCTCTGGCAGCTCATTCCATACACATACCACCGTCTGCGTGAAAATGTTGCCCCTTCGGTCCCTTTTATATCTTTCCCCCCTCACCCTAAACCTATGCCCTCTAGTTCTGGACTCCCCAACCCCAGGGAAAAGACTTTGTCTATTTATCCTATCCATGCCCCTCAATTTTGTAAACCTCTATACGGTCACCCTTCAGCCTCTGTCGCTCCAGGGAAAACAGCCCCAGCATATTCAGCCTCTCCCTATACCTCAGATCCTCCAACCCTGGCAACAACCTTATAAATCTTTTCTGAACCTTTCAAGTTTCACAACATCTTTCCGATAGGAAGGAGACTAGGATTGCACGCAATATTCCAACAGCGGCCTAACCAATGTCCTGTACAGCTGCAACCTGACCTCCCAACTCCTGTACTCAATACTATGACCAATAAAGGAAAGCATACCAAACGCTTCTTCACTATCCTATCTACCTGTGACTCCATTTTCAAGGAGCTATGAACCTGCACTCCAAGGTCTCTTTGTTCAGCAACACTCCCTAGGACCTTATCATTAAGTGTATAATCCTGCTAAGATTTGCTTTCCCAAAATGCAGCACCTCTCATTTATCTGAATTAAACTCCATCTGCCACTTCTCAGCCCATTGGTCCATCTGGTCCAGATCCTGTTGTAATCTGAGGTAACCCTCTTCGCTGTCCACTACACCTCCAATTTTGGGGTCATCTGCAAACTTACTAACTGTACCTCTTCTGCTCGTATCCAAATCATTTATGTAAATGACAAAAAGTAGAGGACCCAGCACAGATCCTTGTGGCACTCCACTGGTCACAGGCCTCCAGTCTGAAAAAGAACCCTCCACCACCACCCTCTGTCTTCTACCTTTGAGCCAGTTCTGTATCCAAATGGCTAGTTCTCCCTGTATTCCATAAGATTTAACCTTGCTAATCAGTCTCCCATGGGGAACCTTGTCGAACGCCTTACTGAAGTCCACATAGATCACATATACTGCTCTGCCCTCATCATTCCTCTTTGTTACTTCTTCAAAAAACTCAATCAAGTTTGAGAGACTTGATTTCCCATGCACAAAACCATGTTGACTATCCCTAATCAGTCTTGGTCTTTCCAAATACATGTACATCCTGTCCCTCAGGATTCCCTCCAACAACTTGCCCTCCACCGAGGTCAGGCTCACCGGTCTATAGTTCCCTGGTTTGTATTTACCGCCCTTCTCAAACAGTGACACCACATTAGCCAACCTCCAGTCTTCCTGCACCTCACTTGTGACTATCGGTGATACAAATATCTCAGCAAGAGGCCCAGCAATCACTTCTCTAGCTTCCCACAGAGTTCTCGGGTACACCTGATCAGGTCCTGGGGATTGATCCACTTTTAACCGGTTCAAGACATCCAGCACTTCCTCCTCTGTAATGTGGACATTTTGCAAGATGTCACCATCTATTTCCCTACAGTCTATATCTTCTATATCCTTTTCCACAGTGAATACTGATGCAAAATATTCATTTAGTATCGCCCCCATTTTTTGTGGCTCCACACAAAGGCCGCCTTGCTGATCTTTGAGGGGCCCTATTCTCTCCCTAGTTACCCATTTGTCCTTAATACATTTGTAAAAACCCTTTGGATTCTCCTTAATTCTATTTGCCAAAGCTATCTCATGTCCCCATTTTGCTCTCCTGATTTCCCTCTTAAGTATACTCCTACTTTCTTTATACTCTAAGGATTCACTCGATCTATCCTGTCTATGCCTGACATATACTTCCTTCTTTTTCTTAACCAAATTGGTTAGGCATGACCTCCCTCTGGCAAAGCTATGCTGACTATTCAGTTCTGATGAAGAGTTTTCTTTCTTGAGATGCTGCCAAACTTGCTGAGCTTTCCTACGTTTGTCCATGCTGTCTATTCCTGGTCAAGCCTTTCCTGTCCAAGTGGGGATAACTACTCTCCTTCAGAATTTTCTCCAATAATTTCCCTAACACTGATATGGGACTCACTGATCTGTAGTTCTCTGGCTTATTTTTGTAACCCTACTATAATATCAGAACCACCTTAGATTGCTTTCCAGTCCTCTGGCACCTCTCCTGTGGTCAGACAGGAATTGAAAATTTGGGTCAGTGCCCCTGCAATCTCCTCCCTTGCCTCCCACAGCAGCCTGGTACTCAGTTCATCCGGACCTGGAGATATGTTCACTTTTAAGCCTGCCAACACTGCCAATCCCTTGTCCTCCCCTATGTCAATTTGCTCAAGCACTTTGCAGTCTCTTCTCCTAGGTTCCATACATTCATTCCCACTCTCTTGAGAGAAGATGGATATAAAGTATTTGTTCAACACTGAGATTTTCCCTACTGTTACCAGCTAGAACTTTCTCATATCTTCTCTTTGCTTTCTTAAACACTACCCTGCACTTTCTGTACTCCTCTAATGCCTCCGTTGATTTGTTCCCCTTATACACGTTAAAAACCCCTCTTTTCCTTCACATCATATCCTGAAAATCTCCAGTCATCCATGGTTCCCTGGACTTGTCACTCCTTCCCATCACCCTGGAGGGAACATGTTGGGCTTCTATGAAATGAGAAGAACGGTATGGTGGCTCAGTAGTTAGCACCGCTGGCTCACAGCGTTGAAGACCCAGGCTTGATTCCAGCTTTGGACGACTGTCTGTGTGGAGTTTGTAATTATCCCCATATCTGTGTCGGGTTCCTCTGGGTACCTTGGTTTTCTCCACAATCCAAAATTGTGCAGGCTAGGTGAATTGGCCATTCTAAATTGCCCATAGTGTCCAAGCTAGGTTGGTTAGTCATGGGAAATGCAGGGTTACAGGGAGAGGATGGGACTGTGGCTGAGGCTGGGTCTGTGTGGAATGCTCTTTGGAGGGGAAGCGCAGACTTGATGGGCCGAATGGCCTCTTTCTGCACTGTAGATTCCATGATTCTAAGAAACAAAACCACATAAAGCCTGATGATGACCTAATGATTAGAAAGACCTCTTGTTTTAATGTGTTTCTGAAGGAATGCATGTGTTTAATTATTAAAATTCAGCAGTAATGAACTGAACTGTCTCACAGCACCTCTGAAAATCTGTAGTCTTGTTTAAAAACAGATAGTGAATCAGATGTGACAATGTGGACTATGCATCAGCCAAGCCTTTGTTTAGTTCTCAAATTGTGCTGTGTAACTATCAGACAGACTGATTATATACCAAAGATGACAGCAGCAGAGTTCAAAGCTCATGAACTCAAAATAAGCCTCTTTCCAGGTAGACACAAACAACTCTTAATGAGCAATTAATCAAAATTGCCATGATAGACAACACATTGTTGATGTTTAATAATAGACAAGCCGATTATTTACTGGAAACTAGTCAGTGTCAGAGTTTGAACACAGACAGTCTGTATGAAAAAAAAGCTAAACAGAAAGCTTGCCTCAGATCACAGTTAGCTAGCTGAGGAGGATTGTCTGATCAGCAACTGGAGGTTGGGATGGAGCATTCTGTTCTCAACTGATCTTCAGACAAGTCTATGCAAAAGGGGTCACTTGTGATTGTAAGCATTTACGGCCAAGATTTTTAGCATTTTGTTATGTACTTACTGGCCCTCCCTTACAAAGAGAAAGGGCAGTGGCAGGAGGCACCCAGTCAGACAAAGAACCACAAACAGACCCTCAGTAGTCTCCTCTCAGGATATCCAGGCCCTCCATCTCCAATCTGATAATTTGCTAAAATAATGCCTTAACTCATTGTTATCTGAATACCAGACATTTAAGAGTTTATGATGGTGGAGTGGTTAAATCACTAGGCTCGGAATTCAGAACCCTGGAGCACCACAATTTACATCTGACCATCCCAGATGGTAAAATTTGAATTCAACAAAATCTAGGATGGAAGCTAACCTAATTGTGAGCATGTTTAGAGAGGCAATAAAGATGGCCCAGCCAATGATGCTGACATCCCATGAATCCCATTTGTACCTGTAAGCATCTTAATACTACGATGTATCTCATTTGATGTATGCATTAATATCGAGACCTACTTGACATAAATTAAGACAATTAACTCTCCTACTCCTTCAGCAAATGCTGCTAGAGAAGCCAAGGCCATGTATAGATTCAGTTGACCTGTTCCTCAAGGTCAAGGAATAACCCAATTCTGGTTATCTTTATTCTCAAGTAAAAGACCAAGTCAAGTTGAAGCCCAAACCTGGCTGTCCTGATATTTGAGATAAAGGGGTGGGAAAAATATCATGAATAAAGTAAATACCATGTCCTTAGGAGGTACTTCTTTCTCTTTAGGGGGATCCTTTTTAACAACAGGTTCAGTCTTCACACTGGTCTTGTTCTCCTGTTGAGGTGGAGCAGCCACAACAGGTTTACTTTTGATTTTTGGTGGTGTTGGGGCCTTCGGAGTTTCAGAGACAGGCTGCTGCTCTTGTTGTTTCTTCTGCTGTCGCTCCTGTTGCTGTTGCTGACTAATTGACATGGCCTGAATTGTCATCTGCTGGGCCTGGGCAAAGAAAACACTTCTTATCAGATGCTTAACACAGGGCAGACAGGTAAATGACTCCACAGCAGCCATGTGTCATAGAAAACTGACTTTTACTTAAAACAATAAAGATCTTGTCTTGTGCACTGGGGATTCTGTAAAGGTTGGTAAAGACAAAGGTGATAAGGGATACAGGAAAACATCAAATAAGCTGAATCTTATGCAAGATGGGATTTGTGGAGAGTGGGGAATGGGAGGCCATGAAGGGATATGTTGGTGTGATCGAGGCTGAAACATGACAAAGGATTTCAACATTAATACATATGAGACATGATAGAGCCACAGTGATACCGATATGGAAATAAGCAGTCTCAGTAGTGACTAGGACGTTGGGTTTGATGCTCAACTCAGCTTGAAACAGAATTAAGAAGTTATGACAAGCAACTAAACTACAGGATGGCATGGGGGCTCAGTGGTCAGCACTACTGCTGCCTCACAGCGCCTGTAGACCCGGGTTCAATTCCCGACTCAGGCGACTGACTGTGTGGAGTTTGCACATTCTCCCCGTGTCTGCGTGGGTTTCCTCCGGGTGCTCCGGTTTCCTCCCACAGTCACAAAGATGTGCAGGTCAGGTGAATTGGCCATGCTAAAATGCCCGTAGTGTTAGGTAAGGGGTAAATGTAGGGGTATGGGTGGGTTGCGCTTCGGCGGGTCGGTGTGGACTTGTTGGGCCGATGGGCCTGTTTCCACACTGTAAGTCTAATCTAATCTAATCCAAGTGTCGTGGAACTGGGTTCGATTCCACCCTCAGGTGACTGACCGTGTGGAGTTTGCACATTTGCTCTGTGTCTGTATGGGTTTCCTCTGTACTCCAGTTTCCTCCCAAAGTCCAAAGATGTGCAGGTTGGGTGTCCAGGGTGTGAAGGCTAGGTGGATTAGGTTTGGGGATACAGTAGGGAGCTGGGTTGCTCTGTGGAGGGTCAGTGCAGACTTGTTGGGACCAGAGGCCTCCTTCTGTAAGAGGAAGACCACAAGCTCCATTCCATCCTTGCCTGGCAAGGATGTCAAAGTCTTGGAGAGTGACCATGGGAGATATCAAAAGGAGGAATTTTATTTCCTTTGCCAAACTAGATGTGTTGGGATTGCTGTCTGTGGAATAAAAATGGCTGAAGGCAGGAATCAGAATATCTACACTGTGGAAGCAGGCCATTTGGCCCATCAAGCCCTTTATTGACCCTGCAATTCCCATAGCCTATCCACTTAACCTGCACATCTTTAGACTGTGGGAGGAAACCGGAGCACCCAGAGGAAACCCATGGGGAGAAGGTGCAAATTTCACACAGCCAGTCGCCCAAGGATGGAATCGATTCCAGGTCCTGGTGCTATGGAACAGCAGTGCTAATCACGGAGCCATTGTACCCCCTGTAGGTCATAATTATGATAGGAATTGATAGAGTAAATAAAGAGAAACTGTCTGCATTGGCAGACTGGTCAGCAACCACAGGGACACAAATTTAAGAACCAGTGCAAATTATTTTTAAGCAGCTAATTGTGATCTGGAATTTTCTGTTAGAAAGAATAGAATTCAATGTAATTTTCAAAAGGGAATTGGATAAATATTTGAAAGGGAGAAACTTGTCGGAGAGTAGGATGAATGAATAGCACTCTCGGTAAGTCAGCCAACCACATGCACATTCATGTGAACACGAACAGAAGTCTTCAAAATGCTAATTTTAGACCCTTATGTGGTCATGGCTGATATTAGCTACCTCAATGCAGATTGGGGATGGAACTCCAGATTGTTCCTTTACGAGAGTATATACCTGTTTTTTTTAGATTAGATTACATTACATACAGTGTGGAAACAGGCCCTTCGGCCCAACAAGTCCACACTGGCCCACCAAAGCGTAACCCCCCCAGACCCATTTCCCTGCATTTACCCCTTCACCTAACACTACAGGCAATTTAGCATGGCCAATTAACCTAACCTGCACATTTTTGGATTGTGGGAGGAAACCGGAGCACCCAGAGGAAACCCACACAGACATGGGGAGAATGTGCAAACCCCACACAGGCAGTGTGGTCCTGAATTCAAGTCCCTTTTCAAGCTCTGCTTTGAACAGAGATTTCTTCTTGAGAGGGAATGATGAAATGTGCTTAATCTAGAAAGTTATTTCTGATTCTCTCTCTATGATGCTGTCTGACCTACTGATTATTTTCAGCATTAATAATTTTTATTTAGAGGGTAATGGGAATCTGGAACTCACTGCCTGTAAGGGTGGTCAAGGCAGAAACCCTCATAACATGGGAGAAGTATTTATGTGTGTTGCTGGGGTGTTAAAGCATACAAGGCCATAATGTGGGATTAGAATAATTAGGTGGTCATTTTTGACCAGTGCAGACATGATAGGCAGGAGCGCCCTTTTCTGTGCTTGTAAATCTCTAGACACTATGTAAAGGGGAAAACAAATAGAGGTGATCAAAATTATCACAATTGTATACAGCATTGTGTATAACGGACAGCAAGGCAATCGGGGGCATAGGAAAGTTCAATTGAGTCATTTTTACAACAAGCCTTTTATTAACCAGCACCTATGGGACCAGGAGTGTGCCAGCAGATCAAATATTCCAGATAATCAAGAAGTACGCATAACTGCAGTAAACCCTAACCAAGTGAAGCTTTGAGACATCAGCATCCCTCAAATAAAAATCTATGTAGAAATATCCAATCAGCTCCTCAAATCAATGTAAAAACATACAGTAACTAATAGAAACAATGCAGGGGTTTTGCACATCACTGTTATACTTTATTGACAGCATAAATACACAGACATCACAGTCGATATTTGAAGTATAGAATTTTTGCCAATTTATCAAGAATGCCAGTTAAAACAATTTATTGTATCTTGAATGGTGAAGCTTGTTCCTGCCCCTCTATCTGATTTCAGATGTTTTTAGTCTTGGACATATTTGAATGGCTCAACACTATACTGAGAATGACCTTTACTCACAATAGCAAAGGAAGTAATGTCACTTATTCTTCAAATAGATTTACTGTGTATTGATCTATCAGTCTGTATAACAGTTTCATCTCCATGCATTCCTTGATTCAGTTGGCTATAGACCCATATTTCACAGCATGCACTGTCATTAGTTTGGCCAATGTACGACCTCTACACTCACCAGTAAGAGTGCTTGCTGATTGATGAATGTCTGCTGCTGTGCTGTGAGTTGGGATGAGTCAATTTGTCTTTCAGGTTGGCGCAATTGAGATGGTGCATACTGGGAAGTCTGGTGCAGTGGTGCCATCTGAGGTATACTGGTCTGTGGCATCATCATTGCTGTAAAGAAAGGGTCATAGTCAGAAATGAACAATTCACTGAAGCTAGCAAAACATGGATAAGTACCATTAATACACAATTACCAGGAACATAACTGAGGACAGTAAGAGGGGTCCTTTCAGTCCCAAAAACATGTACTTTCATTAAAATAATGACTGATCTACACTGACCCATCCTAAAAATCTATTAGATTTTTTTGTGGTATTGTGGACACTGAGTACTTGAGTCCATATTTATTGGGAGGGGGAGTGAACAGAGCAGGATATAATCCCACATGTGAGCAATCCAAACTCAGCAAGACCATTTGAATTTAATGCTGAATTCAAACAGACACCATTTTCAAACAGACACCATTTTCCCATACTCTCAGTATGGGAATTGGTGCTAAATGCTCTTGAAAGATAGATACATTCTGTAGAACTGTTGTAACACTTTAAACAAAAATGAAAAACTGCCTGCCTGAGAGATTTGAAAACGAAATGTTTAACAGTTTCAATTGCTGTTTCTTGACATAGCCCAAAGTCTCATCATTATAGCATTGGCTGTTTTATATTTCCATAACCTATCATCACAAAGGATGTTGTAAATTCACAATTTGATTGACAACTTGAAGATTTTATTAAAAGATTAGCCACCCTTGATGTGATGTTATGAACACAAATGTTTGTTTTTATTTAGGATTAAGTACTTCAGGGGATTGAAATGTATTGAAGGACTCCTCCTCTTATTGAACGGGTGCCATTGCTATACAATGAACCCTTCAAAGGTGTAGAACTTAATGACAACTCAGCGTGGCTCCTGAGGTCTGTTTCTGATGGATATTGGGTGAATTGAAGGGAGTAAGGGCAAAGTATGGTGTTTGGCTGTGGTTGTATGGCACTAAGTTGGAATTGGGGATATAACAGACCTTGAGAATATGTGAGGGCATGGAATTGATTCTGGGTCTTCATGAGCTGGAATATTTGGCATGCAGAGTGAATGGGGGCTGAGGGTTTGTGAAGGGTGAGAGTTAGAGGGCCAATATTTAACAAACAGCAGGGACAAAGTGCTAGAGAACCAGTCTTCTAATCAACCAGCCAGTCCCTGTAGCTGCCACTGATCTGAATCTGGAGCAGTTGGTTAGACTATCAGATCATAAGATATTGGAGCAGAATAGGGCCTTTCGGCCCAATGAGTCTACTTCATCATTTGATCACAGCTGGTATATTTTTCAACCCCATTCTCTTACCTTCTCCACATAACTCTTGATCCCCATTCTAATCAAGAACCTATCTATCTCTGTCTTAAATACACTCAATCACTTGGCAATTACAGCATTCTGCAGCAATGAGTTCCACAGATTCCCCACCCTCTGGCTGAAGGAATTCTTCCTCATCTCAGTTCTAAAGTGTCGTCCCTTCTCTCTGAGGCTGTGCCCTCAGGTCCTGATCTCTTTTTCTACTGGAAACATCTTCTCTGTATCCATTTTATCCAGGCCTCTCAGTGTTCTGTAAGTACAAAGCAAGATTTGTCAACTGCCCCTTATATGACAAGCCCTTCATCCCAGGATCATCCTCTGGATCCTCTCCAAGGCCAGTGCATCCTTTTTGGACACTGGGCCCAAAAAGGCTCACATTATTCCAAATGTGGTCTGACCAGGGCCTTATATAGCCTCAGCTGTTCTCTCTGCTCTTGTATTCTAGCCCTTTCAAAATGAATTGACTCCATCCTACAAAAACACAGTATTTAAATTAAGAAATCTGAACAGTGAAATACCACTTATCGCACCAAAGCTGAAAAAAGTAAAACAAAAATTGTCATAAATCAGCCAACTGTTTACATAAAACCAAGAATTCAGTTTCAAAGATTGGAGGACTGCTGGTAGGATTAGGGAAAACCCAAAGGCTTTCTATAGGTATGTCAAGAATAAAAGGATGACTAGGGTAGGTATCGGTCCAGTCAAGGATAGTAGTGGGAAGTTGTGTGTGGAGGCGGAGGAGATTGGAGAGACATTAAATCAGTACTTTTCATCAGTATTCACTCAGGAACAGGACATTGTTGCTGATGTGAATATGGAATCACAAATAATTAGAATGGATGCCCTGGAAATATGCAGGGAAGAGGTTTTGGGAATATTGGAAAGGATGAATATAGATAAGTCTCCTGGGCCTGATGGCATTTACCCCAGGATCCTATGGGAAGCTAGGGAGGAGATAGCAGAGCCATTGGCCTGGATTTTTATGTCGTCATTGTCAACGGGAATAGTACCAGAGGACTGGAGGATAGCGAATGTGGTCCCATTGTTCAAGAAAGGGAGTAGGGATAGCCCTAGTAACTATAGGCCAGTGAGTCTGACTTCAGTGGTGGGCAAAGTCTTAGAGAGAATGGTAAGGGATAAGATTTATGAACATCTGGGTAGGAATAACGTGATCAGGGATAGCCAGCATGGTTTTGTGAAGGGCAGGTCGTGCCTCACAAACCTTATTGAGTTCTTTGAGAAGGTGACTAAGGAAGTGGATGAGGGTAAAGCAGTAGATGTTGTGTATATGGATTTTAGTAAGGCGTTCGATAAGGTTCCCCATGGTAGGCTAATGCTAAAACTTCGGAGGTATGGCATTGAGGATACATTAGAGGTTTGGATTAGGAATTGGCTGGCTGGAAGGAGACAGAGGGTAGTAGTTGATGGATTATGTTCATCTTGGAGCGCAGTTACTAGCGGTGTACCACAAGGATCTGTTTTGGGACCATTGCTTTTTATTATCTTTATAAATGATCTAGAGGAAGGACTTGAAAGCTGGGTAAGCAAGTTTGCGGATGACACAAAAGTCGGTGGAGTTGTGGATAGTGAGGAAGGAAGTGGTAGGTTACAGCGGGATATAGATAAGTTGCAGAGCTGGGCGGAAATGTGGCAAATGGAATTCAATGTAGCTAAGTGCGAAGTCGTTCACTTTGGTAGGAATAACAAGATGATGGATTACTGGGCTAATGGTAGGCTACTTGGTAGTGTGGATGAGCAGAGGGATCTTGGTGTCCATGTACACAGATCTCTGAAAGTTGCCACCCAGGTAAATAGTGCTGTGAGGAAGGCATATGGTGTACTGGGCTTTATTGGCAGAGGAATTGAGTTCCGGAGTCCTGAGGTCATGTTGCAGTTGTATAAGACTCTGGTGAGGCCTCATCTGGAGTATTGTGTGCAGTTTTGGTCGCCATACTATAGGAAGGATGTGGAAGCTTTAGAACGAGTGCAGAGGAGGTTTACCAGGATGTTGCCTGGAATGGTAGGAAAATCTTATGAGGAAAGGCTGAGGCACTTGGGGTTGTTCTCATTGGAGAAGAGAAGGTTTAGGGGAGATCTGATAGAAGTGTATAAGATGATTAGGGGTTTAGATAGGGTAGATACTAAGAACCTTTTACCGCTAATGGAGTCAGGTGTTACTAGGGGACATAGCTTTAAATTAAGGGGTGGTAGGTATAGGACAGATGTTAGGGGTAGATTCTTCACACAGCGGGTTGTGAGTTCATGGAATGCCCTGCCCGTATCAGTGGTGAACTCTCCTTCTTTATGGTCATTTAAGTGGGCAGTGGATAGGCATTTGGAGGTTATTGGGCTAGTATAGGTTAGGTAGGATTCGGTCGGCGCAACATCGAGGGCCGAAGGGCCTGTACTGCGCTGTATCCTTCTATGTTCTATGCGTGAGTCAGAGAGAGAGAAAGAGAGAGACAGGCTAAATCTGAGAGAGGAATTAGGAAAACATAAACAGGTGATAGCAAAACTAAGCAAGAGATTAAACCCAGGGAAAACAAAAAGAAATTGAAAGTAGAAGAGAGAGAAACAGGGTCAAATGAACAATGATAGCAGAACACTGCCATCCTTCTTCAAGTGGCAAATTGAGGATTCAGTAGAAATAAATGACTGCATACATCAGGGTCAGCAGAACAAGGCAACCTAATGGACCAAACAGGAAGAAGCAGAATCATGGGTCACAAAGGTGCAGAGTAAAACTAGCAGAGAAATGGTGACTGTAATGACAACTTATTTCCAAGGTCCAGCCACTCTGATACGGAGCCAAAATGAGTCGGGGAAACAGGGTAAAGTGTCAGACATCCGAAGGAAAGTATAGAATTCAGTCAGAAAGATACCAAAATTAGTTGAAATAAAATAACAATACTGTGCTGAAGAAAATAATGGCCAAAAGGAGTGACAGATTCCCAGATCATATGATTTCCATCTCAGGTTTTCAAAGAGAACGAGTGAGCACGTTGTACATATCCCAAACTTCAGTTTTCCAAAGATTTATTTGATTTTAGTTTGAGAAATTGTGCATGTCATCATGCTATGTAAGAAAGGTGAAAGAGGGAAACCATAGAATTAGAGATCATGCATTCCAATAACTGAATCAACCAATTACCAGAGTCAATAATTAGGGATGCCTAGAAGGGAAAACTTTAATTTTCAGCACACTAGAGAAAACCAGCATGGATTTGTAAAGGCGAGAATGTTTTAGTTAAATATGTTGAAGAGGTGACTCAAGTAGTGAACAGGAAAATAGCTATGGATGTTGTTATTATGGACCTCCAAAAACATTTGTAATGGTCCCTTTGAAAAGACAATTAGCTAGTGTTGGAACTCAGAATTTAAGGCAAATTATTGACCTGGTTAGGACAATGGCCGATCAGAAGGAGACACAGAGTAGGATGATGGTTAAGTTCTCGAATAGGTAATTTGTGCTGTTCTATAGGTTCTGTGCTGGGGCTTTAACTATTCATTGCATTCATTAATGACTTTGATTTTTTTTAACTTCATAGGATGGAGGTGTCACTGACTGGACCAGGATTTATTGCCCAATCCTAGTTGCCCTTGAGAAGGTGGAGGGGAACTGCCTTCTTGAAACACTGCAGTCCATTTGTTGTAGGTAGACCAACAATGCTGTTAAAGGAGGAATTTCCAGAATTTTGACCCAATTACACTGGGTTGTTGATATGTTTCAGTGACATGTTTCTAAGTTCTTCTAGATAACAGAGTTTTGAAAGTACTTTGTAAGGAGCCTTAGTGAATTTCTGCATTATATCTTGTGAAAGATACACATTGTTGCTACTGAATTAGTGTTTGGACGGGGGTAATTTTTGTAGATATAGTGCCAATCAAGGGGCTTTTTTTTCTAGATGGTCAAATTTATTGAGTGTTATTGGAGCTGCACCCATTCAGGCAAGTAGGGAGTATTCCATCATACTTCTGACTTGTGCCATGATAGAATCCCTACAATGTGGAAACAGGCATTCCAGCCCATCAAATCCACAATGTCCTCTGAACAGCATCTCACTCAGAACCACCCCTTATCCTATCTCTGTAATCCTTCATTGCCCATGGCAAATTCCCCCTAGTCCGGACATAAGGGCAATTTAGCATGGTTGATTCACTAATCCTGCACATCTTTTGACTGGTGGACAGGTTTTGGAGAGTTAGCAGTGAGTAACTTACTATAGGATTCCAAGTTCCTGACCAGCTCTTGTAGCCACTATTGTGAGTCCAATCCAGTTTCTGGTCAATGATACCTCCCAGAATGTTGATAGTAGGGGTTTTAATGATAGTAATGCCATTGATTATCAAGGGGTAATGGTTAAATTCTCTCTTGTTGGAAATGTTCATTTCTTGGCACTTGTGTGATGTAAGCATTACTTGCCACTTGCCCTGAATGTATTTGAGGTCTTGTTGCATTTGGGTATGGACTGCTTCAGTACCTAAGGAGTTGGGAATAGTGCTGATCATTGCACAATCAGTGAACATCCCCATTCTGACCTTATGTTGGAAAGAATGTCATTAATGAAGCAACTGAAGATGGTTGGGTCTAGGACACTATCCTGAGGAACTCCTGCAGAGTTATCCTGGAGCTGAGATGACTGACCTCCAACAACCAGAATGTTCTTCCTATGCTCCAGGTATGACTCCAACCAGTGGAAAGTTTGCCCTGATACCCATTGATTCATTTTGCTAAGGCTCCTTGGTGTTATTATTGGTCAACTGTGACCTTGATGTCAGCTTCATTTAAATAAACTGTAATGAGGTCAGGAGCTGGCTCTGGTGGATCCCAGTGAGTATCAGTGAGTAGGTTATTGCCATAGAAATGCAGTTTGACAAATTGATCATTGGGTATAGTGTAGTTATTGGTTGGGCTGGATTGTCCTGCTTTTTCTGGATGGGACCTATTTGTGTAATGTCCACATGTCAGGAAGATGCCAGTGTTGTAATTGTACTGGAAAAGCTTTACTAGGGCATGGCAATTTCTGGGGGCACAGGTCTTCAGTATTATTGCCAGAATGTTGTCAGGGCCCATTGCCTTTGCAGCATATAGTGCCTCCAGATGCCACTACTAAGTAGCCTGACAATTAAACTTGTTTGGATTTGCCCAAAAGATCCTTGATCCTCAGGAAAGCCTGCTTAAGCACCTGAATAGCATTTAAGTCTTTTCATTCAACTCATGGGATATGGGCATTGCTGGCATATATTGCTCATCCCTAATTGACCTTGAGAAGGTGGTGATGATCCACAAATATTTTAGCGGGCCGTCCCTAAAAAAGACTCCTGTTGACTCTCCCTGCTGAGTGAGATCCCGGTCTCCTCAAGCCCAGGAAATCTGGGACTGTTTTCCACAAACAAATGATACTTGATCCATTGCAAACTTTAAATTTGGGGTTGGTATATTTTTGTCCACTGAAGGTAAAAAGAGCCATGGGGTAAAAGTGGGTTTAGGGAATCACAGATCAACCAGAATTTCACTAAATGGCAGTGAAAGAATTTAGAGCTTCCTCCTGTTTTATAATACCCTCATGAAAGATTAGGATGGAAGCTTTTATTCTTCAAATCTTCCAGAATTTGTGTAAGGAATTCTTCAACTTAAGATTCAGCAATAGTGAGTTGGTGGCCCAGAAATACATTGATGCCAGCTTACCCAATAATGGACCTTCTGTGGCGGCATGGTGGCTCAGTGGTTAGCACTACTGCCTCACAGTGCTAGGGGTCCGGGTTCTATTCCAACCTTGGGGAATGTCTGTGTGGAGTTTGCATATTCCCCTTGTGCCTGTGTGGGCTTCCTTTGGGTGCTCCAGTTTCCTCCCACAATCCAAAGATGTGCAGGTCAGGTGAATTGGCCACGCAAAATTGCCCATAGTGTTCAGAGATGTGTAGGTTAGGTGCATTAGTCAGGGGTAAATGTAGAATAATAGGGGAATGAATCTGGGTGGGTTACTCTTGAGGGTTGGTGTGGGCTTTTAGGCCGAAGGATTTGTTTCCATACGATAGGGATTCTATTCTAATATCACAGCAGCAGACAACAGGATATCTCCAGGCTGACTGGTGAGTGAAGTGAGTGAATTTGGGGCTGCTGTCTCAGTGATAGTGTTTCAAGAGAAAGTGACTGAGGGGTAAGAGATGAATATAAAGAGGAGAGCTGAGTGATTGAGAGAATTCAGAAGAGGAAGGTCCATCAGGCAACTGGGATGGAGACATCAATTAGAAAGATACAGTCTGTGCCCTGTAATTTTAATGTGCACTCAAAAAAGGCAATGCTCAGTCTAGGTCCATGATTGGGTAAACATTTTGTAACCACTTAATGGTAACCCTGTTAAAAGCTGCCAGTTTAATCACATGTGGAACAGATTTGAATGCAGACAGATCAGTTCATGTGGATCCAAGGCTTCTCATTTTGCATATATAACTCAAACAAGCATGATGCCTCTTATCTGCACATGTAAAGACTTTAAAGACTGTAAAAGACTTTTATAGCACTTTAATGCTGAAGCTGTCTTCTTGCTGTACCAATACAATGGACTACACAGTTCTTGCACATCATTAGCTCAATCCTATTGAGAACAGAGATACCTGCACCTTTAGAGGAATAGTGTGATTAACCGTGGTAATACTGACAGTACAAAGATACCAAATAGATCACAGGATAGAGAGAAGAACTTACTTGGCATTGGTGGTGCCATTGGTTGCATCATAGGAACAGTCTGCATCGCAGGCATTGGTTGCATTACAGGTACTGGCTGCATTGGTGGCATTAAAGGCATGGTCTGATAAGCAGGTGCAGGGGGTATTTGTGACATTGCTGGAACACCTGAACAAGAAAGAAAGGAAATGATTACCTATCCTCCCAAACTTCTATATTGTTGCAATCCTCTGCATCCTCACACCCTATAATCGAAACATGTCTTTCCAGACAGGTTCTGAAAATTGTGTCAGTGAGTCAAGTGTGCTCGAATCAAAACAAAGAACTGTTGATTCAGGAAATCTGAAAAAAAAATCAGAAATCGCTGAAGAAACTCTAAGGAAGAATCACTGAAATGTTACTCTACTTTTCTTTCCACGTAGGCTACCCAGACCTACTGAATTTCTGTTTTGAGTTAACTGTGTTGTCGGAATCACCCTGTAATGAAAGGCCCACGTGAGGTATTTGTGTCAGTTCCTTCTGATCTGAAGCTGAACCAGAACTAACTGACCTCTTAACATGGTAAGCAGAGATAAATAATACTTGTAAATAATAATAGGTAATTTCGCTTTCTCTCCTTTAGCACTGCAAGCATATTTAAGCACTTTCAAAAGCAACTTAAAAGTGTATTGAAAAATATTCAAAAAGAAATTGCAGGGCATTGGGGAAGTGCAGTGGAGGGGGACTAATTGAACATTTTCACACAATCACTACAAGTGTGATGGGGTAAATGATCTCCTCTGTGTTTTGAGATTCTAAGGGAACAGGCCTAAGACTAGCAGTCTGTACACAAGCTGGCTTTGCCTCGGGACAAGGACAGAAATAACAGCTGCTCCTGGCCCAGGTTCTGGTCTCCCCCTAACCCAAACACAGTAAGCCTCTCGTGTATTGAACCCTGGTTACTGAGCCCTCATTTACCCCTGTCCTGGGCCCTGGCTCTTGTACTGTAACGTTTGAGTCCAAACTGATGGACTGATTATCTGACACTGGTGCAGCTGAAATGAAGAGGGCAATCCTCCTATAATAATTTGTTGGCTGACGGTTGAAGCACAGGACAGCAACTTGAACAGAGTGAGTCACGTGAATTCACAATATCATGTGTATTTAGACTGCAAGTATCTGATTGAATCACAGTATTGTGAATTGATCACTGCACAACAATATTTAATATTTTTGGCCAGTTGCAGCATTAAGCGCACTTGAATTGTTTTAACATTGTTTCTAATGGCTCATTGCTGAAAGGTTTACTTTCCAATCATAATTAAACTGTTCAAAATGCAAGCTTCCATTTTGTTCATTTATCTCTGGCATACTTCTGGGTGAGAGAGTACTTGTACTAAACTGCTTACACCATTCCCATTTTGCACATGAATGAAAACCTCATGTCACATGTACTCAAGTACGGAAGTTGAGGATTACAGTGAAAAGTTTACAATGTTGCCCCACACGGCACTATCTTAAGTACAAAGTACCTAGGAACAAATCTTAGACACAAAATAGAGAAATAAGGAAAATAATGACCACATCAAAATGGGAAAAATCGGGTGACTTGCATTTATATAGCATTGATCATTTCCAGTAAAGACAATTACAAAGGTGTTAATGATAAGGTATTATACAGGATATTTGAACAACTGAGCATTGCAATGTTAAAAGTTTGTGATCCATTGACTGCTGTGGCTCCACTGGTAACAATGTTAAACCTGACTCATAACTTTCTGGGTTCAAGACCCCAACTGAAGTTTAAGTACAAAAAGTTGGAGGTGTCATTGTTTGGATGAGATGTTAAACTGTGGCTCCGTGCACTTGGTCTGGTGAATGTGAAGAGCCCATGGCAAAGAAAGCATGAGTCCTTACATGTTCTCATCTGGTATTCAACTCAATATTTATTCCTCAATCAACATCACAAACTCTTTTCATTATAATATTGCTGTTTGTGGACTGCATACAAATTAGCTGTCATATTTCTTACGTTACAACACTGACTGCACGTCAGCAGTATCTCATTCGTTGTACAATACATTCACATGTCGAGTGGTCAGGAGAAATGCAAGTCCTTTCTTCTATTAGTGTATCTGCCTCAGAACCAATTATGGATTTGGAAGAGATTGAAGCTGGCATTAACTTCTGTAATTTTCAACAATTGATGCTCAATCAGCTGATTTTGTCACTTGCTGCTTAGAAAGGGCAAATTGTCTTCTTGTGAACACAATACAACTGTCGTGGATTTCTGAACTGGTATGAATCGAGTGAACATTAATCTTTACTCAGGCTGCTTTGCTGACTCCCTACATCTCTCATCTTTAGAGATGCTTCTGAAATCAAACTCTTTGATAAAGCATTTTATCTTCTGTCCATTGTTTCTGTTTGTGAAGATCCTTGGGATATTTTATTCCATAAAGATGCTATATAAATGGAAGTCATCCAATTTTCCCCATTTTGTTGTGGTTGTTATTTTCTTTATTTCTCTATTTTGTGTCTAAGATTTGTGCCTAGGTACTTTATAATTAAGATGGTGCCATGTGGTACAACATTGTAAACTTTTCACTATACTCCTCTACTTCCGTACTTGAGTACACATGACAATAAACCTAATTCTAATTCAGTTTCCAGGCACTTCAACAGTGCAGAGAGGTTACCGATTGAAGCATAAAGACTTAAATGCAGAGAGTTCACACAGAGTAAAGAGTAAATGTTGAGAGTGTGTTGCTGGAAAAACAATGTCAAAAATTACATACCCATTGAGTAGTTAGGGACCATTGGCACACCTGTGTACGAAGACAGACAGACTTTACTTCAACCAGACCTTGAGCACATCACAGTCAGCACTCAACTAACCACTCAGCTCACTCTTCACATCCACATCCACCTCACACCCAAATCCTGCCTCACACTCAAATTGATACCCACCTCACATCTGGTTTCACCTTACACCTGCCTCCACCTCAACTGTCCTTACTTCACACTCACTCCCATTTCACACTCGCTTCACACTCGCCTCCCACCTACCACTCACCTCCTAACTAACACATGCATCTGGACTCACATTCACCTTTTGCCTTACATTTACAATTCTGCCTCACACTTCCCTTCATCCCAAGTCCCACCTTACACTCACCTCCCTCCCTCTTCTCCATCTTCCACTGACCTCCTACCAGATCCCCCACCTCACCTTCCCCTCCTTTCCAGCCCCCACCTGATAGTCACCTTCTCCCAGACACCCAACTAACACCAACCTCCTGCCAGTCCATCACCTCACACTTATCTCTCTCCCTATTCACCCATTTCACACTTGTTCCCCCTATGAATATTCCATCTCACACTCACCTCCCTCTGTATCCATCACCTCTCACTTTCTACATCTGCAATCCTCACCTCACACTCACCTACCCACACTCCCCACATTCCTCACATTCATAGAACATAGAACATAGAAGGATACAGCGCAGTACAGGCCCTTCGGCCCTCGATGTTGCGCCGACCGAATCCTACCTAACCTATACTAGCCCAATAACTTCCAAATGCCTATCCAATGCCCGCTTAAATGACCATAAAGAAGGAGAGTTCACCACTGATACGGGCAGGGCATTCCATGAACTCACAACCCGCTGTGTGAAGAATCTACCCCTAACATCTGTCCTATACCTACCACCCCTTAATTTAAAGCTATGTCCCCTAGTAACACCTGACTCCATTAGCGGTAAAAGGTTCTTAGTATCTACCCTATCTAAACCCCTAATCATCTTATACACTTCTATCAGATCTCCCCTAAACCTTCTCTTCTCCAATGAGAACAGCCCCAAGTGCCTCAGCCTTTCCTCATAAGATTTTCCTACCATTCCAGGCAACATCCTGGTAAACCTCCTCTGCACTCGTTCTAAAGCTTCCACATCCTTCCTATAGTATGGCGACCAAAACTGCACACAATACTCCAGATGAGGCCGCACCAGAGTCTTATACAACCGCAACATGACCTCAGGACTCCGGAACTCAATTCCTCTGCCAATAAAGCCCAGTACACCATATGCCTTCCTCACAGCACTATTTACCTGGGTGGCAACTTTCAGAGATCTGTGTACATCATCTCCCTCTGAAACCCTCACCTCTTGCTCATCTATTTCCAAATCTGCCACGTCAAGGTCCTCTCCATCCGCAATCCCCACATCTTCCCCTCCCTTCATATCCCACATCTCATACTTGCCCCCTCTGTATCCCTTAATCCACACTTATCTCCCTCCTGGCACAGTGGTTATGGGCGGCACGGTGGCACAGTGGTTAGCACTGCTGTCTCACAGTGTTTGAGACCCGGGTTCAATTCCCGACTCAGGCGACTGACTGTGTGGAGTTTGCACGTTCTCCCCGTGTCTGCGTGCGTTTCCTCCGGGTGCTCCGGTTTCCTCCCACAGTCCAAAGATGTGCGGGTCAGGTGAATTGGCCATGCTAAATTGCCCGTAGTGTTAGGTAAGGGGTAAATGTAGGGGTATGGGTGGGTTGCGCTTCGGCGGGTCGGTGTGGACTTGTTGGGCCGAAGGGCCTGTTTTCACACTGTAAGTAATCTAAAAGAAAAAAATATCCCCCACCTCACACTCACCCCCCCTCCCTCAGCTCAAATCAGCCAAGTTGAATATGCAAGCACTCATTTAAATATCCCAAACACTTCATGTCATTGTTATTAACACAAACCAACATTCTCCCACACTCTTCACAGTAACACTTGCTGAAACACAGACACTCTGATGCCTTGCCTACTGACCTGTCGTCATATATGCTCCAACCTGTGAGGGGCCGATTCCTCCACCTCCTTTCATCCGCCTGTTTAAATCTCTGGATCTCTCCATTTCCTGCAAAGAACATGGAGCATAAAGCATAGAACATTAAAGCACAGTACAGGCCCTTCAGCCCACAATGTTATGCCTAGCATTTATCTTAATCTAAGATCAACCCAACCTACACACCCCTCAATTTACTGCTGTCCATGTTCTTGTCCAGCAGTTGCTTAACTGTCCCTAATGTCTCTGATTCTATGTCAGAAAACTGCTATCATTCCCTATCAGCCCAGACACTCAATGACACAATGTAAATATACACTGTAACTCACGACACTCCATGTAATCACTCCAACACCAATCAATGACTCTCCGCGCGCACACACCCTTCCACCTCACAGACTCACTTCATACACTCATCTCATCCACTTGCACACTCACCCAGCTTACTCAGCTGGATCCCTCGCTGATTTTTGATTATTTAAACTATTGAATCAATTTTGATTTGGGAACTGTCAGCTAACGATAAGTCTTGTACTATGGATAACAGCTTGTGTTAAACAGAAAATAGACAAAACAAACTTTTGTTCATTCATGGGGGCAGGCCTCGAATTCAACTATAGGTTGGCTCCTGGTCATCAGGTTCTGCGGGCGCGTCATCACTGGGGAAGAACATTATGTTAAAACAGAGAGCAGGAGTTGGCTATTAACAAGGTCAGTATTTGGGAATTGGTTGTAGCAAGTCAGGAGAAGACATCTCAATGCAGATGGCAGATATTGACTCTGGGAGCAGTCAAAGTTTGAACTGGGATTTGGATTGTGTTTTCTATGAAAATGAAATCTAGCTGTTGATGCTACAGCATGAAGATTTGAAAGCTTGCTGCCAAACCTCCCTTATCAAGGTCAGAGAATAGAAAACTAAGTTATAGGTATTACTGTCTTTATCTGAATGAACTGAAAAGGTGACCTGGTCAACATCTTTCAAAAATCAATGAAGAAACTATCACCTTTGCCTGTGGAATGACACATCGTGAAAGCCATTTAGGTAATCTTGCCAGTTTTGTTATTTTCTTTTATTTATCCTTTAATGTGTTTGTTTGTCTGTCTTTTGTGTGAATGGGGCTGAAAACAAAGGTTTTTGGGTTTACAATATTAACCAATTAGATTACTTGGTCTTTTAATTTTACTCTGCTAAAGTTATAGTCACAGAATCATAGAGTCACAGAGATGTACAGCACAGAAACAGACCCTTTGGTCCAACACGTCCATGCCAACCATATATTCCAACCCAAACTAGTCCCACCTGCCAGCACCCAACCCATATCCCTCCAAATTCTTCCTATTCATAGACCAGATGCTTTTTAAATGTTGCAATTGTACTAGCCTCCACCACTTCCTCTGGCAGCTCATTCCACACACACTCCACCCTCTGCATGAAAAAGGTGCCCCTTAGGTCTCTTTTATATCTTTCCCGTCTCACCTAAACCTAAGCCCTCTAGTTCTGGACTCTCCCAAACCAGAGAAATGACCTTGTTTATTTATCTTATCCATGTCCCTCATGATTTTATACACCCCATATAAGGTCACCCATCAGCTTCCGATGCTCCAGGGAAAACAGCCCTAGCCTATTCAACCTCTCCTTATAACTCAAATCCTCCAGCCCTGGCAACAGCCTTGTAAATCTTTTTTGAACCCTTTCAAGTTTCACAAAATCTCTCTGATAGGAAGGAGGCCAGAACTGCATGCAATATTCCAATAGTGGCCAAAACAATGTCCTGTACAGCCGTAACATGATTTCCCACTCCTGTACTCAATGCTCTGACCAATCAAATGCCTTCTTCACTATCCTATCTACTTGTGACTCTACTTTCAAGGAGCTATGAACCTGCACTCCAAGATCTCTTTGTTCAGCAACACTCTCTAGGACCTTACTATTAAGTGTATAAGTCTTAAGATTTGCTTTCCCAAGATGCAGCACCTTGCATTTATCTAAACTAAACATCATTTGCTACTCCTCAGCCCATTGGTCCCTCTGATCAAGACCCCGTTATAATCAGAGGTAACCTTCTTTGCTGTCCACTGCACCTCCAATTTTGGTGTCATCTGCAAACTTAAGAACTATACCTCTTATGCTCACATCCAAATCATTTATATAAATGACGGAAAGTAGTGCACCCAGCACCAAATCCTTGTGGCACTCCATTGGTCACAGGCCTCCAGTCTGAAAAACAACCCTCCACCACCACCCTCTGTCTTCTACCTGTGAGCCAGTTCTGTATCAAAATGGCTAGTTCTCTCTGTATTCCCTGAGATCTAATCTTGGTAACCAGTCTCCCATGGGGAACCTTGTCGAATGCCTTACTGAAGTCCAAATAGATCACATCTACTGCTCTGCCCTCATCAATCTTCTTTGTTACTTCTTCAAAAGACTCAATCAAGCTTGTGAGACATGATTTCCCACGCACAAAGCCATGTTGACTATCCCTACTTAGTCCTTGCCTTTCCAAATACATGTATATCCTGTCCCTCAGGATTCCCTCCAACAACTTACCCATCGCTGATGTCAGGCTCACCAGTCTATAGTTCCCTGAATTGTCCTTACCACCTTTCTTAAATAATGGCACCACGTTAGCCAACCTCCAGTCTTCCGGCATCTCACCTGTGACTATTGACGATACAAATATCTCAGCAAGAGGCCCAGCAATCACTTCTGTAGGTTCCCACAGAGTTCTCGGGTACATCTGATCAGGTCCTAGGGAATTATCCACTTTTATGTGTTTCAAGACATCCAGCACTTCCTCCTCTGTCATATGGACAGTTTTCAAGATGTCACCATCTATATCCCTACATTCTATATCTTCCATGTTCTTTTCCACATTAAACAGTGAAGCAAAATATTTGTTTAATATCTCCCCCATTTCCTGTGGCTCCACACAAAGGCCGCCTTGCTGATCTTTGAGGGTCCCTATTCTCTCCCTCGTTACCTTTTGACCCTAATGTATTTGTGAAAACCCTTTGGATTCTCCTTAACTCTATTTGTCAAAGTTATCTCATATCCCCTTTTTGCCCTCCGAATTTCCCTCTTAAGTATACTCTTACTACCTTTATAGCCTTCTAAGGATTCACTCGATCTATCCTGTCTATACCTGACATATGCTTCCTTCTTTTTCTTAATCAAACCCTCAATTTCTTTCATCATCCAGCATTCTCTATACCTACCAGCCTTTCCTTTCACCCTAACAGGAATATAGTGTTTCTAAAGGCTTCCCATTTTACAGCTCTCCCTTGACCTGCGAACGTCTGCCCCCAATCAGCTTTTGCAAGTTCTTGCCTAATACCATCAAAATGGGCCTTTCTCCAATTTAGAACTTCCAACTTTTAGATATGGTCTATCCTTTTCGATCAGTATTTTAAAACTAATAGAATTATGGTCGCTGGCTCCAAAGTGCTCCCCCACTGACTCCTCAATCACCTGCCCTGCCTTATTTCCCAAGAGTAGGTCATGTTTTTCACCTTCTCTCGTAGGTACATCCACATACGGGATCAGAAAATTGCTAAGTCTTTTGTTTAAGCTGCAAACCAATGTGTGGAATTGATTATCTGCTGAGTCTGGGATGGGTTATTCAAAAGCGCATCAGGTCAGGCAGCATCCAAGGAGCAGGAGAATTGACATTTCGGGTATGAGCTCTTCTTCAGGAATGGGAACGAGTCCTGAAGAAGGGCTCATACCCGAAACGTCGATTTTCCTGCTCCTTGGATGCTGCCTGACCTGCTGTGCTTTTCCAGCAACACAATTTCAGCTCTGATCTCCAGCAACTGCAGTCCTCACTTTCTCCTGGGTCATTCAAAAGTCTAATTAGGAACCATTAGCGCAATTTTAAGGGCCTTTGACAGTTTTCATTTCACCGTGTTGCAAATATAGATGTGGAAAGGCTAGTTTGGTTCAGCTGTCGTAACACTCACCGTCCACTCACTCTTCTTACACTTACCCCTCCAACTCACACTCACCATTCACATTCATCCCTCACTCACTCACCATGCCCACTACTATCCACTCACACAGACCACTCTCACACTGACCTTCCCACTGTCACTCACCACAATCACCCCCCCATTCGTATACACTCCTCTCAAACTTATCCCACTCACTCACCCTGCCCACTCACTCACCCTGCCCATTCACGCCCACCCCGCCCACTCACCCACTACACCCACTCACATTCAGCCTCATTCTGTCTCTCATTCTACCCCAGCCATTTGCTCAATCTCTATCCGTCTTGTCACCTGGTAACATATACTCACCCCTGCCCCATGTGATAACACAGGGTCAAACAGATTGTCCACATAGTTTTCGAAGCTGCCTCGAGATGTCTCTGATTTCAGTATAGAGTCTGTGATGGGAAGAGTGACAGGATTGAAAGAGGGACCACAACTCACTGTTAACAATTCTTCATTCTCTGAACAAAGGGATAAGCTGCAGAGCAATAATTCAGTTCCCCAGCCTGACAGTGCCCTGAGTCATGTGATCCCATCCTCACTGGCTCAATCCTTACCCTCACCTTTGCCCAGTGTCTCCTACCAAGGGCTAGTTATAGTTGATGGAAAGGATAAGGAATATGGCTCAGAAGGTCAGAATTTAAAAGGTGTGATTTAAAGTCTTGTCATCAGAAAACACACATAGCAGAACTGAAGGAAATGGATAGAATCAGTGCTAGAAAACACAACTGGGAGACATATATGAATGTTAAAAATTCTCTCTCAATGTTAACTCAAGGCACACGATAAATTCTAGCAGCAACACAGTGAAAAGCCTTTTTCAGCTGTTCAATAGGTCAGAGTGCTCATATACTCAACTGCTAGACCAAGGGAATTTGCCAGTGATTATCCAGTTCAACCAGCTTTTCAGGCTATTTCATAGTTAGAGTGCCTCAGAGATAGAAGCCAGAAGCCTCAGCAGCAACCAGCAGACAGTTCCAGTTTATTTCTCCTCTCATAGACTACAGGTTACACATTCAACACACCTTAAACCCTGGAAGTGATTTTTTACATGCACTATGTCATGTCCCACATGGATGCTGAAAGGACACAGCATCAGCTCATCACTACCACTGACTGACTTCACTCTGCTGTTAACGCTGGATGATCAGAAATTACCATCAGAAATATTGAGAAGAATAAGTCGTTTGTTTCCTTCACAATCTCTATTCCCTGATCATCAGCTTCATTGCTAATGCAAGCCTGAAGGAGCCAGACCATTCAACCTTCAGTGTTGTATTTGAGAAGAGCTGGCCATTTGACCTATTGCTAAGATTGCTGACTATCCATCTGCAAAGTATCATCTGATTTTAGCTCTGCATCATCTCATTTCTTGTTAAAACCCAATGTGCCTGGTCACCTTCAGACATGACAAGGTTCCAATTGTTTTTCCACCTTAATGCCTACATAAACATGTGTTTATGTAACATTCTGCTGTCTGCATGCTAATTTGCACCAAGTTCTGTTCCCCTTGGATCCCACTGCTCACTGATCTACATTGGTTCCTGTTCAAACAATGCCTTAAATTTAAAATTCACCTCCTTGCTTTTAAATTTCTCCATTGGTTGATCCAACTTTTGTCTGTAAACTCCTCCAGCTATACAAGCTTTCAAAATACCTGTACTTCTCCAATATGAATTCCTGCACCATTGGTAGCCTTAGTATGGATTGGCAGGGGGTGAGTTGGTGACACTCTGTGTTATGTGTGCATTCATACCATCATTCTGCAACTGCGAGATGCCTCACGTTGGACCGAGGTCAAAATCATAGGCAGTTACAATTACATTATTTGTATGTGAGCCATCATTTTGACAGACTTTACTTACTACCATATGAATGCATTTCAGACTGATCCTGGGATAAGAATGGCGGAGGAAGAGGAGGTGCCTGTATGTTGGGTGCTGGAGGAATTACTCCTTCACATTCCTCAGATAGTGACCTAGGTGAAACACAATAAATGGTGCTCAACACAACAGTGAATTACAGCTCTCAGCACAACAGACATTGTGCTCAAAACAATAGACAAGAATAGTGCTTAACACTGCAGACAATGATTGTGTTTGACATAACAGACAAAGACACTGCTTAATACAACAGACCATGACATATATTTGACATAACAATGACAGTGATTGAGAAAACAGATAATGACAGTGTTTGACACAACAGATAAAGACAGTGCTCAAAATAATAGGCAATTACACAATTTAACATGACACACAATAAGTGTTCAACACAACAGGCAATGATAGTATTTGACAAAACAGACAACGATGCCACTCGACACTACAGATAATTACAGTGCTCAAGACAACAGACAATAGCTGCTCAACACAACAGACAATGATAGCATTCGACTAGGAGAAAGTGAGGACTGCAGATGGCAGAGATCAGAGTTAAAAAGTGTGGTGCTGAAAGAGCACAGTCAGCGTCCAAAGAGCTCATGCTTAAAACGTTGATTCTCCTGCTCCTCAGATGCTGCCTGACTGGCTGTGCTTTTTCAGCGTTGCACTCTTTGACAATGACAGCATTTGAGACACCTGACAATAACAATGCATGGTACAACAGGTAATGGCAGTGTTTGACAGAATTGACCATGGCAGTGTTTGATAGACAATGATAGTGCTCGATGCAAGACTCAATAACAGTGTTTGATACAACAAATAAAGATTGCTCAAAACAGTACATAGATCAACAGGACAGATAATGACAATGCTGGGCACAACAAACAATTGCAATGTTTGGCATAACAGTGTTTTGACCAACAAATAAAGACAGCACTTAAAACAGCAGAGAATTACACTGCACAACAGGACAAACAATGACTGAGCTGGACCCAACAGACTGCACAGCAACTAATGACAGTGCTTAAGACAACAGACAGTAACAGTACATAATACAACAAAATATGACAGTGTTTAACACAACAGGTAAAGACTGTGCTGGACACAACTGACAGTGACAGCACTTGACACGACAGACAATGACAGGATTCAACAACAGACCATACAGGATACAATAACAGCACTTGGCACAAAGACAACCGCAGTGATCACCACAATAATGACAATCTTTGACACAACAGGTAACCTGAGACATGGGTGAATCTGGACAATGTTGTGAAGGTGAAAGTTGGCAGTCATTGGGAGAAAAGATATGGAGTTGGAAATTGAGTTCATGTTGGATAGACAACTGCTTGGTACAGTGTGATACAGTGGCAGAGAAAGCGGTGGTGTTGATGGCTTTAGTCTTCCCAGCGCTTCATTGAGGGAATCTGCATTTTATTAAAGACTGGATAAATGATTATAAGCAAAATCAGACTTTCAAGGCAGAGATTATTTGGCTGAAAACCAAGTTCATTATGATTAAAGTGAAATAACTGCACAAAGGTCAGCCAGTTTGTAGTCAGTGCCCTGAAATGAAGGGATTCCAAATCCTCGGTTTATATTTTTTTTCCCCCTGATAGCGGTAGTGCTTATTTTTCCCCAGCACCCAGGCCGTATGTGTGCAGGTGTCTGATACAGTGAAAAACAACACGTGTGTTATTCTTTATTTATATTCGACCACCACGAAGAAAGGAAACACCCAAGTGGCCAGTGACAAGCAGTGCCCTTCCCAAAGGGCAATGCTGTGTGATCAAAAAGTGAACGGGAGGGCAGGGATGAAACCAAAGTAGAGTTGGAGGGGGAAATAATACACTCCACTCCCTGTGGTAATCCCCTGTTTAGTTATTCTTTTTAATCCCCTTCCCCTCTGACACCTTCAAGGAGGAGAGTCCTTGCACACGCGCACACTGATCCAGCTCTCGAAAGGAAAACACCCAAGTGGCCTGTGACAAGCAGTGCCTTTCACAAAGGGCAATGATCTTTGTGTGACACAGTGAGAGACACAAAGTGCACGAATCTTTTATTCAATTTCCACCACCAGGAAGATAGGAAAACACCTGGGTGGCCAGTGACAAGCAGTGCCCTTCACATCAAAAGGGCAATGCTGTGTGATCAAACAATGAAGGGGAGGGCAGGGATGAAACCAAAATAGAGTTGGCGCCCACCACTCCCTGAACAACTCCAGGGTGTTGGTGGACACCGCGTACTCCTTCTCCAAAGACACCTGGGCTCTAACGTAACCGCGGAAGAGGGGCAGGCAGTCGGCCCTCCCGACCCCCTCCACGGTCTGCTGTCTGGACCTGTTTATGACCAGTTTGGTCAGGCCCAGGAGGAGGTCTTCAGACCTGCCCTCCCTCCTGCGTACCGGGTGCCCAAAGATCAGGAGCGTGGGACTGAAGTGCAACCAAAAACAGAGGAGGAGGTTTTTGAGAAAATCAAAAGAGGGAATACAAATGCCCACACCCAATATACACATGGTCCACGGACTCCACAGCGCCACAGAACAAGCAGTTGGGCTGGGAGTCCGTGAACCACCGCAATCTGTGGTTGCAGGGGACTGCTGCATGCAGCACCCTCCACCCCAGATCCCCGAGAGAAAGGGGGAGGACTCCTGTGTAGAGTGCCCTCCACTGGGGATCCCCACCGCCCGGTGGCAAATGGGCACGCCAAGGTGTGTCCAGACGGTGGATGAGGGAGAAGAGGTGGACGGTGTGCAGCAGTTGATTCAGGGGGGTAAAAAGGTGGGCCCTGTAAGGAAACAAACTTAAAGTTTCGGAGGCGGCTCAGGTTGTGGGGCACAGGCTCCCACGGGACGTATGGGACCTTGGGGCCAATGTGAAATTCGGTCCGGGCTGGGGTGAGAACGTACGGGATCCCACCGCACACCTGAGCATCCTCCAACTGATGCACTACGTCGGGTCAGAGCACCGCCGTTTTAAGGCGTCGGACGCCGGTGGCCACGTACCAGATGTCTACTGCTGCCCTGCTCGCTATGTCTTGCAGCAATGTCCAGCCCAGGCCCCCGGCACCCAGCATGTCACCGACCCTTGTCACCCTCACAGCCACTGCCCTCCCCTCCGACAGCCACTCGAACCCGCGAGCACGGAGGTGCAGATTCCTGAGCAACGGCTCCCTGATGACAGCCACTACTCCTGCCGGAGGGTAGGCGCGACGCGATTCGACCATATTCCAGACAGCGATCAGGTCCTGGTAAAAGACAGGCAGCACCTTGAGGGTGACCTCCAAACCGTCACGGTTGACGAATAGGAGCTGCGTGTCGTAGTTGAGGTTACGCACTTGGTGGAAAAAATACGTCGCCAGGGCGCAGCACCTAGGAGGAGGCTCGACGTAAAGGTATCGCTGCAAGGTCTGAAGGCGGAACGTCACGACCTGGGTGCGGACGCACACCAGCGACTGACCGCCCTCCTCAATAGGGAGACTCAGAACCTGCGCAGCGACCCAGTGCATCTTTTTGTCCCAGAAGAAGTCGACCAACGTTCTCTGGATGTCAGCGACAAAGCCAGGAGGAGGGATCAAAGTGACCAGCCGGTACCACAGCATGGCGGCCACCAGCTGGTTTATGACCAGCACTCGGCTCCTGTAAGATAGCACTCAGCAGTCCTGTCCAGCGGCCTAGGCGAGCCGAGACTTTGGCCTCCAGCTCCTGCCAGTTGGCCGGCCAGGATTCCTCGGTCGGGCTGAGGTAGACCCCCAGGTAGAGGAGATGGGTGGTACTCCAGCTGAACCCCCGAAACTCCTCCGGCAGGGAGTCCACCCGCCACGGACCCACCAGTAGCCCGGAACATTTGGCCCAGTTGATCCTGGCGGAAGACGCCGCCGAGTACACGGCCTGGCACTCGCGCATCCTCCCCAGGTCAGCCGGGTCGGTGAAAGTGAGGAGCACGTCGTCGGTGTAGGCCGAGAGGACCACCCCCGTGCCCACGCCGTGCAGAACCAGCCCCGACAACCTCCTCCGCAAGAGGCGCAGGAAAGGCTCCACGCACAGGGAATACAGTTGGCCGGACAGGGGGCAGCCTTGACACACTCCTCTCCCGAAGCGAAGGGGCGCCATCAGGGACCCGTTAACTTTAACCAGACACTCTGCGGCGGCGTACAAAAGTCGGATTCGGGCGACGAACTGCGTCCCGAACCTGAATGCCCGCAGAGTCCGAGCAGGTACTCGTGATCGACCCTGTCGAACGCCTTCTCCTGGTCGAGAGACAGGAAGGCGCTCGGCAGACCAGCCCGTCGACAGAAACGGATCAGGTCCCGGACCAGATGGACGTTGTCTTGTATCCTCCGGCCCGGGACCGTGTAGGACTGGTCCGGGTGAATCATATGGACCAGCACGGAAGCCAGGCGAGAAGACAACACCCTGACGAAGATTTTGTAGTCCGTGCTGAGGAGGGAGACCGGACGCCAGTTCTTCAAAGAATGAAGGTCCCCCTTCTTTGGCAGCAGGACGATGACCGCCCTGCGCCAAGAAAGGGGCAGCTCTCCGGCATTTAGACACTCCCCCAGGACCTGTGCGTAGTCGCTCCCCAGGACGTCTCAGAACGCCCTGAAGAACTCCACAGTCAGCCCGTCCAGCCCCGGGGATTTGCCCCTCGAGAGCCGGTCGAGGGCGCCGGTCAGCTCCTCTAAGGTGACGGGAGCGTCGAGCCTTCCGGCGTCCTCCGGGCTGAGCTGCGGCAGGTCCTCCCACAGAACTCTGCGAGCATCCTCGCTGGACGGATCTGGAGAGAACAGGGCCGTGTAATAGGATCGGACGTGGGCCCTGATACCCTCCGGATCCGAGACGAGGGACCCGTCGTCGGCCAGCAGCACAAGGAGCTGCTGACGGGTGCCACGCCTTTTTTCCAGCGAGTAGAAGAAGGGGGAGCCGCGGTCCAGGTCCTGGAGGAGCTGGAGCTGCGACCTCACGTACGCGCCCCGAGCCCCGACGAGCTGCAGGTCCCGGAGCGCGGCCTTCTCTTCGTACACCCCGCGCAGGGCCGGGTCCGCGTCGGGCTGACCGAGGCGTGACTCCAGGTCGAGCATCTCCCTCTCCAACTCCCCGATCCTGGATTTCCGCCTCTTCGTCGACCCCCTCACATACTCCTGACAGAAGACGCGGACGTGAGCCTTGCCCACGTCCCACCATAGCCTCAGGGAGGGGAAGCTTCCCCGCTTCCTTCTCCAGCCGGCCCAGAAACGACGAAACGAGTCCCGGAACCGCTCGTCCTCCAGCAGCAGGTTGTTAAAGTGCCAGTACGCGGAGCCCAACCTGGCGCCGAACGGAAGGGGTTCCGCCCACACCAGGTGATGGTCCGTGCACGACACCTGCCGCGTGGAGGCCTTCGGAAAACAGGAGGCGTACGCCCGCGAAACGTACAGGCGGTCGATTCTGGACGCTCCGACCCCAGGCCTCACGAAGGTGAAGGCGATGGAGTCAGGATGGAGATTCCGCCAGACGTCCACCAGGTCCAAGGACTTGACCAAGTCCCCCAACCTCCTCCCCGACGTCGAACTCGTGCGGGCACCGCCGTGGTCCCTGTCCTCGAGGACGCAGTTAAAATCTCCCCCGAGGACGACGCACTGGTTCTCGTCGATGGAAGCAAGATGAGCGGACACTTCTTCGAAGAAGCTCGCTTGCCTCGGCCCGGCCAGGGGAGCGTAGACGTTCACCAAGTGAAGCACCGCGCCCCCCAGCCGAACCGTCAGGTGAAGCAAACGGCCTGGCACTGGCTCCCTGACCCCCAAGATCTCCGGCTGAAAATGCGGGGCCAACAAGATAGCCACCCCGCCAGATCTGTGGGTGAGGTGACTCATGTAGACCCCCCCTCGCCACTCCAGGAGCCAGGTGGCTTCGTCTCCTGGGGTAGTGTGGGTTTCTTGCAGGAAGCACACCGCATACCTCCCGTCCCGAAGGACCGAGAGGGTCTGGAATCTGCGCTGTGACTCCCTGCTGCCGTTGATGTTGAGGCTGGCTATAGTTGTCCCAATTTGTCGGAAGTATAGTGCAACCACCACCAGTACACACAGTTAAACTATATACATTTTTACTGGGAGGACGAGAGAGGGGCACAGAAGTCCCTCACCCTCACCAGGAGTGCTCCCAGGAAGTTCCTGACTCGCTTTCGCTCATTGACGTCAAGCCCCGGCGCCTGGCGCGCAGCGTGGGCCGACCAGACGACTCTTTCGAAGGAGCTCCAGCGGTCGAGCGCCAGTTGGGCTCTATCCCGGCGACTCCGAGTTTCCTCGACAAATTCCCGGAGTTCCTCGAGGGGGATGAGGGGAAGATCGGTGGGGGGCACCTGGGACTCGAAAATCTCGCTGGAGACTGACTCCGCGTCATCCCCGGTGTCCGCCACCGATCCAGAACCCTCCTCCGGGAGGTCGCCTTCGGTCACCGACCCCTCCCCCACCGAGAGGATGGGGGCTAGTCCGGCACCGCCAACTGGCCTCAAACCTCCAGTGACCCCACCCCCAGGGTCACCTTCCATATCTTCCTCGGCACACCCCTTCCCGGAACGCCCCGAGTTCGGGTCGCCGGGCGGCAGAGGCTCGGGGCCCCACTCCTCTCCCGACACCGGGACGCCCGGCTCCTCGGGGAAAAGGTCCTCCCCCAGGGCCAAGGCCCCCGGAAAAACAGTCTGGGAGGGAGGAGCGAGGATAACACCTTCCTCCCCTCCACCACTCGACGACCCAGCAGTGAATAAAAGTCTGCCGTCTGCACCATGGCCCGTGTTGTTATTAAAATCCTCCCCAGGGGCTGGAGGAGTTATGGCGGTGGAAGGCCCGGCTGTCGCCCCTGGGGGGTTTGGGCAGGTCAGGCCAGTGGGGAGACACCGTCGGCTCATCCCCTGGAGAGGGGGAAGCACCGCCGGCGCGCTGATGGGATTTCTCCCCCTTCCAAGGGCCAGCGCCTCTTCCCCAGAGAGACAGGGGGGGATTTATGGGTCTTCCCCTCCCCGCCCGCCTTGGTGGTCATGGGGCCCGAGGTCCCTCCCCCCAGCCTTTCCCAGAATATGATTGGCTGGGGGAATGCAGGGGGCATGGCCAGGGTGGGGAGGGTCAGCCATGTCACTTCCTGCCCCGCCCCTGGTATATCAGGTGATGGCGGGCAGGGCAGGGGCCCAGTTCCCTCTCCGGGGCCCAGAGACACGGTCGCTGCAGGAAGTGGAGCAGTGGTAGTTCCCCCCAGGTTAGTGCCAGGGGGTGGCTGGGTGGGGCGGGGCTCAGTTTCCGGAGGAGGGGTTGAAGCCCCAGGAGTTTCCGTAGCGAGGTGGGGGTGGGGGTCGGGGTCAGTGGGACCGGGATCAGGTACGTGTTTGGGGGTTCGGGGGTCAGGGTTCCCGCGCCGGGGCATTGTCGTGCCGGGGCGGGGCAGGTCGTGGGCTACGTGGAGGGGAAGGGGAAGGGGATGGGGATAGGGTGGTCTCCCCGTGGGCGGGCTTGACGCGTTGCGTCTTCCTGGGCGCCTTCCGTTTGGTCGGACGCTCACCCCCCTCCCTGCCAGAGGCTGAGGCATTGGGAGCCTCCGGCTTAGCCCCCGGTGCCGGGGCTTGTGGTGTTGACTTTGGGGGAGGGGGAGTGGGTGCGGCGGCACCACCCGCAGCTGTTGGTGTGGGCTGGGCAGCCTTCTGGGTGGGGCAGTTCTCTAATGTGCCCCACCTCGCGGCACAGGTGGCACCGCACGCCGTCCGCCGTCCAGAAGGCGCGGTATGCCGCGCCCTCGTGGAGGACAGTGAACGAGCCCTCCGTGACCTCCTCCCGGGCCAGGCAAATAAACACCTGGCGTCGGAAGGAGTATACGTGACGGAGGGCGGGGTCCTTAAGACCGAGCAGGAGCGGTTGAACACCTGACCGGATCTCCCCCAAGGTGGTGAGGTGGGGAAGAAGGAGCTCACTGGCAATGAAGGGCGGGACGTTGGAGATCACGACTCTCTGGGCCGTGACCTCCAAATGGTCGACGGGTAAATGTGTCCCGCCCACAGTTAGCCCCCTCTCCACGGCCAGGTGGACCGCCTGCTCGGTCTTAAGAAAGAATACGGCCTTCCCGTACGTGCGGGCCGCAGCGACGATGGCCAGTGGGCCGACCACACCAGCCATGGCCTTACTGCAGGCCTCGATGGTCATGTTGGGATGGGGATAGGCCTTGACCCCCAGGCGTTTGGTCAGGTGCCTGAAGGGGGATGCGGTTGCGGCCGGGGTTGGGGCAGCCGAGCCTAAGGCAGCGGCTACCCCGGCGTAGGTCCGGCTGGGCCCTGCGACCTTCGGGCTCGCCATATTCTGCTGCTGGAGGTGGGCCTTTGGCTGTAGTAGTGGTAGAAGTCCTGGGGTCGTGCCCAAAGCCAGTCACCCGAGGAGAGTCCCAGGCAGCGACGGTGGAAACCGGCCTCAGGCAACGGCAGTGGCAGAGGCAGGGGCAGGCTTCTGGCGAGTCCTAGGTAGGCCCTTGGTCACCGGTAGGGGCAGGCCTGTTGGGGAGGGTCCCTAAGACAAGTCCCAGGCAGCCCCAAAATTAAAGCCTGGGCAGCAGCGGTGGACGTGGGCCTCGGGTCGCAGCAGTGGTGGAGGCTGTGGGGAGTGGCCTCAGGCGAGTCCCAGGTTGCGGTGGTGGAGGCAGGCCTCAGGCGACAGCAGCAGTTGAGGCAGGCCCCTGGCGAGTCCCAGGCAGGCCCTCAGTTGGGGAGGGACTCCCAGGCAAGTCTCAGGCAGTGGTGGTGGAGGCAGGCCTCTGGCGAATCCCAGGCTGGCCCTTTGTCCCAGCAGTGGAGGCGGACCTGTTGGGGAGGGACTCCCAGGCGAGTTCCAGTCAGCAGTGGTGTAGGTTGTGGGAAGGTGCCTCAGGCGAGTCCCAGGCAGCGCTGGTGGAGGCAGGCCTCTGGCAAGTCCCAGGCTGGCCCTTGGTCCCAGCAGTGGAGGGACTCCCAAGCAAGTCCCAGGCAGCAGCAGTGGAGGTAGGCCTCAGGTCACACCAGTGGAGGAGGTTGTGGGAAGGGGCCTCAGGCGAGTCCCAGGCTGCGGTGGTGGAGGCAGGCCCAGAGACCAGCAGTGGGAGTGGGCCCCACTGCAGCTCCAAAGCTAGGCCCAGAACACAAAGCCTTCTTCCTTCACAGGCACAACACTGCCACTGGTCCAACTCCTAACAGGCAAAACACCTGAGTGGCCAGTGACAAGCAGTGCCCTTCACATCAAAGGGCAATGCTGTGTGATCAAAACAGTGAAGGGGAGGGCAGGGACTAAATCAAAATAGAGTTGGAGGGGGAAATGATGCACTCCACTTCCTGTGGTAATCCCCTGTTTATGCTGGCTATCCAGGGCTTCCTAATCGGCCCAGGTTAACAACCCAAATCAAGAATCTCATATTAAACAAGATTCACTTTGTTCCAATCACTACAAAGATAAAAGGTAGAAAATTTCATCTTCAAGCTCCCCCAATGACACAAAATTGAGATAATAAATGGAAAGATGAGGTGTAGAACAAGTGTCAGAAACAGAACATGAATGAAAATCAGGGAGAATACAGTGAGTACAGAGGAAAAGTGAAATAGAAAACAAAAAGTCAAGGGCAGAATATGAGAAAGGTTTGGGGGTAAGCTAAAGGGTATCCCAAAATCTTTCATCTTTTATACTGGTGAATGGATCTTTTTCACACCAGGGAGAAGTATAGTGCTTAGAACTAGCTGTTAGGGCTATTGTTTTACTCATTACACATACATGACCGAGAATTGAGTGTAGAGATTTGTGGTAAATAGTGTGTGGTGTGAGAAAGCAGAGACTGAAGAGATCACCTGAAACAGTGGCAGTGTGCTTGACAACTCATATGGTCAAGTTGGATTGTGAAGAAGTTGAAAATGGGCCTCACACTGGGAATAAAACAGGAGAGGAGGAAAGAAATACAAAACCATACAGGCACAGAGTTAAAGAAAGGAGCAATTAGAACAATAACCAGAAACCTACTCATTGTCACAGGCTTCTAACTATTGTAAGGTAATAACTAAATTGCCACATTTAATCACAATCTAATATCACTGTATAAAGCTGATCAAGTATTGTGAATGGTAAAACCATAATTACTCAGAAGCTGAATGGAGGGAGCCCATTTGCCACAATCAAGAGAGATTCTCACTGAGTAACGATGATTAAACACATTTATAAAATGTCACATTTTATATAATTATATAATGCAAAAATTAATTTGGTATAGACTACAATTCTGCAAGTGATTGAAGACCTGGCAACATAATAGGAGGAGTTGGCCATTGATCAGGGCTGATCATCCACATTAATGCTATTTTCCCATGCAATCTCTATGTTCCCTTGGTTATCAGTTACTATAAGTCTATTGATCTCCTTCATAAATAATGAGCAGAACAGTGACTAACAATTGGTTATCCATTCACGGGATATGGAACTTACTGGCTCGGCCAGCATTTATTGCTCCTCACGTATTACTCAGGGCAGTTAAGAGTCAACCACATCGCTGTGGGTCTGGAGTCAGGTAAGATTCTATCCTCTTTCAGCCTAAGAAAGTCTGTCTGACAACATGGAATAGATTGAGCCAGTTGGTGGAATATTAAAGCAGGTATGTCCCAAGTTATACGTTAGCCTATGGTCAAATGAGAGGTGAAACCCTTCGTGAGACAGAGGTAGTGTGATAAGATAAACTTCAGAACTTTAATAATTGTTCATAGGTTGAAAGAAGCAGCAATAACACTGCCTGAAATAATTTATTAAGAGGCAAAGACAAAAATATACAGGAATTGAAAGATTAGATTAGATTACTTACAGTGTGGAAACAGGCCCTTCGGCCCAACAAGTCCACACCGACCCGCCGAAGCGCAACCCACCCATACCCCTACATTTACCCCTTACCTCACACTATGGGCAATTTAGCATGGCCAATTCACCTGACCCGCACATCTTTGGACTGTGGGAGGAAACCGGAGCACCCGGAGGAAACCCACGCAGACACGGGGAGAACGTGCAAACTCCACACAGTCAGTCGCCTGAGTCGGGAACTGAACCCAGGTCTCAGGCGCTGTGAGACAGCAGTGCTAACCACTGTGCCACCGTGCCGCCCACAAAAGCAATTAGCCATGTCTGGGAAAGGAAGGAGTCAAGGCTATACAAACAAAACTATTTTGACACCTGTTTGATAACTGGCTGTTTTATGCCAGAAGGACACATGATTGCCCTACAGAAGAATTTAAGGAATTAATCACAGGAAAACTGTGTCATCAAATAGACAATCAATGGCAAATGTAACAAGGAATAAAGAAGCTACTTCTGATAAGAAAGCAAGCTTTAGACTTGCAATATTATTGATGCAAGAATCAAAAAGATCATCAATAATGTCCCACCACAAACTTGGGACGGAATGTTGAAGTATAACACCACTCAAGGATTAAACCCTGGTCATCAGAGACAGACACTATTGGTTAGAATTGTAACTAAATTCCACTGCTAATCAGGTAACAACTAAGTTGAGTTGTGAGTGTAACTTGCTTATTTGAGAGGTCTTATTTTGGTTGCTACATGCAATAAAGTTTCAATAATTGTCAAATTTCTTAAGAAGTAGGCAAATTAAAGGTGATTTATCCATAACAGTGGTGACATTGTAAATGGGTTCACTGTGAAATTTCTTCCCATACATGGATATACATGAGTATCATGCTTACATATGCCCGTAAAAAACACTCCATTTTTTAAAAAAAAATATTTTTCTGAATCAACTTGTTCAGAGATGTTATTATACACTTCTGGAGCAGGTGGGACTTGAAAGCAAGTCCACAGGTCAGACCACCACCACTTTGCCGCATGAGGGCCCCAGTTCTAATGGCCACTGAAAATGAAGGGAAATTCTATCTCCCAGCTGGAGTTACTTACAGATAGCAATTGACAGAACCGGGATGAGATCCTGTAGAATTCTCATTCACTCCTGGGTGGATGACGGATGTAGATGACTGTGTTGGGAAAAAGCCAAGCTGTTCAACTTCAGCAATTAGATCCATGACAAAGTCACAGCCAAGCATGTCTCTCCATTCCTCCCCGTTGTGCATGGACACTGTCCAGCCTCTCTCCTCATTCTCCTGACTCCTGCAAACATCAATGACAGGTAATGGCTGAGTGCCCAAGTATAGCTTGACAGAGGAACACATGCACACTGGCCTCAGATTGTGTGACAGGAGAGAAAAGGGAAGTTCACTCCCCAAATTCCACCCTTTGCACAGGTGATGAACTTTAACATGGGTATCAACTAACATGTTAGTCCCACACAAGCAGTTTTTGTGACTCCCAAAGCGTAATGTCTGATGGATGAAAATCTGCATTCTGAATAGGTACAAAGTAATTTAAATGATAACTGGGCTATTGGACTCTATCATTCATGATTTGAAATATAAGGGCATGAAGCTACTTTAGATAAAGCTCTGGCTAGATCTCATCAGGAATGCCATTCACACCTTTCTCAGAAAATGTTAGCTCTAGACTAGAAGCAGGACAGATTCAATAGAAATGGATAAATGTATTAGGTGCTTGGGATGATTAAAGGGGTTAATTAGGGAGATCAAGACTATTTTCTCTGGTGTGGAATTGAAAATATATCGGCGTAAAATTTAAGCCAGGGAGAGAAGAGACTTCTGACAGAGGGACTGGAAAACTGTCTCTCTGTCCCCTCTCTGTCTGTTGTGATAATTTTAAGAGTGAGACAAATAGGCGTTCACTGGGATACCCAGCTGCCTATTAAAGATTACAGAATCAAGCTGAGCAAACAGACTGGTGCTTTGTGAGCCTTTTCTTTGCTTCTAATACTCCTCCCACCATTTCAATGATTTCCTTAGCTCTGAGCTCTGCTCATGTTCCATATAGCATTCGATCATTTCTGTTTGTATCTTCAAAACACAAACAGGTGAAGTTGACCTTAATGGACAAGAGTCACATTGGATTGGAAATGTTAACTCTCTTTTGCTCTTCACTGAATAGGTTCGCCAACAATTTCTGCTTTTATTGAAAAGGGACGATTTTATGAATAAGTGTTAGCAATGTCAGAACAAAAGGAGACCTTTCAGGCCATATGACTGTTCACTCCTTTTCATTTGAACTTTATCTTAACCCTGTCTACCCATCTTTGTTCCGTATCCCATCAAATAGCTCTAAATCTTGGTCCTGAAACTTCCAAATGGGTTTTGGGAGTGCAAATCCAAATGTTCACCTTCCCCCCCCCATCCCCCCTCACCACCACCCCCTACCCTTTGTGTGGAGGAGTGCTTTCTAATTTTGTTCCTGATATCTTTATTATCATCTTTGGATTATACATAGTGCTTCATTTCTCCACTTCTCTGTGGAAACCCATGATCCATTTTCACATTTTACATGCCTCAATTAGACCAGCATTCAATCTTCTAAATCCTAACAAAAATATAAACCGAGGGTGTGTCCCTCATAATTTATAAGTTTCAGATGGAATATCACTCTGAGATAATCTAGAGTGTTCTCCTCTGGATGATAATTGCTGTTCGGAAAACTGATCGGTTGTAATTTGCTGATATACTGATAGACAGAAATCTTCATTTATTTATTGGGTACTGTAAAAGGTTTCATCATCTCTGGCAATGTGACTGTAAGTGTCAGGTTCCTCAGTAACCTTTTACACATTACTATATAGGGCAATGGAGACCCCCTTCATCATGGCTTGTGTTCTCTAATAGAAATTATCAAATCAAGGTTTTACATGTGTGTACTGTACATCGGCTGCCCTTGTCCTTCTAGATGGTAGTGGTCACGGGTTTGGAAGGTGCTGCCTCAGAAGCCTTGGTGCATTTCTGCAGTACATCTTGTAGATAACTATTAAACATTGGTGGTGGAGAGAGTGGATGTTTGTGGAGGTGATGCCAATCAAGCAGGCAGCTTAGAACTGGATAATGTCAAGATTCTTTGGAGTTGCTGTCATCCAGGGCAATTATGAGTATTCCCTCATTCTCCTGACTTATGCTTTGTGGACAGGATTTGGGGAGTCAGAAAGTGAGTTACATGCCACAGGATTCCTAGTCTCTGATGTGAGTGGATGTTACTGGCTATCCCTGATGGGCTAGAGGGTAGTTAATATTGCTGTGCATCTGGAGTTACATGTACGTCAGACCAGGTGAGGATGGTAGAATTTCTTCCCTAAGTACATTAGTGAACCTGATGGGTTCTCCTGACAATCAACAATGGTTTCACAGTCATCAATAGATTCTTAATTCCAGATTTTTGCTAAATTCAAATTTTACTATCTGTCCTGGTGGGATTCAAATCTGGGTCCCCATGAACTTGCTGTTTATGTTTGCACTCACTGTATGTCTGTCTTCACTGGCTATGTGTCTATCTAGTGCATTCAGGTGAGATTTTTGCATACATTACCAGAATTTTAAAATCCAGTTAGCAAGCTCCTCGCCCGTAGTCCAGGATTCCACCTCCGCTGCAACTTTATCCTCTAGTGAAAGAAAATGAAATGAAATGAAAGGAATCTCTGGCTGAGCCCCCATTCCTAACCCTGGGAGTTATGGAACTATTTGGAGAGTCTTTTGAAAAGACTCTTTAATCATGTGGTTTCGTGGAAATTAAATCAGAGTTAATGTTTTGGTTCTGAGGAAGGGTCACCGGACTTGAAACGTTAACTCTGATTTCTCTTCACAGATGCTACCAGACCTGCTGAGCTTTTCCAGCAACTTTTGATTTTGATTCAACAGTTTACCATGTCTTGTGGTTTACCTGCTATTTACAGAAATTCAAGTGATTTTGGTGAAAAGGAAATCAAAACTTCGACAAAGATCACAGAAAACTGAAAAACCTTTCATTAAATAGATGACTGGGGCTTCTATACTGATTATTGTCCAACTAACCTTTGGACTTAGTTATCAGTTTTCATAGGCTTACGTAATCAGTAACAAAACACCTCAGGAGCTACAAGTTTCTCTCTTGCTTCCCCTTTACCTTCTCCCCCCCCCCCCCCCCCCCCCCCCCCCCTCCCCTCAGCAGAATGTTCTGGAAACCTGACAAAGTTTTGGAATACTGGTATTTCTGACGACCTTAGAATCCTTGAAAAGCTGAACTGAGGACACTTTCCAATCAATAAGCTTCATTTCAATCTGAACTAAAAATCTTCCATCAGTCTGCTGACCCCCAGGGCTGTCAAATTTGTCAACAAGAAAAGTGGATGGAAGTGCGGAGTAATCAAATTGCATAATTTATTTTCAGACCCTTAGCTCAAGGAGATGTTTTTCCTTTTGCCCCTTTTTCTGCAATATTATCTCGGCAGAGTCTGTTGTCTTTTGTGAATGTGTCTGATTGAGATTAAAGTGATATGGTTCTAATTCAAGATTATAAATTCATAGAATTGTGGAATTCCTACAGTTCAGAAGGATGTCATTTGGCTCATTGAGTCCATACTGATCCTCTGAAGAGCAGCCCATCCAGATTAACCATGGCTAATTTACACATACCTGAATATTACGGGGAATTTTGTTTTTAAGTACAGCCAATCCACCTAACCTGCATGACTCTAGGCTATGGGAGGAAATATGAACACCTGGAGAAAACCCATACAGACACGTGGACAACATGCAAATTCCACACAGACAGTCACCAAGGCTGGGATCAAACCTGGGCCTCTTGCACGGTGAGGCAGCAGTGCTAACCACTGAGCCACCGTGCTGCCCCATTATAGCTTGGATGGTAATCATTGTTTGCCAATTATTTATAGAAGTGAGTTTGTTTCATAATTTAATTATTTCTTCAGGATTGTTAAAGAAACCAAGTGAATGTCATTTTGATTGTAGTCAGGAGTACAAAAGGGGGAATCAATTGGCCATTTTGGTAACTTAACCATGGTATCTATGTTAATGTATAGCTGGTGGAATTGTGGGGCTTAATTGCTAGTGCGTTCCTCCCATCCCAATCATGACACCAGCCACTCAAACAAGTTGAGATCATTCAAAATGTATATGGGATTCTGAGCTTTATAAGCAATGGCTTTCATTGAATACATCACCTGATGAGAATTATTGGTTAAGCTATTGTTAGACTATTATATCCAGTTTTCTGCCTTTCATTTTAAGACAGATATCAAGGACATAGGGAAGGATCAGAAGAAATTAATCAAAATGACAGCAGTTATGAAATGTTTTAGTTATGAAGCAAAACAACTAAAAACTTAAGAAAAGGGAATAATTGGGATATTGAAAATGTTGAGGGGTATAAGTAGGATAAATCAGGAAAAATGAAGCATTGTTAAAATAGCATGGCTGATTACAGTGGAACAAGTTTATATTGAAATTTCCCATTTTACAGGAATTACACATTACTTTATTATATGTTTATAACAGAAACATTAAAATAGATTGCATCCAAGATGTGACAATGGAATTCAAAGTTCATTGAATAGGATATGCGTGTAGGTCAACATTTCTCATGTAATTGTTTCCTATTCCATTCTATCATCTGTACTGTTTACATTCAGACAGTATTACTTCATAGAAAATCCAAAAATGTTTCACACAAAATGTACCATTTTAGTTACTTTTTAAAAAAATCATTCACAGGATAAGGGCATCAGTAACTACCCCAATATTTATTGCCCATCCTTAAGTGCCCAGAGGTGTCAACTACATTGTTGTTGTAAGGATTGCAGTTTCCTTCCCTAAGGGACATTAACGGACCAGATGGGCTTTCCTCAACCATTGGCAATGGATTCATGGATATCATTAAACTCTGAATTCCAGATTTTTAATGAATGTAAAATTCCACCATCTGCCACAATGGGATTTGAACCCAGGAATCTAAATGTTACCTGGAACTCAAAAGTGATAGTCTAGTGATAATAGCACTAAGCCATCACCTCCAACTGGCTGGATTGTTGGTTTGTAAAGCAGTGTGATGCCAACAGCATGGGTTCAATTCCCATCAATAGTTTGAAGTTACCATGAAGGACTCTTTCCCTCAACTGAGGTCTGGTGGCCCTCTGGTTAAATCACTCTCAGTTGCTTCTCTGAGAGAGCAGCCCCTATGGTCTATGGCAACACAACAACCTACTGCTGGTAGTGACCTAATTTCAGCATTCCTTTTCATACTGCAAGGTCTCAGATATGGCAATAAGATTAAAGATCAGTGAATCTTATAGGTGCTGTTGGTTAATGAGGAATTTTAGTTTGGACCATTCCATGCAGCACCTGGAATGGGACCCTCAGCATTCACCTGAATAATTGAAACAGACAGATGGGACCCTAGTTTAGCAACTTATCAATAGTATGTCAACTCCAACACTGTGGCACTGAACAGAAGGCAAGTGTAGCAATACTCAAAGTCTTAACATGAAGAGGATTGTGGTTTGGAGACATGGGAGAGATAGAAAGTTAACATTCTTTCAAATGAACTTGTGAATCAAGTCAATGACATGAATGTAGTCAGATACGTGCCATTAAACAGGTGGATGTTAAGAACCATCTGTCCTCGCCGGCGGTTGGCAGTCCATTCCAGCTGGGTTGGAGGGTAGGCCCTGCCTTGGGTCTGTTGCATGGCGCTGAGGGCTTTATGTTGACACAAGGGCCTGTATTCTTCCATGGTGTGGTCAGACACATACCTGTGTAAGCACAGGGTACAATTTTCTCTTTTATCCTGTTGATAATGTTAATTTTACTGCAAACAACATGCACAATCAGACAGCTATCATCCTTTCTCTTCTCAATTTAAGAAATAGTATTAGTAGGGAATGAAGCAATTTCCAAGTAAGTATCTTCAAACACTTCCAGGACAGGTATAACATGGGGTTTGATACAAAGCAAAGCTGCCTGAATTGGGGGTGGAGGGGGTGGGGGTGGGTGGGGGTCGGGGAGGTGAGGGAAAGAACCAATATTCAAGCAGGGAGATTTGCTAGAGCTACTCGAGGGTTCAAACTGGTCTGGCAGGGGTTGGAACTCTAAGCAGCAGTGAGACAAGACACAAGGTTGAGCCTGGTATAGAAGTTAAAGACAGCAAGTTAAATAGACAAGGCAGACAAAAGGATGGGAGGGAATGAGGCAAGACTGATGAATTAAATTGCATTTATTTCAATACAAGAGGCCTGACAATTAAGGCAGATGAACTCAGGGCATGGATGAGAACTTGGGACTGGGATATCATAGCTATTACAGAAACTTGGCTGACAGAAGGACAGGACTGGCAGCTCAATGTTCCAGGGTACAAACGCTACAGGAAGGAGCATTGATGCTATAGAATGGTATTTTTGATTAGGGAAAACATCATAGTGGTAGTTAGTGAAGCTACATTAGTGGAACTAAGAAATAAGAAGGCGGTGATGACTTTGAGGGCTTGGACTATAGTCCTTCCAATAGTCAGTGGGAAATTGAGGAACAAATATGTAGGGAGATCACAGATGCCAATAAGACTAATAGACTTGTAATGCTGCGGAATTTTAATTTTCCAAACATAAACTAGCACTGTCATACTATTAGTAGCTTGGAGGTTGGAGGAATTTGTTAAGTATGTTCAGGAAAATGCATTTTTTTCAATTCATATGCAGAGAGCCCAATTGGAGAAGAGGCAAAACTCAACCTGCTCTTGTGAAATAAGGCAGGGCAAGTGATTGAAGTGTTATTGGGAGAGTACTTTGGGACCAGTGACCATTATTCTATTTGTTTTAGAATAGTTTACGGAAAAGGTTAGGCCTGGTCTACAAGTTAAATTTCGAAATTGGGCAAGGCCGATTTTGATGGTATTAGACGTGACTTTTAAATGTTGGTTGAGGGAGACTGTTCACAGGCAAATAGACAAGCAAAGTGAGATAACGAGATTCAGGGCCAGCACATTTCTGTTCATGTGCTGGCAGGAATGTTTACTGGACATATTGGAGGTATTAGTCTCTGGTCATGAAAAAGAAGGAAGCATACGTCAGGTATAGACAGATGGGATCAAGTGAATCCCTTGAGGAGTATAGGGAATGTAGGAGTACACTGAAGAGGGAAATCAAGAGGGCAAAAAGGGAATATGGGATAACTTTGGCAGGAAGTGTAAAGAAGAATCCAAAGAGATTCTAGTCATTAGGGCAACACAGTGGCTCAGTTGTTAGCACTGCTGCCTCATAGCACCAGGGACCCAGGCTCGATTCCAGCCTTGGGTGACTGTGTGGGGTTTGCACATTCTCCCCATGTCTGCGTGGGTTTCCTCCTACAGACCAAAGTTATGCAGGCCAGGTGACTTGGCCATGCTAAATTGCCTGTAGTGTTAGACGCATTAGTCAGAGGGAAAATGGGTTTGGGTGGGTTACTCTTCGGAGGGTCGGTGTGGGCTTGTTGGGCTGAAGAGCCTGTTTCCACACTGTAGGTAATCTAATTCATATTAAGAGCAAAAGCATAACTAAGGAGAGAAAACGGCCCCTTAAAGATCCACAAGGTTGCCTATGTGTTGAACCAAAGGAGATGGGTGAGATCCTGAGTAAATATTTTGCGTTAGTATTTACCATGGAGAAAGACATGAAAGCTAGAGAATTTAGGAAGATAACTAGTGATATCTTGAAAAGTGTCCATATTACAGAAGAGGAGATGCTGAGGGTAGATAATTCCCCAGGACCTTATCAAGTGTATTCCTAAACTTTGTGGAAAGCTAGGGAAGAAATTACGGGGCCTCTAGCTGAGTTATTTGAATCATTGACAGCCATAGGTGAGGTGCTGGAAGCCTGGAAGTTGACTAATATTGTACTAATGTTGCAAGGATAAGCCTAATATGAGTGGTGGATAAGTTGTTGGAGGGCATTCTGAGAGGCAGAATCAATATGCATTTGATTAGGAATAGTCAACATGGCTGTATGCGTTGGAAATCATGTTTCATGTACTTGATTGAGTTTTTTTAAAAGAAGATAGATGAAGGTGTAGCAGTAGCTGCTGTCTATCTGGACTTTAGCAAGGCTTTCGACAAGACTCCACTGGTAGACTGGTTAGTAAGGTCAGATCACATGGAATCCAGGGAAAGCTAGCCAATTGGATACAAAGTTGGTTTGATAGGAGACACAGGGTGGTGGTAGAGGTTTGTTGTTCAAACTGGAGGCCTGTGAGCAGCAGTATGCTGTGAGAACCTGTGCTGGCTCCACTGTTTTTTGTCATATATATATAATTTGGATGAGAACATTTGGTGGTATGGTTAATAATTTTGCAGATGATACAAAATTGTTGATATAGTGGACATTGTATCTAAGAATACAATGGGACCTTGATCAACTGGGCCAATGGGACAAGGAATGGCAAATGGAGTTTAATTCACATAAATGTGAGGTGTTGCATTTTGGTAAGACAAATCAAGTCAGGATTTAGACAATTAATATTAGGACCCTGACGTATGTTGTTAAACAGAAAGACAGACACATAGTCCCTTGAAAGTAGTGTCACAGGTAGACAGGGTGATGAAGAAGGCATTTGTACGCTTGCCTTCATTGATCAGAATATTGAGTGCAGGATTTGCAAGTCATGTTATGGCTGTACAAGACATTGGACAGGTCTCTTTTGGAGTACTGCATATAATTCTGGTCACCCTGCTGTAGGAAGAATGTTATTGAACTAGAAAAGGTACAAAAAGATTTTCAAGTATGTTAGGCTAGTGAGGCTGGAACTTTCTTCCCTAGAGTGTAAGAGCTGAGGGGATGGCCTTACAGAGGTTCATAAGTCATGACGGCTATAGATAAGGTGAACTGCCAAGGTCTTTTCCCCATGGCAGAATATTTCAAAACTAGAGGGCGTAGGTTTGAGGTGAGAGGAGAAAGATTTAAAGGGACCTGAGGGGTAACATTTTCAAATAGAGGGTGGAATGTATATGGAACAAGCTGCTAGAGGAAGTAGTAGAGGTGTGGATAATTACAACATCCAAAAGACATGTGGACAGGTACATGGATAGGTAAGGTTTAGAGGGATATTGGCTAAATGCAAGAAAGTAGAACTAGTTCAGTTTAGTAAACCTGGTTAGCATGCACTAGTTTGACCAACGGATCTGTTTCCATGCTGTAAGACTCTATGACTCTCTCTGCACTGTGCCCACCAAATACTCCAAGGATAGGGACAGCATACTGTTAGATTCAGAGTAAAGTTCCCTCTATACAGTCCAAAAGAAACACTTCCAAGACCAAGAATAAAGCTCCCTTTATACTGTACCCATCACAACATTCCCAGGACAGGGACAGCACAGAGTTACATCCAGAATAAAGCTCTCTCTGCACCATCCTTTTTAAATACACCTAGGGCATTATAGGTCAAATGTAGTATATTGAGGAGCTCGCTCCACTTAATACCACTCCCACTGACCCTGGAAGTGTTAGGGAATTATTTTTCCCCAAATACTGATGATTTAAGCAGTTGTTTTCCAATTGTCACCTGTCACTTAAAGGGATACCCTTCCTCGACTGATCAATCATCCACAAATGTCATTGCAAAGTGAAAGAATGGGTCATCAGCAGTGCTAACAAGTGACTCTGTTAGTTTGGGTTCTGACAGGCTGGGAATTCTTTGATGAATGACTCACTTTATAATTCCCCTAATCTTGACAACTATCTACACGGCACAAGTCAAAAGTATGATGGAATACTTCGTACCTGCCTGGATCCGGGCAACTTCAACATTATTCAAGAAGCTGGACACCATCCAAGACAAAGCAGTCCACTTGACTGACACCACATCCACCACCTGAAACATTCACTTCCTTCCCCACCATTTCCAAGATTGCAGTAACTCACCAAGCCTCTTCTGACCAATCCTTTCAAACCTGTGATCTCTACCATCTAGATTGACAAGGGCAGCAGATACATGGGAACACCACAATCTGTAAGTTTCTCTTCATGCTCCACACCACCCTGACTTGGAAATATATTGCTGTTAGTCTTCTTTTGCTGTGTCAATCCTGTAACTCCCTTCCTAAGAGCACTGACGTTGTACTGCACCAGCTGGACTACAGCACTCCAAGAAGGTGATGCATCAGATTACTTACAGTGTGGAAACAGGCCCTTCGGCCCAACAAGTCCACACCGACCCGCCGAAGCGCAACCCACCAATACCCCTACATATACCCCTTACCTAACACTACGGGCAATTCACAATCTCTTCAAGGCAACTAGGGGTGGACAATAGGGACAGCGAGTGACGGCTATATCTGATTGAAGAATTAAAATAAACAATAGTAATCATGAATTAGAGGTTTTCTTTCTTTTGGTCTCAGGGCACTGGTTGAATTGAGCCCCTACTGCGACAGTTAAGTTGGCTTTCCTGTAATTGACTCTGGAATCTCTGTGTGGTTTAAAACATTGGATCATTTGTTTTTGGGATGCTGTCAAAGTAAGCTGGATGAATACCTGAGGAAGAATGGTCTGACTGGGTTAGATGAGGTGATATAAGGCCGTAAAACATATGAGAAGTTGACCAGTCAGCCCTATTGATTCTGCTCTGCCACTCAATGAGATCATGGTTGATCTGATAATGCTCGACATCACTTTCGTGCCTTTTATCCATAACCTTCGATTCACCTACTAATTAAAAATCTGTCTATCTCTATTAACTTATGATCCAGCCTCAACAGCCTTCTGTGGTAAAAAAAAAATCCACAGATTCACTACTCTCTGAGAGAAGAAGTTCCTCCTCTTCTCTGTCTTAAATGTGCCATATTCTGAGATGCCTTCTGATCTTAGGCTCTTCTATGAGAGGAAATAGATCGTCAAACCTCTAAGAAACCTATAGGATTCAATGAGGTTGCCTATTATTATTCAAAATTCCAATGAGTCCAGCATTAATCTACTCAACATCTCAGAAGACAGCTTCTCCATATCCGGTATCAGACCAGTGAATTTTCTGTGGACTGAATCCAATGTCAATATATCTTCCTTCAGATAACAGGCCCAAAACTCTTCCCAATATTCCAGCTGTTGCCTGAGTAATGCCTTGTAAAGGTTTAGCAAAAGCTTCCGATTTTCATATTGCATTCTCTTTGAAATAAAGGTCAACATTCCATATGATTTCCCTGTTACCCATTCCCCCTGAACTTGCTGGGGGAGGTTGGTATGGAGCATGGACTATTTGAGCTGAATGTCCTATGTTGATATTATAAATACTTTTTTTTTATGGTGTAAAACTTAGTCATGTTCAATCCAATCTCATAACTGTACTGTCCAGAGGTTGCTAGTTATTCAGTTGTGGTAATTTTGGTACCTGAGGTGAAATCTCATAATTCAGGTTCATTTTACATTATAGCCTCTGGCACTCCCTCCCAGCCCAAATAAACATGTCAGGTTCGCTCACTTGAGTAGAGGCTTCTCAAGCTCGGGAGAAGGTCGTAAGCAGCTCAGGCAGGTGGCCATCAACAGGCAAGCTCGCTGCCAATGCTCCATGTCCGGATTCTTCCAGGTTTGGTTCACCGCCTGGCAAAAGATCTCATTCCGGAGTGTGGGATTTGATATTCCTTTATGTGCAATAAAATTGCCAAGGAGGATCTCCTTCTTGCCATGGAGAAACTCATCTTGCAGAAAGCGCAGAACCTAGCAAAAGAAAAGCAAAACTTCACTACTGTGTTCAGTGTAATGATATTGGAGTAATAGTCAGACCCTTACAGGCAGAACAACAGCATTATAAACACAGTCCATCTCCTACAATCAGACAAAGAAGCACTCTCACAGGTACAGTCTAAAATGGCAAATAGCAGAGGGGACTATTACAAATTCAGACAGTTGCAGAGTTAAACCACTGCAGAAAAAGTCAGAACACTGTTAATTTGATTAGAGTCAGACCATTACACATGGTTTCAGGACAGTTGCTGACAGTGTTACACTGTTACAGAAAATGTGGAGCTATAATCCCATAGGAAACCAGAGTAAAACAGAACATACAGTTGGAAACACACTGTTATAAACAGTGAAAAGCATACTGTTAAAAACAGCAATACATTGGCACGGTGGCACAGTGGTTAGCAATGCTGCCTCACAGCACCACAGTTTGATTCCAGCCTCGGGTGACTGTCTGTGGGGAGTTCACACATTCTCCCCATGTCTGTGCAAGTTTCCTCCCACAATCCAAAAGGTATACGGGTTAGGTAAATTGGCAATGCTAAATTGCCCATAATGTTCAGCAAAGCATAGATTATGTGTATTGATCAGAGGGTAAATATAGGGTCTGGGTTACTCTTTGGAGGGTCAGTGTGTACTTGTTGGGCCGAAGGGCCTGTTTCCATACTGTAGGGATTGTATGAATCTTTCTGACAAACAGAGATGACAATACAGAATTTTTTTTTAATTTCAAAAATATACTTTATTCGTAAAATATTCATCAAATAATTTGATACACTAAATCAGGTAATGCCAACATATGTCAACATTTACATACACAGCTCAGAATTATCATTATTATATACAGGCCTGTGCATTTCTCACTCCTATGCCCATATATTGAGCTGAGGCGTCAGCAGAGCCCAAACGACTGCATGGGCCCCCTGTTCTTCTTAGGCAGGCAGATGTTACACGGTGGTCTTTCCCCACCGTGCCTTGGCAGCAGCTGCCCCAAGCGTCAGCGCGTCCCTCAACACGTAGTCCTGGACCTTGGAATGTGCCAGTCTGCAACACTCAGTCGGGGTCAACTCCTTCAGCTGGAAGATCAACAGGTTTCGGACCGCCCAGAGAGTGTCCTTCACCGAGGTGATGATCCTCCAGGCACAGTTGATATTCGTCTCGGTGTTCGTCCCAGGGAACAGGCCGTACAGCACGGAGTCCCACATCACGGCGCTGCTAGGGACGAACCTCGACAAACACCACTGCATTCCTCTCCAGACTTCCTCTGCATAAGCACGTTCCAGAAGGAGGTGTGTGACAGTCTCTTACCCCCCCGCAGCCGCTTCGAGGGCAGCGTGCGGTGCGGCTGACAGTCCGGGAGTGCATAAATGATCTCTCAGGCAGACCCCTTCTCACCACCAGCCAAGCCATGTCTTGGTGCTTGTTGGACAGTTCTGGCGATGAGGCATTCTGCCAAATTGCTTTGACAGTCTGCTCAGGGAACCACTCAACAGGATCCGCCCTCTCCTTTTCCCAAAGGGTCTCAAGGACGCTACGTGCTGACCACTTCCTGATAGACTTGTGGTCAAAGGTGTTTTTCTTCAAAACTTTCTCCACGAAGGACAGGTGGTACGGAACGGTCCAACTACTCGGAGCGTTCTGCGGCAGCGAGACCAGGCCCATCCTTCGCAACACCGGGGACAGGTAGAACCTCAGTACGTAGTGACACTTGGTGTTTGCATACCGGGGATCCACGCACAGCTTGATGCAGCCACACACACAGGTGTGTATTGGGTGTATTTTTTCCCTCGTTGCCCAGATCTTTGTATAGCGAGTCCCTTCGGACCCGGTCCATCTTTAAACTCCATATAAACTGGAAGATGGCCCGGTGACTGCAGCGGCGCAGGTTCTGGGAATTACAACTGTAACTAAATACTGATTGATGTTTGACGCTGTCATACTCTACAACACTAACCAATGGAAATCTCTTGGTTCACAGCACTTTTAAAAGTCAGAGTTTCAGATTTCTCACTGTGTTAAGAAATGCTTCCTAAAATCACTTCTGAATGACCTAGCCTTTAATTCTTATAGGCGTTGGCTTAGACACCCTCAAAGGAAGCAACTGTTTCTCCCTATTTATTTTGTAATCTCATCTCATGAATGTAAAATAATCAATTACATCACTCCTTAATAGCCAATTACCAATGGGTAATAAGTACCTAATCTGCAATACCTACATCCTTTGAATGAATAAAGAAAACTGTAATCTGTCACAATTGAACTAATGCTTGATTTTATTTTGCTAAAACTCCATTGCATTCTTGAGGTACAGTGCTTGCAAGTGAATGCAATACTTCAGACAGAATTTCAATGGAAATGAGGATATGGGAATCACTGGGCCAGCATTTATTGCCCATGCCTAATTGCCCTTGAGAAGGTGGTGATGGGCTGTCTTCTTGAACCATTGAAGTCTCTGTACTGTAGCTAGACCCACAATGTCATTAGTAATAGAATTCCAGGATTTTACCCAGCCACCCATATGTGCCATATAAATCCCAGGCAATGCCATTTCAGACAAGAACCTAACCACCGCTCCTTGATATTCAATGGTATCACCATCACTGGACCCCTTGCCACTAATGTCCTGGAGGTTGCCATTGGAAGAGTGAAGGACAGCCAATGTCTTACCATTTATTCAGGAAGGAAGGAACAGTTAAAACAGGAAACCGCATAGGCCAATCAGTCTAATCCCATTGTTGAAAACTGTTGGAAGCAATTCTGAGGGACAGAATTAATCTCCGTTTGGAGAGGCGGGAATTAATCAAGAACAGTCAGCATGGTTTTGTTAAGGGGAGGTCATGTCTGATCAACTTGCTTGAGGGTGAAGGTTTGATATGTTGACTTGGTCTTTAGCAAGAGTTTTGATTAGGTCCTACGTGGTAGACTGATAGCAAAGGTAATCAGGGAAATATAGCCAATTGGATACAAAATTACCTGCGAACAGAGGATGATGGGGTGTTTTGTCTCTGGAAGCCCTTGTCCAATGGGGTTTGCAGGGAAGAGTGTTGGGGCCTTTGCAATTTGCTGCTTACTAGGATGATGCCTGGGATGGAGAATTGTAGTTATGAAGAAAGATTGGAAAGTCTGTTGTTTTCATTGAAGCAGGGGTGATTGAGAAGGGACATGTTTGAGATTTATAAAATTTTGCGGGCCATAGATAGGGTAGGCTGTAAGGAACTCTTCCCCTTGGTGAAGGGATCAATGACTAGGGGGCACAGATTCAAGTTAAGAGGCAGAAGGTTTAGAGGAGATATGAGGAAAAACTTTATCACGCAGAGGGTAGTGGGAACCTGGTGGAAAACAGCAAGTTTTGACTGGCACAGACATTATGGGCCCATTTCAATTCTATAGACCTCTATGACTCTGATTCATCAGTGACCATTCCCACTTCTGATATTCTGATGGAGGGAAGATCTTTGGTAAAGCAGCTGAGAATGGTTGGACCTAGGACACTACACTGAGGAAACTCTGCATAGGTATCCTGGAGCTGAGATGACTGACTTCCAACAACAACAACCATCTTCCTATGTGCCAGGTTCATACTAACCTAATCGGGTTTTCTCCCGATACCCATTCTTTCCAGTTCTGTTAGGGCTACTTGATGACATACTCAATCGTATGCAGCCATGATGTCAAGGGCTGTCACTCTCACTTCACCTCTAGAATTCAGTTCTTTTATTCATGTTTAAAACAAGGCTGTAATGAGGTTAAGGGCTGAATGGCCCTGATAGAACCCAAACTAGGCATCGCTGAGCAGGTGCTGCTTGATAGCGCTGTTGATGACACCTCCCATCGGTTTACTATGATCAAGAGTAGACTGATAGGATAATCATTGGCTTGGTTGGATTTATCCTCCCTTTTGTGTACAGGACATATCTGGGCAATTTTCCACATTGTCGGGTAGTGTCCTTGTTTTTGCTGTGCCTGTACTGCTTGGCCAGGAGAGCAGAAAGTTCTGTAGCACAAGTCTTCAATACTATTGCCAGAGTGCTGTCAATACTCAAGGCATTTGCAGTAACCAGTGCTCCCAATCATTTCTTGATATCACATGGAGTGAATCAAATTGGCAAAAGATTGGCATCTATGAGTTTTTAAAATTCATTTACAGGATAAGGGTGTCACTGGCTGGCAGCATTTATTACCCATTCCTAATTGCCCAGAGGGCAGTTAAGGGTCAACTATATTGCTGTGGTTCTGGAATCACAGCAGTTTCCTTCCCTAAAGGACATTTGTGAACCAGATGGTTTTTTTTTGACAATTGATAATGGATTTATGATCATCATTAGACTCTTAATTCCAGATATTTGAGGCAAATTAAATTCACCATCTGCCATAGTGGGGATTCAAACCTATGTTCCCCAGAACATTATCTGGGTTTCTGGGTTAACAGGTCAGTGATAATACCACAAGGCATTGCCTTCCTTCATGGTACTGGCGGCTGTCCCATCACTGAGGATGGGGATACTTGTGGAACCTCCTCCTCCAGTTAACTGTCCAACATCATTCATTCCTGGATGTGGTGGGACTGCATAGCTTAGATCTGACCCATTGGTTGTGGGATCGCTTAGCTCTGTCACTTGTTGCTTATGCTGTTTGATATGCAAGACCTGTTTGGTAGCTTCCATCAAGTTTTTGACCTTGTGTTTAGAAATGTCTGTTGCATGCCTTTCTGTACTCCCAAACTAGTTTTGCTCCCTGGCTTGATAGTCATGGTTGGGTGGGATGTAGGGTAGTCCATGAGCTTGCAGATTGTGTTGAAATTTGACACTGCTGTTGCTGATGACCCACATCACCACATGGATGTCTAGACTTGAGTTGCTAAATCTGTTTGAAGTTTATTCCATTTAGTATGGTGGTCGTGCCCCATTGTTATGGACCAGACCAGATCCCCTCAAAAATATTTTAAGAAGGTAGCCCAGACCCTAACCTTTTTTTTACTTTAAAAGCAGGTGTGAAGTGGATATTCCAGATGTAATGCGGCTGGTCAAACCACTCAGCTTTAAGCAAAACAGAATTTATTCAACACTACAGTTGAAACACAAACAAAAGAAAATGGAATTTAGAATAACTTAACTATTGGAAAACTTAACTGAGCCAATTCAGCAACTTAGCCAAGGAACTGTTCTGATCCAGAAATATCATATAAACACACCCCTTGGCAAAAAGTTAAATTGAAACACTGATTCTTACAGGTAGGAGGGAACAACATCCAAAGAGATTTCCAAGAGAAAGTCAGTCAGGAAACATTTGCTGAAGCCTCAACCTTCCTGGGCTCCAGCATCTTGAGTGCCACAGCTAAACCAAACTAGACGAAATCTGAACTGAGAGAATTGGCTACCCTCCTGCCATTGTTAAACGAAGCTCTTCCCAGATCTTTAGCACCTCTGCCTTTACAACTTCTCTGAAGAAAATAAGCCAAGGGCTCTTAATTCCAGATTTCTATTGAATTCAAATACCACCATCTGCTGCAGTGGGATCCAAACCTAGGTCCTTAGAACATTGTGGTAAAAACAATGACTGCAGATGCTGGAAACCAGATTCTGGAGTAGTGTGGTGCTGGAGAAGCACAGCAGTTCAGGCAGCATCCGAGGAGCAAGAAAATCGACGTTTCGGGCAAAAGCCCTCTACTCCCCTTAGAACATTGTGTCTGGATGACTGGATTAATAATTTAGTGACAATACCATTAGGCTATTGCCTCCCCTGAGGACTAAGATAAGGAGAAAATGAAAGGGTAGTGAATCTTTTGAATTCTCCTCTCCAGAGGGTTGTGGAACTCAGTACTTCAGTAAATTTAAAGTAAAGATTGTTAGATTTCTGATTACCAATGAGATACAGGGATAGTGGATGGAGTGAAGTGTTCAATCAGCTATGAATGTATTAAATAGCACAGCAGGCTCAATAGGCTGAATATCTTATTCTCGTTCCTATGTTCCTAACCTCTATCACTTTGTCACCAGCTCCGTTGAGATGAAGGATAACATTCAATTAGCTTTTAGGATTGGTGCTTGTACCTGTCCATTAGCTTTTAATGACTTCTGTACATTTACTCTGGAATCTCTCTTCTCCTCCCAGAATTGAGTTGTCAGCATTAATACTTTGCGTTGTTTTTCCTTGGATCCAAGTCAGACGACTGCACTTCCCACATTGATATCCATTTGTTACCGTTTGGTCCACTCACTTAATCTGTCCCTTGAGTAATCATCTGTTCCCGGCTGCTCATCATCCTGATCCTTACAATTTAGTGTCTTCTGCAAACTTGGACAAGTGACTGTCCATTCCTTCATCTAAGTCTCTAGGGTATAATATAAAAAAGCTAAAATCCTAATACAGATCCCTGGAGGACAACACATCCCTTCAAACTGATTATTAACTATTTATCCCTACTCCTTGTCCCCTATCTTCCAATAAAATAGTCATAACATTTCCTCCAATGGATTCCAAGACCTTGCAGCAAAACACATCCAATAATAATCTTGTCACACTGTCTCAGCCAGTGATCACTTTATCATTAACAGTTGCAGCCAAGAAGCCCTCAAGTTAGGTTTTATTCTCAGCTGTACAGAACTGTGTAACTTAATCACACCTATGTTTCAACTCCAATTGAGTAATTTTAGCATATGATATCCTTTTACCAGTGTCAAGCTGTAAATCATTTGGAGGTAAATTATCACTTTAGACCTGCCCTGCTCACCTGTTGAATTTAATTATGAGTTATGGATTATTTATGAGTTTTGTATTATTGTATTTTATTTATTGCCACATATCTCGGAAGAAACAATGAAAAGTGTTTTGTCATCTCAATCCAGCGCCAATTTGAGTTACAAGCAGAAGAAAAGGTTCAGAAATAGAGTTCATCTTATGTATAAGGGGTCTTGAAACACAGCTCCAGAGTTTCTGCAAGATCTCTGCAAGAAAATGAACTCCCCCACATGGGGGAGTTTTCCATGGTAATAGGATGATTAAGTGTTTGAAGTTCATTGTAGAAGAATAATGAAGAGAAGAATGAATTATCACAGTGTTCTGGTCATTGGGAAGTTAATGAGTTTATGAGTTCCTAACCGACAAAGAGCTTAACAAATTGGTTGTAGACGTGCAAGCTGCTACGTACCAGTTTGAAGAGTTCCAGAGCTGCATGTTTCTCTGCTCCCTCCAGGTGTGTGAGAGGCTGTTGTAAAGGTTGGTTCAATACCTCTAACTGAGGGACCTGCATAAGAACAAAATTCAACAGTAAGGTAATAAAAAACATTCTGAGCATGAGAGAAGTTGCACTGCTTTCATTATTTGCTTATATTTCTACATCTATCTGCTTTAAAGGATGGTCTCTAGTAGAAGATTAAGATTACACAAGCCAATTTCAACTGATCTTAGTCCTAGCTTAACCTTATACTCTTTTGGAAAATAACTCCCTTCTGGAAGTGTGGTAGTCGTGAATTTCTCTTCACTAGGACGGGACGGTGGTACAGTGGTTAGCACTGCTACCTCACAGCGCCAGAGACCAGGGTTCAATTCCCGCCTCGGGCAACTGTCTGTGCGGAGTCTCCCCGTGTCTGCATGGGTTCCCTCCGGGTGCTCTGGTATCCTCCCACCGTCCAAAGATGTGCAGGTTAGGTGAATTGGCCATGCTAAATTGCCCGTAGTTTTTAGGTGAAAATGTAACTGTAAGGGAATGGGTCTGGGTGGTTTGCTCTTCAGAGGGTCGGTGTGGACTTGTTGGGTCGAAGGGCCTGTTTCCACACTGTAAGTAATCTAATCTAATGACACTCATTTAATGAGCTAGTGAAGACACAATGGGCTGAATGGCCTCCTTCTGCACGATTAAACTTCTGCAATTCTGTAATTTGTGATTCTCTTGGCCCTATTTTAACTAGAAATGGTTACAAACACAAGTTTTAGTGTAGATGCCAGACATGGAAAAAATGCAAAATGGATGAAATAGCCCAAGCTGGGAGTCAGGAAACTTAGACAGGGGTGTTTTGAATGTTAAGACTGTCATTGTTAATTTATAGGCAGACTGAGCTCTTGAACAGTATCTGAAGTGTGGAAGATGCTTCTTATGCCGTCAGATCCAACAGATGGATAACAAAAACAGAAATTGCTGGAAAAACTCAGCAGCTCTGGCAGCACCTGTGTGGAGAGAGTCAGAGTAAATGCTTGACATTGACTCTTCAGAACACAACAGTTGGTTCTATATTGCTTCAGAATTGAAATGTGGATATATTTTGGGTGGGGGGGGGGGGGTGGGGTTGGGAAATGGGTGTTTAGAAATGGCTCATGCTCTTCCAATGCTTGTCTTGGGGAGTTTGGAGAAATGAGTTTTGATTATTTTCCTATTTTTGTCTGCTTCAGGAATGAACACAGCAGCCAATAGTCCATAGCATTGACAAATGAATTGTACAAACATTTTCTTTTTGAACACTAATCAGACTGCATTCATACGGAGATTAATTAATTAATTCATAGGATGTGGGAGCCACGTGCAAGACCGGCATTGATACCCTCTGTTGCTGAGAGAAGAAGGTGGGGAATTGCCCTCTTTGAGAAAATGGAATCCCACACAAGGCATTTTCAGAGAGAAGTTAAGCATCAGCAATTGGGTACACTAACAATGTTATATTGTTGTAACAAAATACAAGGTGCTCCGAGGACTTGTGGCCCTGCACAGCAAATGATCAGCAAATGTTCATACCAACAAAATGATACATACTTCAATCACACTCGATTGTGCTGTCAGTACCTTTACAGTATTCCCATCCTTTCCCATACCCTCCTTTAGCATCATTTACTATAAATGATGATATTCCTGAGTCTGACGAGCCAGAATCTTTAAGTCTCACATCCTTTTCCATTGCTGCTTCATCAAACTTTGACTTTGATTCTGTTCTTCACTACTTCATTTGTTCTCTCTCTCTTTGTCTTTATTCACTCACAGCATGGGACTGAATACAGAGTAAAGCTCTCCCTTTTCTTTCAAACTGAAAGCAAAGCCACCTCTATTCTTGCTGAAAGTAAATCTTCCTCTACACTGTCCCCATCAAGTACTCCCAAGACACAAACAGCACAGGTTAGTCACAGAATTAAAGCTCTCTCCCCATCAAACACTCCCAGGACAAGGTCAAAAATCACACAACACCAGGATATAATCCAACGGGTTTATTTGAAAACACTAGCTTTCAAAGAGCTGCTCCTTCATCAGGTGCTAGTGAGACAAGAAGATCTTAGACACAGAATTTATCAGGAAAAGATCTTTTCATTATGAATTCTGTGCCTAAGGTCTTCGTCTCCTACTAGCACCTGAAGAAGAAGCAGTGCCCCAAAAGCTAGTGTTTTCAAACATATGTCTTTGGTTGTGAATGGATCAGTCAGAATGACAGTTAGAGGCAATGAGGAATTTACAAGCGCTCAGGGGTGTGTTATAGATGGCAGTAAAAGGAAGGGAGAAAAGCTACAGATACAGTCAGATAGATGGGCTAACTCCAGAAAAAGTAAGAGAGGGAGGTGGGTTGTGTAGGAGTCTTCTGTGGCTATACCCATTTCAAACAAGTATGCTGTTTTGGAAAATGTAGGGAGTGATGGATTCTCAGGGGAACGTAGCGCGAACAGCCACATTTCTGTCATCGAGACTGGCTGTAATGCAATGAGGGATACAGCCGGTTCCAAGAGATCAATTGTGTTAAGGGACTGTCTAATCAGAGGCACAGACAGACATTTATGTGGCCAGCAATGAAAATCAGAATGGTGTGTTACCTCCCTGGTGCCAGGGTCAAGGATGTCTCAGAGAGGGTGCAGAATGTTTTCAAGGTAAAGAGGGACCTGCAGGAGGTCATTGTACACATTGAAACCAATGACATAGGAAGGGAAAAGAATGAAATTCTAAAGGGAGAACACAATGCTAGGCAGGAATTTGAAAAGAAGGTCTTTGAGGGTAATAATATCTGGATTACTCCAGTACTACGAGCTAGTGAAGGTAGGAATAGGAGCAGGGCAGATGGATGTGTGGCTGAGGAGATGGTGCATGGGGGAAGGGTTCACATTTTTGGGTCATTGGAACCTCTTCTGGGGTAAAAGTGACTTGTACAAGAAGGATGGATTGCAACTGAATTGGAAAGGGACTAATATACTGGCAGGGAGATTTGCTAGAACTGCTCAGGAGGATTTAAACTGGGCAGGAGAGAGAGAGAGAGAGAGACACACACACAGAGACACAGAGAGACACAGACAGACACAGGATAGCGGGAGATAGTAGGGACAAGGCAGAGAAAAAGGTAAGCCTCATAAATTTAAATTGCATTTATTTCAATGCAAGAAGCCTGACAGGGAAGGCAGATGAACTCAGGGCATGGTTAGGAACATGGGACTGGGATATCATAGCAATGAAAGAAACATGGCTCAGGGATGGACAGGACTGGCAGCTTAATGTTCCATGATACATTGGAACGATAGAAAGGGAGGCAAGAGAGGAGGGGGAGTGGTATTTTTGATAAGGGATAGTGTTGCATCTGTACGTATGGAGGATATTCAAGGAAATACTTTCAGAGAAGTTATTTGGGTGGAACAGAGAAATAAAAAAAGGATGATCACCTTTTTGGGAATGTATTAATAGTCAGTGGGAAATTGAGAAACAAATTTGTAAGGAGATCTCAGTTATCTGTTAGACTAATAGGGTGGTTATAGAAGGGGATTTTAACTTTCCAAACATAGACTTGGGCTGCCACGTGTTAAGGGTTTAGTTGGAGAGGAATTTGTTAAGTGTGGACAAGAAAATTTTCTGATTCAGTATGTATGTATCTACCAGAGAAGGTGCAAAACTTGACCTACTCTTGGGAAATAAGGCAGGGCAGGTGACTGAAGTGTAAGTAGGGGAGCACTTTGGGGCCAGCGACCATAATTCTATTAGTTTGAAAATACTGCTAAGAAAGGATAGACTGGATCTAAAAGTTGAAGTTCTAAATTGGAGAAAGGCCCATTTTGACCGTATTGGGCAAGAACTTTTAAAAGCTGATTGCAGGCAGGTAAAGGGAAGGCTGGAAAATGGGAAGCCTTTAGAAGTGAGATAATGAGAGCCCAGAGATAGAATATTCCTATTTTGAGTAAAAGGAAAGGTTGATAGGTGTAGGGAATGCTGGATGACAAACGGAATTGAGAGTTTGGTTAAGGAAAAGGAGCGGTTGAGTGAATTCTTAGAAGAGTATAAAGGCAGTAGGAGTATACTTAAGAGGGAAATCAGGAGGGCAAGAAGGGGACATGAGGTAGTTTGGCAAATAGGGTTAAGGAGAATCCAAAGGGTTTTTATAAATACATTAAGGACAAAAGCATAACAATGGACAGAATAGGGCCCCTCAAAGATCAGCAAGGCAGCCTTTATGTGGAGCTGCAGGAGATGGGGCAGATAATAAGGGGCAGAATTGGGCAGAAGGTTTTTTGCATCAGTGTTTACTGTGAAGAAGGACATGGAAGATATAGAATGTAGGGAAGTAGGTGGTGATGTCTTGAAAAATGTCCGTATTACAGCGGAGGAGGTGCTAGATGTCTTGATCAGGTGTGCCCTTGAACTCTGTGGAAAATGAGGAAAGTGATTGATGTGCCTCTTGCTAAGGTATTTGTATCATCGATAGTCACAGATGAGTTCCTGGAAGAGTGGAGGTTGGCTGACATGGTGCCACTGTAAGAAGGGTGGTAAGGACAAACCAGGGAACTATAGACCGGTGAGCCTGACGTCAGTAGTGGGCAAGTTGTCAGAGGGAATGCTGAGGCACAGGATGTACATGTATTTGGAAAGACAAGGACTGGTTCAGGATAGTCAACATGGCTTTGTGCATGGGAAATCATGTCTCTTGAACTTGATTTAATTTTTTGAAGAAGGAACAAAGAGGATTGATGAGGGCAGAGCAGTAGATGTGATCAATATGGACTTCAGTAAGGAGTTCGACAAGGTTCCCCATGAGAGACTGGTTAGCAAGATTAGATCTCTTTGGAATACCGGGAGAACTGGCCATTTGGAAATAGAACTGGCTCAAAGGTAGAAGACAGAGGGTGGTAGTGGCATGATGCTTTTCAGACTGGAGGCCTGTGACCAGTGGAGTGACACAAGGATCGGTGCTTGGTCTACTACTATTTGTCATTTACATAAATGATCTTGATGTAAACATTGGAGTTATAGTTCGTAAGTTTGCAGCTGACACCAAAATTAGAGGTGCAGTGGAAAGTGAAGAAGGTTACCTCAGAGTACAAAGGGATCTCGATCAGATGGGCTAGTGTGCTGAGGAGTGGCAGATGGAGTTTAATTTAGATAAATGCCGGGTGCTGCATTTTGGAAAAGCAAATCTTAGCAGGACTTATCCACTTAATGGTAGGTCCTAGGGAGTGTTGCTGAACAAAGAGACCTTGGAGTGCAGGTTCATAGCTCCTTGAAAGTAGTCACAGGTAGATAGGATAGTGAAAAAGGCATTTGGTATGCTTTCCTTTATTGGTCAGAGTATTGAGTACAAGAGTTAGGAGGTCAGGTTGCGGCTGTTCAGGACATTGATTAGGCCACTGTTGGAATACTTTTACAACATCCTATCAGAAGGTTGTTGTAAAACTTGAAAGGGTTCAGAAAAGATTTGCAAGGATGTTGCCAGGGTTGGGGAATATGAGCTACAGGGAGAGGTTGAACAGACTGAGGCTGTTTTCCCTGGAGTGTCGAAGGCTAAGGGATGATGTTATAGAGGTATATAATATCATGAGGGGCATGGATAGGATAAATAAACAAAGTCTTTTCCCTGGGTTGGGAGAGTCCAGAACTAGAGGGCATAGGTTTAGGATGAGAGAGGAAAGATATATAAGGGACCTAAGGGACAACCTTTTCACGCAGAGGGTGGTGCATGTATGGAATAAGCTGCCAGAGGAAGTGGTGGAGGCTGGTACAATTGCAGCATTTAAAGGGTATCAGGCTGAGTAAATGAATAGGAAGAGTTTAGAATGATATGGGCCAAGTGCTGGCAAGTCGGACTAGATTAGGTTGGGATAGCTGGTCAGTATGGACGAGTTGGACCAGAAGGTCTGTTTCTGTGCTGTTCATCTCTATGACTCTAAAGAAACTTGTTGAACTATAACCTGGTGTCGTGGGATTTTTGACTTGTCTGTGCCAGTCCAACACTTACACCTGCACATCATGACTCCCAGGCCAGGTAAAGCATGGAGTTAGCTGCCTCAACACTGTCTGAACAACATTCCTTAACTCCAATATTATGGGAACATTCATCACAATACAACATAATTTTCAAACCATTTTCCTCCCAGCATTTCTTTTCCCTGGAAAGATCAATTTACTGCTGGATCAGTGTTTGTTTTATCTGCAATCCAGCTAGAGTGGATTTATTGCTGTAATCCTGGTTGTACTGACTGCCATATTCAGAGATGCATGAAGCACATTAGTAATCAGCAGGACGTGATAATCAAATACCCAATTGCTGTGTCAAACATTCCATGGTTTCCTTGCTCAGTAATCAAGATAAAATTTATTGCTCAATGAGTCTATGCCCTACCATAAACAGAATATTACAGCCACTTTTATAAATCTTATTGAATTGTCGATTATGCATTAACTCACAGTCATTCTGGCACAATAGGAGGCCACTCGGCCTATCAAGTCACCCCCTGCTATTCTCCTACAAAACAGAGATACTACTCTGGATATATAGATTCATACAGCACAGAAATTTTGTGGATGGGAGCAAGGAGGGGGTCTCACCTCCCATTTGTGATGCATTAGGAGAGAGCTGTTGTAATCATTTACATAGAACATAGAACATAGAAGGATACAGCGCAGTACAGGCCCTTCGGCCCTCGATGTTGCGCCGACCGAATCCTACCTAACCTATACTAGCCCAATAACTTCCAAATGCCTATCCAATGCCCGCTTAAATGACCATAAAGAAGGAGAGTTCACCACTGATACGGGCAGGGCATTCCATGAACTCACAACCCGCTGTGTGAAGAATCTACCCCTAACATCTGTCCTATACCTACCACCCCTTAATTTAAAGCTATGTCCCCTAGTAACACCTGCCTCCTGATTTGTTCAGCTTTACCTATTCATTGCATTTTCCTCCACAAACTATAGATTCATGCTTGAAATAACTTCACAGAGGCCAGCATCCCATCACCAAGAGACCTTTTCATTACACATGGCGGAGAGTGTTTGACACTGATTTAGGTTGACTAAGCTTGGCCTTTTCTCTCTGGAGAGAAGGAGGAAGAGAAGTGACCTGATCGAGGTATACAAAGTAGTGAGAGGCATTGATAAAGTCAATAGCCAGGGACTTTTCCCTAGGGCAGGATTGATTGGGACAAGGGTCATAGTTTTAAGATATTAGGAGGACTGTATAGAGGAGACGTCAGAGGTAAGTTCTTTATGCTGAGAGTTGTGAATAGATGGAATGCGTTGCCAGCAGTGGGGTGTAAGCAGAGTCATTAGGGATATTTAAGCGACTGCTGGACAGCCTCATGGATAGCAGTGAGTTGAGGGGTGCGTAGGTTAGGTCATTTTATTTTACATTAGGATTAAACCTCAGCACAGCATTGTAGGCCGAAGGGCCTGTTCTGTGCTGTACTTTTCTATGTTCTATGTTCTATGATTCACGTTCCTCAGAGCCAGCTCTCAATAAGCAGAACCTCGAGACTCCCTACTGAGGCTATTAATCTGGTTATATTCCATGAGGTCCACCTGGCTGACTTCACTGCAGCCCTCCCCCTTTGAGTCCGAGGGCATAGCTTGGTTCTTTTTCTTTGTAGTTCCTTCTGGGGTGTATCACCGGGTCAGGTCCCTCCAACTCTGCCTCGGATATGCATGGCATGTAACTCATCTCTTGCTCCTCAAGTGTTCTCAAAGAAATTCATTCTCCCCTTCAATGCTTGACAGAGGGGGACCAATGCTTGACAGAGAGGGAGAAGCCATGAGCTCCGGAGCAGTTGGAAAAGGTTGTCGAGGAGCCGGGCACGTTTTGCTCCGCACTGTTTGTGAGTTTGTAGCTTTCCTATTGTCCACCTGCTTGTCCAGGTCAGCTGCATCTATGCAAACCTTATATGTCACTGGACCTAACCTCACATTGACCATGTCTCTTACCCAGGCAGGGCCATTCCTGTGGGTCCAACACCAAATTTAATCCCCTGAAATAAACTGCCTCTCCCGCTTAACAGACTCTTGTATCCAGCTTTGGGATCCTGGTATCGTTTCACCCTTGATCCCCAGGTCTGGGAAGATCAGATTTAAACTGGTGCAGAGTCTTCTCCCCATTAGCAACTTTGCTGGAGCTATCTCTGTCATTACACGAGGGGCAGTCCTATAATCAAATAGGAACCAAGACAGTTTGATATCTAGTGAAGCTGTGGGCTATTTCTATAAACCTGCCTTCAATGTTTGGACTGCTGTTTCTGTCAGACCATTTGTTGATGGATGGTATGGAGCTGTCCTTATATGATGAATACCATTCAACTTCAGAAAACACTCAGATTCCCTGCTGGTTATTTGTGACCAACACTTTTGGAGTCTACGTATCACACAAGGTGTGCAGTTTTTCTATACTCGTCCTTGTGTTTGATGAATGAACTGTGTCCACAAATGTCTAAGAACGTTGAGCACATGAAAGGACCTGCATAGACAACATGTAATCAATTCCAGGGTTTATTTGGATATTCCCTCTAAAGCTGGGGAAGTGCTGGAGTACATTTTGTCCTTATTGGCACTCCAGGCACTGCCCTAATAACATAGCTATGTCTGCATCCAATCCTGGCCATCTGACATAACTTCTCACCAATGTCTTCATTTTGGAAATCTCTGGATGACCGTTCTGGCAGTGACTTTTGCTTGGGACAATCACTCTTGCTTCCCATAACAATATGCCAACCTCTCGTGTCATCTGGTCTCTCTGGGTCCAGAAAGGTTTCAGTTCAGGATGTGATAAAACAGAGACTGTTCAGCACAGGAACAGACCCTTCAGCCAAATTAAACTAATGCCTTCTGCCTGCCCTTGGTCCATATCCCTCCACTCCATGGATATTCACGTGCTTATCTAAAAGTCTCTTGCAGCCCTATCATGTCTGCCTGTGCTACCACTCCTGGCAGCGCATTCCAGACTTCTACCACTCTCTGTGTAAAAATGTTGCCTCTCACATCTCCTTTGAAATTTTCCCCTCTCACCTTAAATGCATGCCCCCAAATATGAGATATTTCAACTCTGGGAAAAAGATTCTGACTGTCAATTCTATCTATGCATCTCATAATATTGTAGACTTCAATCAAGTCTCCCCTCAACCTTCACCACTCCAGAGAAAATAACCCGAGTCTTTCTAGCCTCTCCTTATTGCTCATACCCTCTAATCCAGGCTCATCCTGGTCAACTGCTTCTCCACTCTCCCCAAAGCCTCTATATCCTTCCTGTAATGTAGTGACCAGAATTGAATGCAATCTCTAAGTGTGGCCTAACCAAAGTCTTATAAAGCTGCAACAAGACATCCTGACTCTTGTACTCAATTCCCTGACCAATAAAGGCAAGCATTTCATGTGCCTTCTTTATCACTATCTATTTGCGTGGCCACTTTCAGTGAGCTATGAACTTGAATCTTAAAATCTCTCTGTACATTAGTGCTGTTCAGGGTCCTGCCTTTAACTGTATACTTTTCCTTAACATTTGATCTCCCAAAGTGTAGCATCTCATACTTACCTGGATTAGGTTCCATCTGCCATTTCTCCAATCATATCTACAACTGAACTATATCCCATTGTATCCTTTGACAACCTCCTAGACCAACCACAACTCCACCCATCTGCATTTTCATCCAAGTCATTTATGTATATCACAAACTGCAGAGATCCTAAATATAGATCCTTGTAGGATACCACTAGACACGGACATCCAGCCTGAAAGACACCCTTCCGCCACTACCCTCTGCCTTCTATGGGTAAGCCAATTCTGAATCTACATGGTCAAGTCACTGTGGATCCTATGCAGCTTAATCTCCTAGATTAGCCTACTATGAGAGACCTTGTCGAAAGCCTTACTAAAATCCACTTCTGGACAACAACCACCGTTCTACCCTCATCGATCACCTTTGCCATCTCCCTGAAAAATTCAAACAAATTAGTAAGACATGACCTGGCCCGCGAATAGAAATGCTGATTGTCCCCAATTAGGCCATGTTTTTCCAAATGCGTGCAAATTCTATGCCTAAGAATTCTCTCCAATAGCTTCCCAATCACTGATGTGAGGCTCACCAGTCTACAAATTCCTGGATATTCCTATTTTCCTTTTTGAACAGAGTAACAACATTAGCTGCTCACCATTCCTCTGGAACCTCCAGTGACTAATGAAGATACAAAAATCTTGGTCGAGGCCTTAGCAATCGCCTGCCTTGCCCCTCTCATTAACCTGGGATAGATACCACGGGCCCTGGGGACTTATCATCTTTAATGTTTTTCAAGAGACCCAACACCTCTTCTTCCTTGAACTCAAAATATTAACATGTTCCACATAAATCTCACTATCCTCCATATCCTTCTCCTGGGTGAATATGACGCAAAGTACTTATTTGGGATCTCAACCACATCCTCTGCCTTCAAGCCCAAGTTCCCTCCTTTATCCTTGAGTGGTCTTTCCTTCTTCCTAGGTATCTTTGTATTTTTAATGTATGCAAAGAATGCCATGGGATTCTCTGTGACCCTACTTGCCAAGGTCACTTCATGGCTCCTTCTTGCTCTCCTAATTCCCTGCTTGAGTTCCTTCCTGCTTTCTTCATATTCCTCGAGGGCCCGGTCTGATTTTAACTTCCTAAACTTTATATCTGTTTCTTTTTTCCTTCTGGCTAAATTCACAACCTCCCTCCTTAACTTTGCCATCCTCCTTACTGGAACATGCTGGTTCTGAACTCTCTTCAGCAGATCTTTAATCAACTTTAACATGTCAAATGTAGATTTGCCCGATAACACCTCTCTCCAATTAATACCCCCTAGCTCCTGCCTAACACTGATGTAATTTGCCCTCTCCCAATTTAGTACCTTCCCGCAAGGTCCTGACTTATCCTTCTTCATAGCTACCTTAAAACTTAAGGAATTGTGATCACTTTTCCAAAATGCTCTCTTATTGAAAGGTCAGTCACCTGTCCAGGCTCATTAGCCAATACAAGGTCCAGTTTGGCCCATCCTTTAGTCAGACTATCCACATACTGTCCCAACACCCTTGGATGCACTTAACAAATTCTGCCCCGTCTAAGCCTCTTGAACTAAGGGAGTCCCAATTAATATTGGGGAAGTTAAAATCACCACTATGACAACCCTGTTGTTATTTCATATTTCCACAATCTGCCTATATTTGTTCCTCAATGTCTTGGTGGCTTTTGGGGGAGGCTGTAGTGTAATCCTATCAGAATGATTATACCATCTTCTTTCTGAGCTATACTCATATTGCCTCAATGGATGAGTCCTCCAGTATTATCCTCTGATCAGAAATGCAACTCCTCCACCTCTTTTACCTTCCTTTCTATCTCACCTAAAACAACAAAACCCTGAAACACTGAGCAGCCAGTCCTGTCCCTCTCTCAACCAAGTCTCTGTAATGGCCACAATATTATTGTACTGATCCAGGCTCTAAACTCATCTACCTTACCTGTAATACACTTTGCATTGAAATAAACACACTTCAGTCCATTAGTACCATCATGTTCATTTGCATGTCTCTGCCTGTCCTTCCTTTCCATCTTAACAGTCCTAACATTTTCCTACCACTTCCTGAATTGTTGTTCTGCTTCCTAGCCATCTGCCACTTTAGTTTCAACTCTCCTGAATAGCACTAGCGATGCCCTTTTGTTTCATCATCACCATCAACTGTTTTAATTTTTCCAGGATCACATCTTTTTACGACCAAGTCCGATATTGTTAGTGGTGACTGGAAGAGAGTTTAGAAAACTTAAAACCAGAACAGACCATTCCAATGGTGGCACCACTGGTGGTGTATCTGCTACTTGGCCTTCTGGGTGGTATTTCAACTGAGATTGTGTGCACTCAGAATGAGAGCCCACTGCTGAATTTGACCTGAAGCTATGGTGGCATGGTCTTGTCTTCTTTAAGTAATCCAGGGATTTGTGGTCCATTACTATTACAAATTTATGACTGCAAAGGTATTGGCAGAACTTTCTCACTCCAAAGATGACTGTCAAACCTTTGTTCTCTGTCTAGATATAATTGTGCTCTACATCAACCAAAGTCCAAGAAGCACACACTATTGGATGTTCCTCTTCATTGGGCCTTCTGTAAACCAACACTATCCCAATATTGTATGGGGAGGCATCGCATGTTATCACCAGATCTCGGCTTGGATCAGAGTGTGCCAACACTCTACTTGATGATAGTGGCTTCCCCAATTCCCTAAAGGCTACTTCTTGGCTACAAGACCATTTTCAAGGCTCACACTCTTTAACTAGCAGATGAAAGTGTGCCAGGATGGAGGCCTGGTTATACATGAACTTTCAGTAATCATCAATCCAAGGAAAGACCTAAGCTCCAGTGCAGACGTGGAAACTGGGGCACCTTTGATCTCCCTCACTTTATCTTTCAATGGGTGTCACCTGGTCTTGCCAACTCTGTAGCCCTAGTCATTTGGGGTGCCTGGAACACACATCTTTCCCATGTTCAGCATACGCCACCCGGGAGAAACATCTAAGGACTATGTCTTAAGTTCTCTAAGTGCTCTTATTGGTCTTCCCTAGCCTGTCATTCAGATAAATGGCGACCTGGGGTAAATCTTGTAAAATGTTCATCATCCACTGAAAAATGACACAGATCGATGTTAACCCAAATGGCAGTCTTGAATGTTGGTATGAACCCTTATGGGTTTTAATTGTAGCATAGAGGGAATCCTCAACTAACCAGAATTGCCAGTATGTATGGCTCATGTTCAGCTTCATGATGAACAGATACCCCACTAGCTTTGTGTATAAGGTCTCTATGCAAATTGATTATTTATCCAGCTATGAGAAGCAGAATATCATTTGCTTAAATTCCCCACAAAAGTGAACCAACTTATCAGGCTTCCAAAGGTATGACTAGTGCTACCCACTGTCGGCAAACTGCACTGGTTTGATGATTCCTTCACTTTCCAACCTCCTGATTTCTGTCTCTACTTTTGCCCCTAGGGCAAATAGCACTGGGCGGGCCTTGCAGAATTGCTTCCTGGTCAACGTGCAAGGTGGCCTTGGCTCCTTTGACAGTCATTAGACCTTCCTGAAAAACGTTCAGGTATTTATAATTAGGACTTCACTCAGGCAGCCATTTTCTAATCAAATCATTGTGAATCTTTTGCAACCAATTTCACTCCATCAGGCTTGAGTCCGAGCCTTTTACTATAAGCAGTAGTAACTGAACCAGGTGCTTCTCATATGGGACCAGAACCGAAGTTTTACGGTTAATCTAGAAAATTTCCCCAATATAGTCCTCAGCCTGGCCAAGGTCTTATGCAAACACTTAGGTTTGCGTCCAGAGCAAATTTTGTTAAAGACAGGTTTTGCAATCACTGATGCAGGTGCACTGACATTAACGTCCACTTGAACCGTGTGATCATTTAACCAGCCATTTATTTTGATTGAACACCCAAAGCTGAACCAATTTAACTGTCTCAGGCCAGATGTACAAGGGCTTTCCAGGGTGTGCATTCTCCTAGATACCGGCCTGTGAGTTCTCTTACTCAATTCAGGCCTCGTGGGATGCTTTTGCTGTCTTAAGTCCGCATACCAGCAGCAACTACAATAGCTTGCTGGTCCAGATCCTAAAGAAAATGTTACCTTTTTGCATGAGGCTTGGCTTTGTTTTGGAGTTTTGCTGTGGGCTGATCTAGAGTCCCTCTGTTCAAGCTATGTCCTAAGTGCAATTGACTTCACTCAAATGGTGTCCACCAATTTCAACCGGCCTGGCAAGGGTGTCTACTTCTATAAGCATATCCTCTAACTCATACGCACCTCTTTCCGTATTTTCTAATGACAAAGCCAGTAGTAGTACCTGTTTGAAGTTGGGCCTCAGCTATAAGGCACTTTTGCACAGTTACATCATTAATCCCACTTACCAAACGGTCTCTCAGCATCTCATTCATGTTTAAACCAAAGTCACATGTCTCTGCCAGTCATCAAAACCTCATGAAGAATCCCTGAAGGCAGAGAAGACCTGTGGCCTGCATGATTTGCAACTCAGCTGAAAATGTGTTGCTGATTAAAGCACAGCACGTTAGGCAGCATCCAAGGAACAGGAAATTCGACGCTTCGGGCCAGAGCCCTTCATCAGGAATGAGGAGAATGTGCCAGGCAGGCTAAGATAAAAGGTAGGGAGGAGGGACATGGGGGAGGGGCGATGGAGATGTGATAGGTGGAAGGAGGTCAAGGTGAGGGTGATAGGTTGGAGTGGGGTGGGGGCGGAGAGGTCAGGAAGAAGATTGCAGGTTAGGAGGGCGGTGCTGAGTTGAGGGAACCGACAGCCAGGATTCTAAAATGAGTAGCTATACTGATACTGGAAGCATGGATTGTAATTTTCCAAAACTCCTTGGATTCTGGAGGAGTACCAGAAGATTGGTAAACTGCCAATGTGATACCCAGTTCATAAAGGGAGAGAGGCAAAAACAATGAGCCTAACATCCATAGTTGGAAAAATTATGGAATCAATTGTTCAGAAAGTAATACCAGCATATTTGTAAAATCATAATCTAATCACGCAGATTAGCATGGTTTCATGCTAAGGAAATCGTGTCTGACTAAATTTACTAAGAGTTTTTTGAAGAATAGATGGGGAACCAATAGATGTGTCGTATTTGGACTTCCAGAATGTGATCAGAATACATCAGAAAAGGCCCCAGTGTTAGAGATCATAAGTTGGTGTAGATGGAGAGTTGGGAAATGGGCACCTTTAAACAGTGGGGATCCACGGGGATCAATGGTGGTACCAAAAATATCAACAACAAATGTTAATAAACTGTAGCCAAACATGCAATGACATGAAAATAGGTGGAAAGACAAGTTATGAGAGGGATACAGTTTATGGAGAGATACTGATAGGATAAGTAAGTGGGTAAAAAGTTGGTAAATGGAGTATCATTCAGAAAAATGTGGTGTTGATCATTTTGAACAGGGAACAAAAGAACAGTACTATTTAAACAGAGAAAAACTGCAGCAAGCTGCAACACAAAGGGATTGGGGTGGGGGGCGGGGAGAGGAACTTATACATGAAACACAGAAAGCTAGCACACAGGGGCAACAGGTAATCAGGAAGGCTAATGGAATGTTGGCCCTTATTTCAAGAGGCTTGAAGAATAAAAGTAGGGAAGTCTTACTACAACAAAGTTCTGGTGAGACCACAGTTGAAGTATTGTGACAGTTGTGGTCCCTTTATTGAAAGAAGGATATAATTTCATTGGAATTTCAGTAAAGGTTCACTAGAATGATCCCTGGTATGGAGGGACCAAAGGCTAACCGGTTAAGACTCTACTCTCTTGAGTTTAGAAGAATGAGAAGTGATCTCATTGAAAGATATAGGATTCTTAAAGGCTGACAGGCTTAAAGCTGAGAGGATATTTCCCCTCGTAAGAAAGTCTTGGACCAAAGGGCATAGTTTCAGAGTAAATTGTTGCCAATTTAAGACTGAGTTGAGGAGGAATTTCTTCCCTCAGAAGGTAGTGTGCTTTCCGAACTACTTGCCAGAGAGCAGTGGGGGCAGAGTGCTTGTGGATTATCAAGGCTGAGATGAGTAGACTATTGATCACTCGGAGGATCAAGGGTTACATGGAAAAGGCAGGCAAGTGATTTTGAGGAATATCAGATTAGCCATGTTCCTACTGAATGGCACCTGATGTGGCCTCCTCTATATTGGGGAGATAGGCCGCCTACTTGCGGAACGTTTCAGAGAACACCTCTGGGACACCCGGGCCAACCAACCCAACCACCCCGTGGCTCAACATTTCAACTCCCCCTCCCACTCCATCAAGGACATGCAGATCCTTGGACTCCTCCATCGCCAGACCGTAGCCACACGACAGTTGAAGGAAGAGCGCCTCATCTTCCACCTAGGAACCCTCCAAACACAAGGGATGAACACAGATTTCTCCAGTTTCCTCATTTCCCCTCCCCCCCACCTTGTCTCAGTCAAATCCTTCGAACTCAGCACCGCCTTCCTAACCTACAATCTTCTTCCTGACCTCTCCGCCCCCACCCCACTCCGGCCTATCACCCTCACCTTGACCTCCCTCCACCTATCGCATCTCCAACACCCCTCCCCCAAGTCCCTCCTCCCTACCTTTTATCTTAGCCTGCTGAACACACTTTCCTCATTCCTGAAGAAGGGCTTATGCCTGAAACGTCAAATTTCCTGTTCCTTGGATGCTGCTTGACCTGCTGCGCTTTTCCAGCAACACATTTTCAGCTCCTACTGAATGCGGGCAGACTCAAGAGACTGAATGGCCTACTCCTGTTTCTACTTCTTTTGTTCTTTAGTCCAATCTGTGCAGCAATCCCATCACTTGCATACTTTGTTCATATCTAATTCATGATTTAATGCCTCCACAGCGCAGATTACTGTGCCTCTAAATAATTTAACATTCACAGTACACAGTTCAATCTGCATCACATTAATCACACCAGTTAGCCTGAATCTCTCCCAAATTTATTGAGTAATAGCTTATCATCTGATGGGCATTTCCCTTTGACCTCTAGTCTACAGGTTTCTGTCAGAACCTTAGTTCAGTCTGGCTTTTAACATTATAGTCAGTGATATGTTAAATGTTTCTTTCATCTCTGTTAAACTCAAGATATTCTATCCTGTACATTATCTATCTTCATGCACCCTGCTTTGATTGCTGCCTTCTATTGCAGAATCTCCTGAAGAATGTAAGAAAAAAAAGAAGTAGGAGCATGAGTAGGCATTCAGCCCCTCAAGCCTGCCTTGCAATTCAGACATCAGAAGTCCAACATCAGGGCCAACCGGGCACCCTGAGCCAGTGGATGATTTTATTCGAACATGGCTTCCTTGGTGCTGGTGATCCAGTCAGAAGGCTGGTAGTTCTGAAGCCTAGCAGTACCATTAGACGAGGTTAGTACTTCACAGGCAGTGGGTGATGTCAGAGACATTGGAGGTCAAAAACATCCTCTGAATATCGCTAAACCAGGTGGAATGCCCAGCATTTGTGGCCGGCACGGTGGCACAGTGGTTAGCACTGCTGCCTCACAGTGCCTGAGACCCGGGTTCAATTCCCGACTCAGGCGACTGACTGTGTGGAGTTTGCACATTCTCCCCCTGTCTGCGTGGGTTTCCTCCGGGTGCTCCGGTTTCCTCCCACAGTCCAAAGATGTGCGGGTCAGGTGAATTGGTAAATGCCCGTGGTGTTAGGTAAGGGGTAAATGTAGGGGTATGGGTGGGTTGCGCTTCGGCGGGTCGGTGTGGACTTGTTGGGCCGAAGGGCCTATTTCCACACTGTAAGTAATCTAATCTAATCTATATCTTCTTACAGTACCTTAAAGTGCTGATTGATGAATTTACTGAAGGGGTAGTTGTTGACATCTGCAGGAAGAGAGTTGTTGATGATGGCCTTAACCTGTGGTGGAGACACCTCAGCAACCTGATTCTCAAAGGCAGGCGACTGTCCTGAAAAGCAATTTGAAAAGTTAATGAATATTAATGATCAAAGTACCACAGTGAAATCAGCTAATATCAACTTGAACACAGCATGTTGTCAGTTGTTACAGTTGTGATAGGCTTAGCCCACCACATATTGTTCTTTGAGTTATGTGCCCATTCATTGTGTGGTATTCAAGAAGTTTGTTGTGTGAATTGTCTTTGTTCCTAGTGCGGGGGTGTTCTTATTGTCCTGCTAATATACACATTATCTCACACAAGCAACTCAAAAGAATGTGGTGGGAGGAGCCTATCATAACCTGTGAACACTCCAAAGTACCTTCTAGTTGAAAGACAACAATACGTTCTGACCCAGTTGTAAAGTAGGAAACATAACAACTATGGAAGTTAATTTGACAGTTATGTAGTTAACATGGTGTTGTAATATATGTACAGGATCATATTGCAGAGCTCCAGTAACAAATAATGGTAGTGATAGGCTAGTTAAATCACTGATAGATGAGCTAACACTGAAGACGATGGTGGTGTAATATAATATGTTAAGTGTAATGCAATGAACCAGTGTGGCAGAAGATGATTAGAAACATAAAGCAAGCCAGTATAATTGGTTCTGCTAAATTTTTTAGATTAGATTCTCTACAGTGTGGAAACAGGCCCTTCGGCCCAACCAGTCCACACCGACCCTCCAAAGAGTAACCCACCCAGACCCATTTCCCTCTAACTAATGCATCTAACATTACGGGTAATTTAGCATGGCCAATTCATCTGACCTGTACATCTTTGGACTGTGGAAAGAAACCCACGCAGACAGTTACTCGAGGCTGAAATTGAACCTGGGATCATGGTGCTGTGAGGCAGCAGTGCCAACCACTGAGCCACCATGTCACCCATAATGCTATCAAATAAGCGGGGGAACTAAGACTGTATAAAACTGCAGAAAGACAAAGGACTAGTGGGCAAACAGGAAAGATACCTTCTGATTGCCACAGCTTTATTTTGCAAATTAAAATTTAATTTGGTGAAGGGTTTTCTGCAAGTCCTGATAATTCTTTACAGAGTATTGGGTGATTTTCCACAACCCAACCAATTTGCACACAGCAAGCACACCACAAACAGAACGGTTAATTGAGGGGTGGATATTAGACAGGACACTGAGGAAAACTGCCCAGTTCTTTAATGAAACTAGCAGTGCAGCACTCCTTCAGTACTGACCATTTGACAGGACAGCAATCCCTCTGTACTATTCGGCTGACATGCAGTGATCCCGCAGTATTAACCCTCTGACAATACAACATCCCTCAGTATTGACCCTCCGATAGTGTAGCACTCCCTCAGGAATGACCCTCTGACTGTGCAACAATCCCTCACTACTGACCTTCCATCAGTGTGCTGTGCCCTCAGTTTCTATGGTATATGCGTCAAGTCGGTTCACATATCTAACATATAAACCACAACCAACATTTTGATGACAGCACATTGAACATGAAAAACTAGTTGTCACAGCCAGTTAGTGGCAGTACCTAGTTGCTAAAGGTTGAAAAGATGAAGCATCATCCAAGTTATGACAGTGTTTTTCCTTAACAGTCTGCCATCAGTTTGTTAAAGTTCAGAGCTCAACTTACAACAGTAATGAAAACAAAAGGCTCCAACTTTGCACTGAAGCACAGTGGGGTACTCTACCTACCTCGCTTTCTCAGGAAAGAAAACATGAGAGGCTGTTTAAGTGGTTCTGAAAGTTCCAAAGCACTGCTAGAAGAAAATACAGCTTCAAACCACTGTAAAAATATTTTCTATACTAAAGCTGTGCAAATTGTTAGTTTTACAAATTAACCTCCAAGATATCTTCCTCAACAGAACCCTACTATTCATGAAATATGTTACGTGGGCTAATATATATAACCACAAACAGCATTATTGCACAACTTTATTCCACCATCCTATTTACAATTAAGGGTCATCTGCTGAATTGTGGGTACCTGACATAAAAAATAATGGAATGACTTAGATACAGATAAAATGACCAGGTACATGACAGACGCAGTTTAAACCAGAAAAGTGTGAAGTGATGACTTTGGAATGAGGAGAGGTGAGATAAATTATTTTTTTCAGAGTGCAAAATTAGAGAGAACTTGGGCTTATGTATACATATCTTAGGCTAGAAGGATAAATACATGAGACCCTTGGCTTTAGAAATGGAGTATAAAAGCAGGGGTGTTATGTTCTTTAAATCACAGGCTAGGCCTTAGCTGGAGTATTGTGTTCAATTCCGAGCATCATGTTGTGGGTAAAGATTCTCAAAGATCGTGGAGACAGCACACAGGAGATTTATTACAATGGTATCAGTGGTAGGAGAATTCGGTTATGTAGAGAGACTGGAGAAGCTGAGCTTGTTCTGCAAGAGAAACGATAAGACCATAAGATACAGGAGCAAATTAGGCCATTTGGCCCATCGAGTCTGCTCTGCCATTCAATCATGGCTGATATGTTTTTCAACCCCATAACTCTTGATTCCCTTACTAATCAGGAACTGATCTTCCACTGTCTTAAAGACACTCAATTACTTGGCTTCATGGCCCTCTGTGGCAATGGGTTCCACAGATTAGCCACCCTTTGGGTATGGTGGCTCAGTGATTAGCACTGCTGCCTCATAGTGCCAAGACCTGGGTTTAAATCCACCCTTGGGCAACTGTCCGTGTGGAGTTTTCACATTCTTCCCATGCCTGCTTGGGATTCTCCCACAGTGCAAAGATGGGCGGGTTAATTGGATTGGCCATGCTAAATTGCCTATAGATACCAGGGACGTATAGGTTAGGTGGATTAGCCAGAGGGATTGTACGGTTGGTACAGGGAATGTGTCTGGATGGGATGCCCTTCAGGGGGTTGGTCTGGAATCTCTGGGCTAAATAGCCTGTTTCCACATTGTAGGGATTCTGTGATTCTCTGCTGAAGAATTATGGGCGGCACGGTGGCGCAGTGGTTAGCACTGCTGCCTCACAGCGCCTGTAGACCCGGGTTCAATTCCCGACTCAGGCGACTGACTGTGTGGAGTTTGCACGTTCTCCCCGTGTCTGCGTGGGTTTCCTCCGGGTGCTCCGGTTTCCTCCCACAGTCACAAAGATGTGCGTGTCAGGTGAATTGGCGAAGCTAAATTGCCCGTAGTGTTAGGTAAGGGGTAAATGTGGGGGTGGGGGTGGGGGTGGGGGTGTGGGTGGGTTGCGCTTCGGCGGGTCGGTGTGGACTTGTTGGGCCGAAGGGCCTGTTTCCACACTGTAAGTCTAATCTAAAATTCCTCCTCATCTCGCCCTTCAATCTGAAACAGTGGCATTGAGTCCAAATCACTCCTATCCAGGCCTCTCAGTATACTTACGCATCAATGAAAACCACCAACACCCACACCATTTTTCTAGGTTCCACAATTATAGACCTAGAATCCTCACCCATTCCTCATATGTCAAGCCCTTCATCCCCAGAATCATTCTTTAGATTAGATTACTTACAATGTGGAAACAGGCCCTTCGGCCCAACAAGTCCACACCAACACGCAACCCACCCATTCCCCTACATTTACCCCTTTACCTAACACTACAGGCAATTTAGCATGGTCAATTCACCTGACCTGCACATCTTTGGACTGTGGGAGGAAACTGGAGCACCCGGAGGAAACCCACGCAGACACGGGGAGAATGTGCAAACTCCACATAGACAGTCACCTGAGTCAGAACTGAACCCAGGTCTCTGGCGCTGTGAGGCAGCAGTGCTAACCACTGTGCCACCGTGCCGCCCAGAAGAGGTTATTCTTATAAACCTCTTCTGGACCTCCACCAATCCAGCACATGCTTGCTGAGATTTGGTGCCCAAAACTGCTCACAATATTCCAAATGTTGTCTCAGTAGTACATAGTTATAGAGATGTACAGCACAGAAACAGGCCCTTCGGTCCAATCCGTCCATGCCAACCAGAAATCTTAACCCAATCTAGTCCCAGCTGCCAGCATTTGGCCCATATCCCTCCAAACCTTTCCTATTCATATACCCATCCAAATGCCTTTTTAAATGGTAATCGTACTAGCCTCCACCACTTCCTCTGGCAGCTCATTCCACACACGTACCACCCTCTGTGTGGAAAAGTTGCCCCTTAGGTCTCTTTTATCTCTGCTCTTGTATTCTAGCTCTCTTGAAATGAGTGCTGTCATTGCATCTGCCTTCCCAACTGCCAACTAAACCTGCATGTTAACTTGAGATAATCTTGAACTAGGACTCCCAAATTCCTTTGTTTCAAATTTCCTGGAGCTATTCCCTGTTTAGAAAATAGTCTATGGCTCTATTCTCCTGAACAAAATGCATGACCTTCTCACGTGGTATTCCATCTGCCATTTCCTTGCCACTGTCCTCGCCCATCCAAGTCCTTCTACATGCTCCCCCCTTCCTCAACACTACCTGCTACCCATCTACCTTTTTGTCATATGCAAACTTCGTAATAATATCCTCAGCACTTTCATCCAGATCACTAGCATATAATGTGAATAATTGTGGTCCCCCACTGATCCCTGCAGAGCTCTACTCGTCACTGGCTGCCATCCTGAAAAATAACCCTAATCCCCACTCTCTGCTTTCTGTCAGTCAGCCAATCCTCTGTCCAGGCCAGTATCTTGCCCCTAACATGATCGGCTTTTATTTCCTTAGCAGCCTCCTGTATGGCACCTTGTCAAAGGTCTTCTGAAAATGTAAATAGATCACATCCATGGCTCTCCTTTGTCTACATTCTCACAGATTTCTCAGGCATGATCTCTCCTTGGTGAAGCCGTGCTGACTCAGCCCTATTTTACCATGGCACTGTCAAGTACTCTGCAATCACATGCTTAATAATGGGCTTTAAAATCTTACCAACAACTGAGGTCAGTCAAATGGACCTTTAATGTTCTATCTTCTGCCTCCCTCCCTTCTTAAAAAGGTGTGCTACATTAGCCATTTTCCAGCCCTCTGGGATTCTCCCTGACTCCAGTGATTCCTGGAAAACTACTCCAATCTCCTCAGCTCTCTCCTTCAGAACTCTGTGGTATAGTTCATCTGGTTTGGGTGATTTATCCACCGGCAGACCTTGCAACTTCCCCAGAATCTTCTTTTTAGAGATAACCATTACACTCACCTCTGCTCTGATCCACTTGAAATTCTGGTACGCTGCTGGTATCTTTCATTGAAAACTTACACAAAATATCTACTTAGTTTCTTTGCTCCCATTGTTAATTCTCCAGCTTCATTTTCCAGTCGTCCAAAGAGTACTCTTGCCTCCCTCATACCCCTGTTATGTGTCTAAAAACTCTTGCAATCTTCTTTTATATTACGAGCTAGAATATTCTCATATTTCATCTTCTGTGCCCTTATTGCTTTTTATTTATCCTCTGCTGGTTTTTAAATGCTTTCCAATCCTCTGACTTCCTGTCAATCCTCACCAAAGTGTCTGCTTATTCTTTTGCTTTTATGCTATTCCTGACTGAATTTGTCTGCTATAGTTGCCTCATCTTCCCCTTAATCTATTTTTTTCTTCCTTGCAATTAATTTCTGCTGAGCATCCCAAATTACCCCCAGAAACTCCTGCCATTGCTGCTCCACTATCTTCCTCCTAGGGTCCCGTTCCAATCAACTCTGGCCACTCCTCCCTCATGTCTTTAGTTATTTTCACTCAACACCATTACATCTGATTCAAGTTTATTCCTCTCAAAATGCAGGGTGATTCTGGCATATTATGATTTGATTAGATTAGATTAGATTCCCTCCAGTATGGAAACAGGCCCTTCGGCCCAACAAGTCCACACCGCCTCTCCAAAGAGTAACCCACCCAGGCTCATTCTCCTACCCTATATTTATTCCTGACTAATGCACCTAACATTATGGACAATTTAACATGGTCAATTCACCTGGCCTGCACATCTATGGATTGCGGGCGGAAACCGAAGCACCTGAAGGAAACCCACACAGACACAGGGAGAATATGCGAACTCCACACAGACAGTCGCCTGAGGCAGGAAAAGAACCCTGGGTCCCTGGCACCATGTGGCAGCAGTGCTAACCACTGAGCCACCGTGCCATCCTATGGTCACTGCTCCTCAAGGGTTCCTTCACCTTCAGCTTATGAATCAAATCTGCCTCATAATTACACATCAACAATAGCAGAATTGCCTGTTCCCTCAAGTGTTCTATCACAAGCTGGTCCAATAAAAAAGCCATCTTGTAGATATTCCACAAAATCCTTTCCTTGACATTGGGTCCAAATTAATTTACCAGTCCTCCTACATATTAAAGCTCCCCATGATTATTGTAATAGGGCTTTTCTGCCCCAAATTGTGCTAAGAGGTCTGTACACAACTCCCATCAGGGCTTTTTTCTTTTGCAGTTCCTCAGCTTTACCCACACAGATTCTAAGCCTTTCAATTCCATATCACTTGTTGCTCTCATTTAACTTCATATCTAACTGTGTTGACTGCTCTCCTTCTCATAGTTTCCCCTTCATCTGCTGTACTTGAAGTTAGTTTCCTGACCCTTTCCATACTCGTTGTCCTATTACTTAGAGTCATTGAGCTGTACAGCATTGAAACAGACCCTTTGGTACAACTTCGAGGAGAAAGTGAGGTCTGCAGATGCTGGAGATCAGAGCTTCAGGAATCCTGAAGAAGGGCTTATGCCCGAAACGTCGAATCTCCTGTTCCTTGGATGCTGCCTGACCTGCTGCGCTTTTCCAGCAACACATTTTCACCTTTGGTACAACTTGTCAATGCTGACCAGATATCCTAAATTAATCTAGTCCCACTTGCCAGCATTTGGCCCATACCCCTCTAAACTCTTCTTACCCATCAGATGCTTTTTAAATGTTGTAATTGTACCAGTCTTCACCACTTCCTATAGCAGTGCATACCACCCTCTGCTTAAATAGGTTGCCCCCATAGGTCCCTTTTAAATCTTCCCCTCGTACTTTAAACCTACATCCTCTAGTTTTGGACTTCCCTACCCTGAGAAATAGACCTTGACTATTCATCCTAACCATGCTTTTCATGATTTTATAAACCTTGAATAAGGTCACCGCTCAGCCTCCGACGCTCCAGAGAAAATATCCGCAGCCTATTCAGCCTCTCCCCATAACACAAACCCTTTACCCTGTGTAAATTTTTTCTGAATCCTTTCAAATTTAGCAACATTTTTCCTATAGCAAGGAGACCAGAATTGAAGGCAGTATTCCACAGTGGACTAACTGGTGTCCTGTACAGCCACAACATGACCTCCAAACTCCTATACTCAATGCATGACCAATAACAGCAAGTGTATCAAAGCCTTCTTCACCATCCTGTCGACCTGGAACTCCCCTTTCAAAGAATTATAAATCTGCACTCCAAGGTCTCCCTGGATGGCAACACCCCCTAGGACCTTACCATTTAGAACAAAGAACAAAGAATGTTACAGCACAGGAACAGGCCCTTCAGTCCTCCAAGCCTGCGCTGATCCAAATGCTCTATCTAAACCTATCACCTATTTTCTGAGGATCTGTATCCCTCCGTTCCCTTTCCATTCGTGTATCTGTCTAGATACATCTTAAAATGATGTTATTGTTCCTGTCCCTACCACCTCCGCTGGCAATGCGTTCCTGGCACCTGTCACTCTCTGTGTAAAGAGCTTTCCACACATATCTCCCTTAAACTTCTTCCCTTTCACCTTAAACTCGTGACCCCGAGTAATTGAATCCCCCACTCTGGGAAAAAGCTTCTAGCTATCCACCCTGACTATACCTCTCATTACCTTATACCTTATACCGCTCATGATTTTGTAGACCTTAACCTCCTTCTTTTTAATGAAAATACCCTAATCTACTCAACCTCTCTTTATAGTTTGCACCCTCCATTCCAGGCAACATTCTGATGAACCTCCTCTGTACCCTCTCCAACGCATTCACATCCTTCTGGGAATGTGGCAACCAGAACTGGATTCAGTATTCCAAATGTGGCCGAACCAAAGTCCCATACAATTGCAACATAACCAAGGCAACTCTTGTACTCAATAACCCGTCCATTAAGGAAAGTATGCTGTACATCAATTTTCCCCAGAGCTTTTCCATTTACCATATTGTTCGCTCTTGAATTGGATCTTCCAAAATGTACCGCCTTGCATTTGCCTGGATTGAACTCTATCTGTCATTTCTCTGCCCAACTCTCTAATCTATTTGTATTCTGCTGTATTCTCTAACAGTCCCTTTCACTATCTGCTAATCCATCAATCTTAGTGTCATCTGAAAACTTGCTAATCAGATCACCTGTACCTTGCTCCAGATTATTTATGTATATCACAAACAACAGTGATCCCAACATTGATCCCTGTGGAACATCACTGGTCACAGTTTTTCATTTTGAGAAACTCCCTTTCACTGTCTCTCTGTTTCTTGCTGCCCAGCCAGTTCTCTATTCATCCAGCTAGTACACTCTGGACCCTATGCGACTTCACTTTCTCCATCAGCCTGCCATGGGGAATCTTACCAAATGTCTTACTGAAGTTCACGTATATCATATTTACAGCCCTTTCCTCATCAATCAACTTTGTTACTTCCTCAAAGAATTCCATTAAGTTGGTAAGACATGATCTTCCCTGCACAAAATCATGTTGTCTATCACTGATAAGCCCATTTTCTTCCAAATGTATGTTGATCCTATCCCTCAGCATCTTCTCCAGCAGTTTCCCTACCACTGACGTCAGGCTCACCGGTCTATAACTACCTGGATTATCCCTGCTACCCTTCTTAAAGAAGGGGTCAACATTAACAATTCTCCAGTCATCTTCGACCTCACCCATGTTCAAGGATGCTGCAAAGATATCTGTTAAGGCCTCAGCTATTTCCTCCCTCACTTTCCTCAGTAACCTGGGATAGATCTATCCTGGGGACTTGTTTACCTTAATGCTTTTTAGAATAACCAACACTTCCTCCCTCCTTATGCTGACTTGACCTAGAGTAATCAAAGATCTATCCCGAACCTCAACACCCTTCATATCCTTCTCCCCGGTGAATACCGATGCAAAGTACTCGTTAAGAATCTTACCTATTTTCTCTGACTCCATGCATAACTTTCCTCTTTTGTCTTTGAGTGGGTGAACCCTTTTCTCTAGTTACCCTTTTGCTCCGTGTATATGAATAAAAGACTTTGGGATTTTTCTTAACCCTGTTTTCTTAACCCATTCCTGATGAAGGGTTTATGCCCAAAACATCGACTCTCCTGTTCCTCAAATGCTGCCTGACTGGCTGTGCTTTTCCAGCACCACACTCTTTGACTCTGATCTCCAGCACCTGTAGTCCTCACTTTCTCCTAAGGATGATTCATGACCCCTTTTAGCCCTCTTACTTCCTCATAGAACATAGAACATAGAACAATACAGCACAGAACAGGCCCTTCAGCCCACGATGTTGTGCCGAACATTTGTCCTAGCTTAAGCACCTATCCATGTACCTATCCAATTGCCGCTTAAAGGTCACCAATGATTCTGACTCTGCCACTTCCACAGGCAGCGCATTCCATGCCCCCACCACTCTCTGGGTAAAGAACCTACCCCTGACATCCCCCCTATACCTTCCAACCTTCACCTTAAATTTATGTACCTTGTAACACTCTATTGTACCCGGGGAAAAAGTCTCTGACTGTCTACTCTATTTAGTCCCCTGACCATCTTATAAACCTCTATCAAGTCACCCCTCATCCTTCACCGTTCTAACATCTTTCCTAAAGTGAGGTGACCAGAACTGCACACAGTACTCCAAATGTGGCCTTACCAGGGTCCTGTACAACTGCAACATCACCTCAAGACTCTTGAATTCAATCCCTCTGCTAATGAACGCTAACACACCATAGGCCTTCTTACAGGCTCTATCCTGTGGCAACTTTCAAAGAGCTATGAACATAGACCCCAAGATCCCTCTGCTCTTCCACCTTACTAAGAACCCTGTATTCCGCATTCTTATTTGTCCTTCCAAAATGGACAACTCACACTTGACAGGGTTGAACTCCATCTGCCACTCCTCAGCCCAGCTCTGCATCATATCTAAATCCCTCTGCAGCTGATAACAGCCCTCCTCACTATCCACAACTCCACCAATCTTCGTATCGTCTGCAAATTTACTGACCCACCCTTCGACTCCCTCTTCCAGGTCATTAATAAAAATGACAAATAGCAGAGGATCCAGAAATGATCCCACTTGTAACTGGGCTCCAGACTGAATATTTACCATCTACCACCACTCTCTGACTTCAACCGGTTAGCCAGTTCTCTATCCAACTGGCCAAATTTCCCACTATCCCATGCCTCCTGACTTTCCACATAAGCCTACCATGGGGAACCTTATCAAATGCCTTACTAAAATCCATGTACACTACATCCACTGCTCTACCCTCATCCACATGCTTGGTCACCTCCTCAAAGAATGCAATATGCCTTGTAAGGCAAGACCTACCCCTCACAAATCCGTGCTGGCTGTCCCTAATCCTCATTTCAGATTGGTCCTACTTTTGTGATATTCTTCCAAAGCTTTGTTTGTTTTCAGTTGCATAGACCTTATGTATGCTTCCTTTTTCCTCTTAGCTCATCTACAATTTCACCTGTCATCCGTGGTTCCCTAATCTTGCCATTTCTATCCCTCATTTTCACAGGAACATGTCTATTCTGAACTCTCAGCAACCTCACTTTAATAGCCTCCCACAAATGAGCTGTCAGAGGAAGTGGTGGAGGCTAGTACAATTGCAACATATCAAAAGTGGACATACCTTCAAACAGCTGTTCTCAATCCACATTGCTCAGCTCCTAATGAATTTTGCTATAGTTGGCCTTCACACCTCCTCCCACCCTGCCCCCTGTAAAAACTCCATCCCATATTCCCAATTCCTTTGTCTCCGCAGCATCTGCTCCCAGGAGGACCAGTTCCAATACCGCACAGCCTAGATGGCCTCCTTCTTCAAGGACCGCAGACTCCCCCCAGACGTGATCGACGATGCCCTCCACCGCATCTCCTCCACTTCCCGCTCCTCTGCCCTTGAGCCCCGCCCCTCCAACCGCCACCAAGACAGAACCCCACTGGTTCTCACCTACCACCCCACCAACCTCCGTATACAACGTATCATCCGCCGTCATTTCCGCCAACTCCAAACTGACCCCACCACCAGGGATATATTTTCCTCCCCTCCCCTATCAGCGTTCCGCAAAGACCACTCCCTTCGTGACTCCCTCGTCAGGTCCACACCGCCCACCAACCCAACCTCCACTCCCGGCACCTTCCCCTGCAACCGCAGGAAATGCAAAACTTGCGCCCACACCTCCTCCCTTACTTCTCTCCAATACCCCAAGGGATCCTTCCATATCCGCCACAAATTCACCTGCACCTCCACACACATCATCTATTGTATCCGCTGCACCCGATGTGGCCTCCTCTATATTGGGGAGACAGGCCGCCTGCTTGCAGAACGCTTCAGGGAACACCTCTGGGACGTCCAGACCAACCAACCAACCCAACCACCCCGTGTCTCAACACTTTAACTCTCCCTCCCACTCCACCGAAAACATGCAGGTCCTTGGACTCCTCCATCGCCAGAACATAACAACACGACGGTTGGAGGAAGAGCGCCTCATCTTCCGCCTGGGAACCCTTCAGCCACAAGGGATGAACTCAGATTTCTCCAGTTTCCTCATTTCCCCTCCCCCCACCTTGTCTCAGTCGATTCCCTTGAACTCAGCACCGCCCTCCTAACCTGCAATCCTCTTCCTGACCTCTCCGCCCCCACCCCACTCCGGCCTATTACCCTCACCTTGACCTCCTTCCACCTATCACATCTCCATCGCCCCTCCCCCAAGTCCCTCCTCCCTACCTTTTATCTTAACCTGCCTGGCACCCTCTCTTCATACCTGATGAAGGTCTCTGGCCCGAAACGTCGAATTTCCTGTTCCTTGGATGCTGCCTATCCTGCTGTGCTTTAACTAGCAACACATTTTCAGCTTCCTCCATTTTAGCACTCTACCTTGAGGACCACTCTCGTCTTTGTCCATGAGTATTCTAAAATGTATGGAATTGTGATCATTATTCCCAAAGTAATTCCCTACTGAAACTTCAACCACCTGGTCATTCCTCAACACCAGGTCCAGTATGGCCTCTTTCTGAGTTGGACTATTTACATACCATTTGCATATAAAACCGTCCTGGATGTTCCTTACAAATTCTGCTTCATCTCGACCTTAGGAATGACTAGAGTAAAATTAGGGGCAATCAAGCATAGTAGTTGTGCATGGAGTCACAGGAGTTAGGGGATTCGCTAAATGAATACTTTTCATTAGTATTCACACTAGAAAAAGACAATATGGTCGAGGAGAATGCTGAGATACAGGCTACTGGACTAGATGAGATTGAGGTGCATAAGGAAGGAGGTGTTAGCAATTTTGCAAAGCGTAAAAATAGATAAGTCCCTTGGCCCAGATGGGATTTATCCTAGGATTCTCTGGGAAGCCAGGGAGGAGTCTGCCGAGCTTTTGGCTTTGATCTTTATGTCATTATTGTCTACAGGAATAGTACTAGAAGACTGGAGGATAGCAAACATTGTTCCCTTCCTCAAGAAGGAGAGGAGAGACAACCCTGGAAGTTACAGACCAGTGAGCCTTACTTCGGTTGTGAGTGAAGTGTTGGAAAGTGTTATAAGAGATAGGATTTATAATCATCTAGAGGGAAATAAGTTGATTAGGGATAGTCAACATGCTTTTGTGAAGGGTAGGTCATGCCTCACAAACTTATTGAGCTCTTTGAAATGGTGACCAAACAGGTGAATGAGGTTAAAACGGTTGATGTGGTATTTATGGATTTCAGTAAGACATCTGATAAGGTTCCCCACGATAGGTTATTGCACAAAATATGGAGGCATGGGATTGAGAATGATTTAGGGGTTTGGATCAGAAATTGGCTAGCTGACAGAAGACAGAGGGTGGTGGCTAATGAGAAACGTTCATCCTGGTGTTCAGTGACTTGTGGGGTACCACAAGGATCTGTTTTAGGTCCTCTGCTGTTTGTCATTTATATAAATGACCTGAATGAGGGCATACAAGGATGGGTTAGTAAATTTGCAGATGACACTAAGTTCGGTAGAGTTGTGGATAGTGACAAAGGATGTTGTAGGTTACAGAAAGACATAGATGATCTGCAGAGCTGGGCTGAAGAGATGGCAAATGGAGTTTAATGAGGAAAAGTGTGAGATAATTCACTTTGGAAAGAGTAACAGGAATGAGAGTACTGAGCTATTAGTAAGATAGTGTGAATGAGCAGAAAGATCTTGGTGTCCAGGTACATAGATCCATGAATGTTGACATCCTGGTTGATAAGGTTGTTATGAAGGCATACTGTTAGCTTTTATTGGTAGAGGGAGTGAGTTTCAGAAACATGAGATCATGCTGCAGCTGTACAAAACTCTGGTGTGCTGCCACATTTGGAGTATTGCATAGAGTTCTGGTCACTGCAGTACAGGAAGGATTAGATTAGACTTACAGTGTGGAAACAGGCCCTTCGGCCCAACAAGTCCACACCGACCCGCCGAAGCGAAACCCACCCATACCCCTACATTTACCCCTTACCTAACACTACGGGCAATTTAGCATGGCCAATTCACCTGACCCGCACATTTTTGGAGTGTGGGAGGAAACCGGAGCACCCAGAGGAAACCCACGCAGACACGGGGAGAACGTGCAAACTCCACACAGTCAGTCGCCTGAGTCGGGAATTGAACCCGGGTCTCAGGCGCTGTGAGGCAGCAGTGCTAACCACTGTGCCACCGTGCTGCCCACGAATGTTGAAGCTTTGGAAAAGGTTCAGAGGAGATTTACTAGGATGTTGCCTAGTGTGGAGGGAAGGTCTTATGAGAAAAGGCTGAGGGACTTGAGGCTGTTTTTGTTAGAAAGAAGAAGGGTGAAACACGACTTAATCGAGACATAGAGGATGTTCAGAGGGTTAGATCGGTTGGACAGTGAGAGCCTTTTTCCTCGAATGGCAATGGCTAGCACGAGGGAACATAGCCTTAAATTGAGGGGTGATAGATATAGGGCAGATGTCAGAGGTAGTTTCTTTACTCAGACAGTAGTAGAGGCATGAAATGCACTGCCTGCACCAGGAGTAGACTCGCCAACTTTAAGGACATTTAAATGGTCATTGGATAGATATTTGGACTTGAATGGAATAGTGTAGGTTGGATGGGCTTCAGAACGGTTCCATAGGTCATGCAACATCGAGGGCTGAAGGGTCTGTTCTGCTCTGTTATGTTCTAACACTAAGTGAATCCCAGTCAATGTTGGGAAAATTAAAATCTCCGATTACCACCACCCTGTGCTCCTATATCTTTTCATAATCTGTTTACATATGTGTACCTCTATCTCACACTCACTGTTGGGAGGCTTGGAGTACAGCCCCAACATTGTTACAGCACCCTTCCTATTTCTGAGCTCTGCCCATATTGCCTCACTGCTCAAGTCCCTCTTAGTGCCATCCTTCAGCACAGCTTCAGTAAATTAAGTGTATAAGTCCTGCTCTGATTTGCCCTACTAAACTACAGCATCTCACATTTATCTGGATTAAATTATTTTGCCACACTTGTTCTGGAAATTTTAATAACCTTTGCCGAGCCCTAACCCCCTTTAACTTTTTCCATAATTTTCTCACCCTTGGACTATTTAGTTTAAAGCCTTATTCCATAGCCTTAGTTATGCAATTTACCAGGAGTCTGTGATAAAGAAGGTAATTATAACTTACTGAAATGTTACTGCCCTTTCCCTGTAGCTCTTCACATTATTTCTATTCAAATAATCACACAATGCCCCCTGTATGCCTCACTTGGACTTGTGTCCCCCACATTTTCAGGGAGTACAATTGAGATGCTAACTACACATTGAGTGAAAATGTCTACTCTCACATCACAGTTGCTGTTAATGATCCAATTACACAGGTCAGTTGTGGTTCCTTCCATCCTTTGAACATAAGCTCCCAAATTACTTAAATAGGATTGGTAAACTACATTGTCAGTTGTTTACTCAAAGGTTAAACAAGTACATACATGGAAAGCTCTATTACATTTTCTTTGGTGAAACTGTGGTCATGTTACAGATAATTCATATCCTATGTGATACTGTGCTGAATAAGATTTACTACACCTTACACCGATTTTCTAAAGTTAAGATTACATAAAACAGATGCACAAAGTAGGAATATCACATTTATCCCAACTCTCATAACACTCTACTTACAATGCAGTAAAACTTTACGAGATTATAAGTCTGGAAAAGTACTTTTGCTTATCTGATCATTGTGAAACTTCTTTGAGATCACTGACTGTTATCAAAGTGGCCTTGATTTGTGGGTGCGTTATTTTTTGCATAACAACATGCATTGGCTGTTGTTACTATCATCTTCCAGAGAGCTTTGTTCAGATATCATCTTTGAACCTGTCCTATTGAACATCTTGATTTGACAGCAATTACTGTGTAACTTCATTCCATTTGGCATCACCACCATCGTGACACCATGTCAGCTCTCAATGAAACTATTTCAGTTGGAAATGAGGTTCACTTCTCAAAAGTTACTGCACTCAAAAGTTTTGTCCTATAGTCAAACCTGGCAATTCTTTAGCTGCATATCCTCTGGGATACTACTGAACAGAATATAACTGGACCAGCCATACAAATATCATGGCCACAAGAGCATGTCAGAATCTGGGGGCTCTGCACAAAGGAATAGTCTTGACTTCCAAAAGCTTGCCCACCATCTGCAAGGCACAAGTCAGGACTGTAATGGAAGTCTCTCTACTTGTCTGGTTGAGTCATCTTCAGCAATCTTTTAGGACAACGCAGCCCCCGAGCTGTGTCAGTGATGCTCCTCCCATGAAAGAATAAAAAAAGATATGTCCAACTCAATTTTGAATATATTCAATGTCCCAGCTTCTATCACTCTCCTCATCATTTTTCATTTTAAACGGGAGACACTTTGTTCTGAACCTGTTGTTATGAAGTCAGAAGAGTGTATGGTTACTTTAAGAGAGTGGTGGTTTTTCTGAGCTGAGAGATTGTGACAGCATATGTGTTTGTGACTAGCTGACAGGCACGGAGAGTGCTGAGAATTAATAATATGTAACAATCAGTTTGAGGTTGTGTTATGATGTTAAGGCAATTGGCTTTGAATTTAACCAATTAATTTAAATTATGCCCAGGATACCAAAAACCAAGTGAATTTGAATTTAATTGTATTGACAACATTGGGCCAATGAGAAGGTACAACTCACAGGGTCACAGAGATGTACAGCATGGAAACAGACCCTTTGGTCCAACTTGTCCATGCCGGCCAGATATCCTGAATTAATCTAGTTCTATTTGCCAGCACCTGGCTCATATCCCTCTAAACCCTTCCTATTCATGGACCCATCCAGATGCCTTTTCAATGTTATAATTGTACCAGCCTCTGCCACATCCCCCTGGCAACTCATTCCATTTATGCACCACCCTTTGCATGAAAAGGGTGCCACTTAGGTCACTTTAAATTCCATTCCATTCCATTCCCTACAGTATGGAAACAGGCCCTTCGGCCCAACAAGTCCACACCGACTCTCTGAAGAGTAACCCACCCAGACCCATTCCCCATATTTATCCCTGACTAATGTACCTAACACTATGGGCATTTTACTATGGCTAATTCACCTGATTTGCATATCGTTGGATTGTGGGAGGAGACCGGAGCACCCAGAGGAAACTCACGCAGATACGGGGAGAATGCGCAAACTCCACACAGACAGTCAAATGAGGCGGGAATTGAACTCAGGTCCCTGGTGCTGTGAGGCAGCAGTGCTAACCACTGAGCCACCATAATCTGGACTTGACTCGACTCGACTCGACTCGACTCCAAGGCACAGTGAAAAACAAAAACAAAAAAAACACAGAACACTGGTTCTGGACTTCCCCAACCCAGGGAAAAGACATCGTCTATTTTCCCTATCCATACCCCTCATTATTCTATAAACTTCAGCCTCCGATGCTCCAGAGAAAACAGCCCCAGCCTATTCAGCCTCTAAGGAAAGGCATTTCAAACATTAGTCAGAGGAAACAGCCCATGACAGCACATGCCATCTAAAAAGGGTTCTCAATGCCCTCAAGGAAATGTCTCAGAAGGCATCATCTACCATCAGCACCAAAGAAATTTCATACAAATACATTCGCAGTCAAAAAGAGAAATCATCGAAGATGACTCAGGGAGAAGACAGCAGATTCAGAAAGACAGAAGAAAGCAGCAGATTTAAATGACTGGAAAGAACACAGCATAAGAGACTGTATGGACTTTGAGAGATTACGTTAATTTAATGTTTAGTAATAGTGATATTGGAGCAGTATTTCAGTAGAGTCCAGGTCAGATAGAGATTAGTTAAGAAAAAGGCAACATAGATTTGTTAATAGTTTTTGTTTAGTGTTCACTGTTACAGTTAAGAAAATAAATTGTTTTTTTTCTGTAAACAGTGGAAATCAGGGGTTTTCTTTCACTCACTCACACTTTTAGCAGATTACGAGATGAGGCGAGTTTTTCTGGGGTGTTAGTTTTAATTAGCAGAGGGATTCAACCTCCATGTCGAAACACTGTACCTGTTAAATTCTGGATTCCCCAACGAGGAAAATATCTTCTCAGGATCTCCCCCGTCAAGTATCCTCAGAATTTATAAAATCACCTCTTATCCTTCTAAATATCAATCAATACAGGCTGAACCTGCTCAATCTTTCCACAGTAGACAATCTCTTCATCCCAGGAATATCCTTCCCTGAACCTCTCATGCACTTGTATCCTTCCTTAAATAAGGAGACCAAAACTGTACATAGCAGGATAGGTGCATCTCACCAATATGCTGTACAATTGTAGCAACACTTTCTCACTTTTACAGGCCAAGCCCCTTGCAGTAAGGACCAGCATTCCACTTAATTTCTTAATTACTTGTTAAGTGGCTAATCTCACATTTGTCTGTATTATATTCTATTTGCCAAATCTGTACCCACAATCTTCACCAACTTCTATCCTTTTGCAAAATCTTTGTGCCGTCCACACAACTTGCTTCCTATCTATCATATTGTTAGTAAATGTGGCAACAATGGGAGGTGATGGCCTAGTGGGATTATTGTTAGACTGTTAATCCAGAGGCTCTAGGGAGTTTGGTTCAAATCTTGCCATGGCGAGGATAAAAATCTAGAATTAAAAGTGTAATGAGAACTATGAAACCAGTTTTGATTGTCAGGAAAAGCCCTCTAGTTCATGAATGTCTGTTAGGGATGGAAACTGCCATCCTTACAAGGTCAGTGGCTCCATGTGACTCCAGACCAACAGCAATGTGGTTGATATTTAACTGCCCTTTGGGCAATTAGGGATGGTAATAAACCCTGGCCTGGCCAGTGACGCCCATATCATGTGAATGATTTTTTTTTTAAAAATCACATCCTCCAATCAAGTGCTAACACTGATTCCTGATGCACCCCACTAATTCTAGTTTCAACTTGTAATTTATCATGATTCTATGTTTCCTGTTTATTAGCTGATCTATCCATCTAATTCCCTCAAACCATGAGCTCTCGTCTTGCATAGTAAACTTTTATTTGGCAACTTGTTCTTACTTTTGAAAATCCAAATGCCACCAAAGCATGAAGGTTTTCCTTTATACAAAGGGTAAAGTTGCTGGTTACGTTTGTCAAGTTTATCAAAAATGAGTATCCTTTCATTAATTCACATAAACTCAACATTATATGATTTTCTACAGCTACTACTACTCATTACCAAAGATCGGGCACCCTCAGCATTGTAACACTGTTCAATTTCAGGTTTCATAGAATTGTTATCATACAGAGGAGGCTTTTCAGACTACTGTGCCTACACAGTGCCTTTTTTGATTTCAGGTTTGGTGATTTAGGTCGTAGGTAGGTCAGGTTGAGTTGGATTGGGAATTTTTTATAAATCGGTAATGGAATGTGATTATCGCTGACTGGGCGAGTTATTGGCCTCCCTAATTGCTCTGGAGAAGTTAATGGTGGGCAGTCTTCTTGAACCACTGCAATCCTTTTGAGTGTAGGTACATCCACAGTTCTTTTAGGAAGGGATTTCCAGGAGTTTGACCAGCAACACTGAATCAACGGTTATATCTTTCCAAGTCAGGATGGTGAATGGCTTGGAGGTGAGCTTGCAGTTGGTGGCATTTTTATGTATCTGCTGCCTTTCCCCTTTGAGAGGGTAATGGTTATGAGTTTGGAAGGTGCTGTCCAATGATATTTTAGTGAATGTCTGCAGTACAGCTTGTAGGTAGTAGGCATTGCTGCTACTGAGCATCATTGGTGGAGACCGTAGGTGTTTGTGGATGTGGTGCCAATTATCAGGTTGCTTATCCAGGTATCCTGGATAGTGTCAAATTTCTGGAGTATTATTGGAGCTGCAACCATTCGGGCAAGTGGCGTGTATTCTATCACACGCCTGACCTCTGCCTTGTAGATGGTGGACAAGCTTTGAGGAGTTAGAAAGTGATTGACTTGCCTATTTGAAGATGTTTGCAAATTTAATAGTAATAAAATTTCATAGTATTTCATAGTAATAGAAACAGGAGTGGGTCATTAGGCCTATTGAGCCTGCTCCACCATTCATTAAGATCATAACTGATCTATCCACCATCTTAGCTTCTCCTTTCTGCATTATCCAAAAACCCTTAATTCCCCCAGCAAGCAAAAACTGAAGCTGCCTCTACTGCTTCCTTGGGCAAATAACTCCATAGATTTACTATACTCTGGGGAAAAGCAGTTTCTCCTCATCCTCATTTCTGTTCTAAATCTACTCCTATTAGTCTTGAGGACATGGTCCCTAGTCCTAGTCTCACCTATCAGCGGAAGCAAATTGCCTGCCTCTATCTTATCTATCCCTTTCATAATTTTGCATGTTTCTATGACGGCCCCTCTCAATTTTCTAAGTTCTAGTGAGTATGATCCCAGGCAGCTCAATCTCTCCTCAACACCCTCAATTCCAGAATCAACCTGGTGAACCTCCTCTGCTTCGCCTCCCAAGCCTGTATATCCTTCCTCAAGTAAGGAGACCAGAAGTACACACAATACTCAGGTGCAGCCTCGCCAACACCATGTACAATTGCAGCAGAACCTCCCTGCTCTTAAATTCAATCCCTCCAGCAATGAAAGCCAATATTCCATTTGCCTTCCTGACTACCTGTTGCCCCTGCAAATCAACTTTTAGTAAGTCATGTACGAGCACTCCGAAGTCCATCTGCACAACAGCATGCTGCAATCTTTCACTATTTAAATAATACCTACTATTTTTACTTCCAAAGTGAATAACCTCACATTTACCAATATTGTACTCCATCTGCCAGACCCCTGCTCACTCACTTAACCTACCAAAGTCTTTCTGCAGACCCTCTACATCCTCTGCATAGTTTGGCTTTCCACTCAATTTAGTGCCATCAGCACACCTGGTCTCTTCTTCCACATCACTGATGCATATCACGATCAGTTGCGGGCCCAACACCGACCCCTGTGACACCCTGCTCACCTCTGATCTCCAACCAGAGAAACACCCATTTATCTCTGCTTTTACTGGTTAACCAGTCCTCTATGAGGTTTACAAAATCATGAAGGGTGTAGACAGGGTGGATAGAGACAAGCTTTTTCCCAGTATGAAGGATTCAATAACGAGAGGTCATGCTTTCAAGGTGAGAGGTGGAAAGTTGAAGAGGGATACATGCGGCAAGTACTTCACACAGAGGATGGTGGGTGTTTGGAATGTGATGCCAGCAGAGGTGGTAGAGGCAGGCACGATAGATTCATTCAAGATACGTCTGGACAGATGCATGAGTCGGTGGGGAGCAGACGGATACAGATACTTAGGAATTGACCGACAGGTTTAGATAGTACATTTGGATCGGCTCAGGCTTTGAGGGCCAAAAGGCCTGTTCCTGGGCTATAAATTTTCTTTGTTCTTTGTTCTATCCATGTAGTACATTCCCTGTAACTCTGTGCATTCTAATCTTATGGATGAATCTTTTATGAGGCACCTTATTGAATGCCTTCTGGAAAGCCAGGTAAATAACATCCACCTGTTCATCTCCATCCACCATGCTTATTACATCCTCAAAGAACTCCAGTAAGTTTGTCAAACATGACCTTCCCTTCCTGAATCCATGTTGGGTTTGCCTGATAAAACCTCTTCCATTCAGATGGTCTCACCATTTCTTCTTTAATAGCCTCCAGCATTTTCCCAACTCCAGATGTTAAGCTACTGGCCTATAGTTACCTGCCTTTTGCCTACACCCATTTTTAAACACTGACATTTGCTGTCTTCCAGTCTGCCAGGACCTGCCCGGAATTCTGTGCATTTTGATCAATTACCTCTAACACATCAACTATAACTTTTGCCATTTCTTTCAGCACCCATGCAATGGGATGCATTCCATCAGGCCCAGGAGACTTATCTACCTTGAGACCCTTGAGTTTGCTCAACACTTCCCCTTTAGTGATAACAAGTGAATTGAGGTTCTCACCTCCCGATGTATCCTTAACATCATTCTTTGGCATGTTAGACACATCTGCCACTGTGAAAACTGACACAAAACAGTTATTAAAGGCATGGCCATTTCAGCATTACCCAATATTCATTCCCCTTTCTCATCCTGCAATGGACCTATATCCACATTATCCACCCTTTTCCTTTTCATATATTTATAAACATCGTTCCTCCCTGTTTTTATATTCTGTGCTGGTTTGCATTCATCACCTACCTTTCCTTTCTTCATTGCGTGCTTCGTGGTTCTTTGTTGCTTTTTAAAGTTTTTCCAATCTTCCTGTTGCCATTATTCTTGGCTCCTTTCTAAGCTTCTAATTGGATGCTTTCATTTATTTCCTTGGTTATCCAAAGCTGGTTCTTCCTACTCTTGCTATCCTTGTTTTTGATTGGAATATACTTTCCTTGAGCATGGTGAAAAATCTCTTTGAAAGTCTTCCACTGTTTTTCAACTGTTCCACCATATAACTTGTGTTCCCAGTCTAATTTAGCCAACTCCTTCCTCGTTCCATTATCGTCTTTCTTGGTTAAGCGTAACACCCTAATTCTAGATGATACTATTTTACCCTCCATTTGTATCTGAAATTTGATCATACTGTGATCATTCTTTCCGAGAGAATCCTTAACTACATGATCATTAATTTTACCTTTTTCATTACTAAGGACTGGATCTAAGATTGCAAGCTCACTGGTAGATTCGGTAGTACGTTGTTTGAGAAAGTTATCATGCTGAGTTGTATGAATTTCTCTTCAAGACTGCCTCTACTTGATTCGGCCAATCAATGTGCACATAAAAGTACCCCATCACCATTGCTGTTCCATTCTTACAGGCATCAGAGATTTCTTGACTGATCATCTGTGCCACTGTAGCATTATTATTGGCTGGCCTATAGACTACTCCCACCAATGACTTCTTCCCCTCACTATTCCTGATTTCCACCCAAAAGGATTCAACATTTTGCTCCTTAGATTCTATATTGTCTCTCCCTATTGCCATAATCTCATCCTTAACTAAGAGCGTGACCCCACCTCCCTTACCTTCCTGATGTTTCTTCCTAATTACCTGATACCCTTGGATATTTAATTCCCAGTCAACACCACCCTGCAACCACGTTTCTGCAATGGCAACTACATTATACCCTTCTGTACTGATTTGCATAACAAGTTCATCAACGTTGTTCCAAATACTACGGGTATTCAGATGAAGTGCCCGTATGCTCATTGTTTCTTTAGAATTCAGTAATCTCCCTGTCTTTTCCATATGACTCTGTTGCCCAATTTTATTACTTTCGTTTTTAACTTTTCCTCTGGTCTCCTGTCTTTTATATTGTTGTGCTGGGCTCTTCCATCACTGAGGTTGGGGATATTTGTGCAGCCTGCAGTGAAATGTTTGATTGTCCATCACCATCTACGACCAGATAAGGCAGGACTACTGAGCTTAGATCTGATTGGTTGGTTGTGGAATTACTGAGCTCTGTCTATCACGTGCTGCTTTTGCTGTTTGGCATGGAAGTAATTCTGTTTTGTAGCTTAGCAGGTTGGCACCTCATTTTTAGGTATACCTGGCACTGCTCCTGGCACACCTTCCTACATTCTTCATTGAATTAGGGTTGATCACCTGGCTTGATATTAATGGTTGAGTTGAGGACATGCCATGTCATGAAGTTGCAGATTGTGCTGGAGTGTGATTCAGCTGTTGCTGATGGCCCACAGAGCCTCAGGGATGCCCAGGTTTGAGTTGCTGGATCTGTTCAAAGTCTTTCCCATTTAGCACAGTGATAATGCCACACAACATGATTCTCAATGACTGTGTGGAGTTTACTCCAACGTGGATAATGCTTCTGTAGCAAGCAGATTGGTGAGGCTGAGGTCAAGCATGTTTTTCCCTCTTTTGGATCCCTCACCACCTGCTATGAACACCACCAAGTTTAGCAGCTATGTCTTTTAGGATCCAACCAGCTTGATAAGTAGTGCTGCTGCTGAGCCACTCATGGTGGTGGATTTCAAAATTCATTAAGTGTCTCTCCCAAACCTCCATGCTTCCTCCTCCTATGTGCAAGAGTATTGATTCATCAGCTGGGTGGAGAGGGAGAAGGGATATGTGGTAATCAGCAGGAGGTTTTCTTGTCCATGTTTAACCTGATGCTGTGAGTCTTCATGGAGTCTAGAGCCAATGTTGAAGACTCTCAGGACAACTCTTCCTGATTGTATATCACTGTGATGCCATTTCTGCTGGGACTGTCTTGTCAGTGGGACAGGGCATGCCTAGGGACAATGATGGCAGTGTCTGAGATGTTGTAAGGTACAATTCCATGAGTATGACTATGCCAAGCTGTTGCTTAATTAGTCAGTGAGACACCTCTCTGAATTTCGGCACTAAGGCCTGATGTTGGCAAACAGAACTTTGTAGATCGTAGGGCTGTGTATGTTCCTGTACTTTGGTTGATGTCAGGTGGTCCATCTGGTTTCATTTCTTTACAGGGTGACCACCGTATCTGTGGAATCGGTTTCTGTGGTTTCAGTTACCCGCAGTTTACTGCGGCCCAAACATATCACACGGAACATTCCAGAAGCAGGGACCGGGGGTTGCCGGGGAGATAAATTTCCCATTTAAATGAATGGGCTTGCTATTATCCACCATTTCAGGCTTCCACTTTAGGTCTTGGAACATATTCCCAGCGGGTACAGGGAGACTATTGTATTTAGAGTTTGTGGTGGTTTCATACAACTGAGTGGATTGTTAGGTCAGTTTGGGTGATATGTAAAAGTCAGCCACATTGCTGTGGGTCTGGAGGCACATGTAGACCAGACCAGACGTGGATGGCACCTGAAGAACATGAGTGAACCAGGTAGTGTGAAGCATTACTTGCCATATGGATAGAGCTGTGTATGAAGCCTACACCAATACAGTACCGAAGCAAATTGGCCATTTGAGGATTTTTTATTATTATTTAAATAAAAATGACACAGAAAGGATCAGTTTTCGGACAACCCTGGCTTTCAGGCAGCTAGATTCAAGGAATCCAATAACTGGCCTGTCGTTTCCTGTTTTCTGTCTTCTTCCCCTCTTGAGAAAAACGGAAGCATTATATTTGCAGTTTTCTAATCCACTTGTACTTCTCTAAATGACATGGAAGGAGATGCAGCATTTCATTTTCCACTTGGGAACCCTGCAGTACTCAATCTTGAGTTCAATAATTTTAGGGCCTGAGCACTTTCTTCCACATCTTTCCTCCACCTCAGGTCTTGTCATCACATGGGCTGATTTCATCACCCAGTAATGGTCCCCATCAGCAGCTCTTTTTCCCTATGTTACCAGTATCCATCCTTTTGTCTGCCAACTCCTGTTCTGAAGGAGGTGACCAAACAGGTGGATGAGGGTAAAGTGGTTGATGTGGTGTATATGGATTTCAGTAAAGCATTTGATAAGGTTCCCCAAGTTAGGCTATTGCAGAAAATACAAAGGCATGGTATTGAGGGGAATTTAGTGGTTTGGATCAGAAATTGGCTAGCTGAAAAAAGACAGAGGGTAGTGGTTGATGGGAAATGTTCATCCTGAAGTTCAATTACTAGTGGTGTACAGCAAGGAACTATTTTCAGTCCACTGCTGTTTGTCAATTTTATAAATGACCTGGATGAAGATGTAGATGGATGGATTAGTAAATTTGCGGATGACACTAAAGTCGGTGGAGTTGTGGAAGTGGGGAAGCATGTTGCAGGTTACAGAGGGACATAGATAAGCTGAAGAGCTGGGCTGAGAGGTGGTAAATGGAGATTAATGCAGAAAAGTGTGAGGTGATTCACTTTGGAAGGAGCAACAGGAATAAAGAGTATGAGCTAATGGTAAGATTCATGGTAGTGTGGATGTGCAGAGAGATCTCGGTGTCCATGTACATAGATCCCTGAAATCTGTCACCCAGGTTGATAGCGTTGTTAGGAAGGCATACGGTGTGTTAGCATTTATTGAGAGAGGAATTGAGTTTCAGAGCCATGAGGTCATGTTGCAGCTGTACAAAACTCTGGGTATGGGTGCACTTGGAGTATTGCGTCCAGTTCTGGTCGCCTCATTATAAGAAGGATGTGGAAGCACTGTGAAGAGTGCAGAGGAGATTTACTAGGATTTTGCCTGGTCTGGAGGGAAAATCTTACAAGGAAAGGCTGAGGGACTTGAGGCTGTTTTTTTTAAAGAGAGAACAAGGTTAAGAAGCAACTTAATAGAGACATACAAGATGATCAGTGGATTAGATAGGGTGGACAATGAGAGCCTTTCTTCTTGGATGGTGATGGGGACATAGCTTTAAATTGAGGGGTGATAGATAAAGGACAGATGTCAGAAGTAGGTTTTTTACTCCAAGAGTAGTAAAGCTGTGGAATGCATGCCTGCAACAGTCGTCAACTTGCCAACATTAAGAACATTTAAATAATCATTGGATAAACATATGGACGATAATGGAATAGTGTAGGTTAGATGGGCTTCAGATTGATTTCACAGGTCGGTGCAAAATCGAGGACTGAAGGGCCTGTACTGCACTGTAATGGATGTAGGTTTGCTCACTGAGCTGGAAGTTTCCATTTCAAACGTTTCGTCACCATACTAAGTAACATCTTCAGTGAGCCTCCGGACGAAGGATGCTTACTGAAGGTGTTCTTTGTAGGGTGACAAAATATCTGAAAATGAACTTGCAGCTCAGTGAGTGAACCTACATCCAGAACCTCAAACTGAGCTACAAATCTTTTTAAAACTTGCTGCGCTGTTATGTTTTATGTTCTCTCTCTCTCTCTCCCTGGGCTCCATCTCCATCTACATTTACACCTTCACCCCACACAACCCCATTTTGAGTACATACACCAACCTTTTCCTAGCTAATTTCTGTTCTGAAAAAGGGTCACTGGTCTCAACATGTTGCTGGGATTGTAAGGTTTCACCTATAGGGAGAGGCTGAATAGGCTGGTGTCGCTTTCCCTCTTGCATTGGAGGCTGAGGGTGATCATATAGAGGTTTATAAAATCATGAGGGGCATGGATAAGGTAAATAGACAAGGTCTTTTCCTTGGGGTAGGGGAGTCCAGAACTAGATGGTATAGGTTTATGGTGAGAGGGGAAAAATTTAAAAGAGACCTAAGGGGCAACTTTTTCACGCGAAGGGTGGTGCATGTATGGAGTGAGCTGCCAGAGGAAATGGTGGAGGCTGGTACAATTACAACATTTAAAATGCATTTAGATGGGTATACGAATAGGAAGGGCTTAGTGGGATATGGGTCAAGTGCTGGTAAATGGGACTAGAATAGTTTAGGATATCTGGTCGACATGGACAAGTTGGACCAAAGGGTCTGTTTCTGCGCTGTATATCTGTATGACTCTGCTTTCTCTCCACAGATGCAACTAGACTTGTGGGAGACATCTATTGTATGTCTACTCTGTCAAATCTTTCCGTGATTTTAAAGACTTGCATTAAAGTGAACTGAATCGATGTACAATTAACATCCTCCTGGAAACCATAAATGGATATACAGTAGCAGTAAATCAATACAAACAGCAGGCCACCTGCTTTAGTTCCACCAACAATTTTATAATGCTAACAATTTAGTTACATAAAGGAAACTACCTTCAGCAGATAAAAGGGGAAGCAAGAGTGTCAGGAAAAGGTGACTGTGGGAAACACAGGCCATGATGAGGTACAGGATTAAGGCCAATCGAACAGAGATTGATTGAGGGTGGAAATGGTGGCTGAATTTCTCGGCTGTGGTCAGAGAGGATGTGAGTCAGAAGTAATAAATATGAAAGGTTAATTTCAGTGTCATATAGACATTGAGGTCTACAGCATCCAGTGTTCAACAGTTTTCATTTTTGGTGCCGTTAAGCAGTTCTGGGTCAACTCCCTTTCTGGTGACCTGGGCTTGGGGAGGATCCTCAGGCAATGACTTTGCTATTTCTTGGAACAAGTAGTTTTGTCAAATTTCATCTGTTTCGTGCTCTTGGAATTTAATGAAACCTCACCATATAGAACACTCATACAAAGCATCATGAGGCATCTCAGGCAGTCCGAGAATCTTCACCCAATCATGAGTAAAAGAGAGGTTTACACACCTTCACTCATGGAGCACACATTGTCAAAGCACAGAAACTTACGATCAGCAAATTCTAACAGAGCAGCGAGCTCTGCTGGTATCTCCAGCAACCCAACATCCTGCAGAGACAAAGAGAAAGATATTAATTGAGATGGTGACAATAGGTTTATTTGTCTGTGTGTGTACATTTGTGTCTGTTGCGTGTAAGTTTTGTTTGTATGTGTTTCCATCTGTGTGAGTGTGTGTATGCATGTTTGCATATCTGACTGTGTATGTATGTTTTTGTGTAAGTGTGTTTGACGTTTACAGTGCAGGAGATAATTTGACCCACCATATCTGCACCAGTTAACATTTATCTGACTGCACTTATCCCATTTTCCAGACTTTGCCTCATAGCCCTGGAGCTATGACAATGTAAGTGAATATCTAAGTACTGTTTCATTGTTATGAGAGTTTATGATTCAATTACCCTTTCCAGCTGAGTGCCTGACTCCCATCACCTTCTCCTCACTCTCCTCTTAAGCCTTCTACCTCGTATCTTAAATTGACATCCCCTGGTTATTGATCTCTCTAATGTAAAAAGTGCCTTCTTATGACTCTCATGACGTTATAGACCTTTACCAGGTCTGTTCTCAATCTTTGGTGCTCCAAGGAAAATATCAGTCTATCCAATCTTTCCTCATATCTCAGACCTTCCAGCCCAGGCAGCATCCTGGTTCATCTCCTCTGCACCTTCACTAATGCAATCAATCCTTCCTATAATATGTCGAGCAGAAATATGCATAGTACTACAGTTGCAGCCTAACAGTCCTTACTACAGTTCCAGCATAACGTTGCTGCTCTTGTATTCTCTGACTTGGCTAACAAAGCAAAGTATCTTATATGCCTTCCTAACCATATATCTACCTGCCCTGTCACCTTCACGGATCTGTGGACATGCACACCAAGTTCCCTCTGATCTTTAATACTGTCCAGGGCCCAACCGTTCGTACTATATCATACTTGCCTCATTAAGCCTTTCCAAGCTTTTCCAGGTTGAAGATGTCACTGTTCTGTTCTCTTGACATTCTCCTGAATTGTATAGCTTTTCTCTTCACTATTCATCTCCCTACCAATAAGCTGCAAGATTCAAAATGAAAAGCCAAGGGACCTTGCAGTGTGTTAATGCAGTCTTTGGAAGGAATCTCTCAATGAGAGTTGCTGATACAGCGAAGATGATCTTATTTCTACTTATTTCTGAGTGGGACAGCATTAATAATCAGCATTGTTGGTTGATGTTGATGGAATCATAAAATTCCACTTTTGTTATATTGGATTTTAGGATTTTTACTGGAATTATGGGCATGACAGTCAATTTGCATCTTTAGGAACCATTGAAAATGGAAAATCAGCATCCTTACTGAGGATTTATCAAAACTTGCATAAGGTAAATTTTAAAAAGAATGTAACAGCAAGCTCAATTCCTGGTGCTCACAGTTACCTGACCAGATTAACACACTCAAAAATTAACATTAACATGTTCATAACTTGTGATGTAAGGTGTGTGATTTGCCTAGTTTTGAATATAATTTATTTTCAAATTTGGAGTTGGCATGTTGGCTTGGTTTGTGTTCTGAAGGCATTCAATGATCAACTTGCAAGTACTTCTGTTGTCACAGTGATGTCATTTCAAACAGTATGAGAAACACTTCCTGGGGAATCAAGAGGTCTGGTTTAGAATGGGAGAATTTGTACAGTGCTCATAAATAAGATTCTGGAATTTTTGGGGGATGTTTGGGGTAACTCCTAAGACTTTCTGAAATAGTGTGGAGGGATAAGCAAAAGCTTTTGGGTTTTAGTAGGACAGTTGGAGAGGGCTCAAAAAAGATTTACCAGGATGTTGCCAAGCCTGGAAGGTTTGAGTTATAAGGAGAGGGTGGATAGGTGGGACTTTTTTCACTGGAGTGTAGGAGGTTAAAAACCTTAGAGGTTTATAAAATCATCAGGGCAGAGATAAGGTGAATAGCAAAGATCTTTCCAAAACAAGATGGCGTCTGACGTATTTTTAAGGTGAGAGGAGAAAGATTTATTAGGGACCTAAGGCGCAGGTATTTTACACACAAGGTGGCTCGTATTTGGAATGAACTGCCAGAAGAAGTCGGAAATGCAGGTACAGCTACAACTTTTAAAAGACATTTAAGTACATAAATAGAAAAGGTTTAGAGGGATATGCAAGTAAGCGGGGCTAGTTTAGTTTGGGAAACTTGGTTGGCATGGAACAATTGGATCGAAGGCTCTGTTTCTGCGTTGTATGGTGCTGTGACTCTATGAACATCCTGACCTGACCTACATCATACATCTGATTAGTGAAGTCATTTGTGAAAATGAAGCTCCACATTGAGAGCTGAGTGATGTAAAATTGATACTGATATAATAAATGGTCAACCTCACAATGCTCCGATACAAAAAAAATCTGACCATCTGTCTTTTACTGTATTTTTTAAAATATTACTTCTGTTTATTTCTGGCCATGGTTTCCAGCTCTTGCCTGAGTATATTTGTGCTGTGCTGTCTCTTTGTTTACCCTCCTTAGTCTATTTTTATACATACAACAATCAATAATCTATTTACATTAATAAGGCTGACACATCCAACCATGATCTTGTTATCAATGTTGCCTAATATATATATCACATCAAATACATGTAAAATATATCACATCAAACAGAAACATTATTCCAGAAATGTACAGGAGGAAATTAATTTAAATTAGTGTAAACTATTTCTGAAGGTTACAGTTTATGGAAAACATAGTAGAAAGAGTTCACTAATCCATTGTCAATATGCCAGTGATTACATTTGGTTGGAACTGTGTACTATAATTCCATTACCTTTACACCCCCTTTTCCACATTTTTTTAATATCCTTCCTTTCCAAATACACATTTGAAGCTCTTTCAAATAATGTTACAATCTTTCACTCTTTAGATATATGTTTATTATCTGAAGTACACTTTTTGGGAAAATATTGCTCCTAAGTTCATTCTTCTGATGATCCTTCTCTATGGCTCCTTGTTCATTCCAATCAATCACAGAAAGGTTGATTATGAGAAGCATGCAGCACAGAAGGCAGTGGCTCAGAGCCATTATGATTGCTTTAGCTCTTTGAAAGAACAAACATACGTGATTCCACATGATTACTTCTTGACTGTAAACCAACAAGGCCCGCATTAGCAAGTATCTTTCCAAAACTCCTTTAAAATTATTTATGGAATTAACATTTATTCCTTTTCAGGTTTGGTATACAGTTTCAAATCTTCCCTTTAAAACTGGCCACAACTGTAATGCAATATTAAAACTGTTGTGAAGTTCACCATTTGTATCTAATCCCCTCTTGATTTCGGTTCCTCTGCTCTGTTGGGAAATTTAGTGTATATGTTCTTTGCTTTGCTTTTATCCTGATTGCTGTTCCCTGATCATACAGCTTCACGCTCCCCATGTTAAACTACATTGTATATTTTCCTGCCAACTTCACCCATTTATTTTTTATCCTCCTCATTCTGCTATACTTGATTAGTTTGGAACTTGCATTTGATCAAAGTCCAAGATCATTTTGCTTGTGTTTGAATCATTTTTATTAATGGGAAACAAAAGATCTCCAAGGAGACACCCATAACCCTATCCTGACAATACGAGAATGTGCTTCAGTCCCTGGTCATTTCTCCATCTATGCACCATATTGCTTGCAAAGCATTATACTTTTAATTCATTTTTCAGTTTTTGTAAAATCCCAAAATTGGAATTTCATTTCTCTGCATTGACGTGTATCTGCCTATTCTGCTGACCTGGGTTTTTCCTCCTATAAAATCACATACTCTTCCTTTCACTTTCACATTTTTATGTAGGCAACAATCTTCTCTGCCTATGTGAAACTTTTGCAATAAAATAAAATTAAAAGCCATTATAATACAGATCCACAGGCACCCTCACTTACACATCCTACGAATCTAAAAATATTTCTGTCTAAAATAAAACTGCAGATGCTGTAGATCTTAAAAGAAGAACCGAAACAGCTGCTGAAACTCAGCAGGCCTGGCAGTATCTGTGGGAGAAAGCAAAGTTAACATTTTGACTCTTCACCATTTCTGATGACTGACTTGAAATGTGAGCTCTGCTTTCTCCCCACAGATGCTGTCAGACTTGCTGAATTTTGCCAGCAACTTCTGTTTATGTATTTATATCCTTTGTTGTTCTCTGTCCAGTTACTTCCTTTGTGAAAATATGTCTTAATTTTCAGAACAAGCTTCAAGTTTTTGGCACATTATCTACTGTCTTCTGAGTTCACAGATAAAGCTTCCACACATTCCTTCATAAACTGTGATATTAAATATGAGGAAGAACAAAAAGTGAGAATTGTTTGGCATAAACTGGCAGAAAAATTAGTAATATTGCTTTCAAAATGGTTTATGTATAAGTGGGTGGCACAGTGGTAAGCACTGCTGTCAGAGACCCGGGTTCAATTCCCACCTCAGGTGACTGACTGTGTGGAGTTTGCACATTCTCTCTGTGTCTGTATGGGTTTCCTCTGGGTGCTCTGATTTTCTCCCACAGTCCAAAAATGTGCAGGTTAGGTGAATTGGCCATGTTAAATTGCCCATAGTGTTAGGGGCAGGGCTAAATGTAGGGGAATGGGTCTGGGTGGGTGCGCTTAGAAGGGTCAGTGTGGACTTGTTGGGCTGAAGGGCCTGTTTCCACACTGTAAGTTATCTAATCTAATCTATCTAAAGAGTTGGAGAACTGGAGCTGGCACCCTAATGTTAGCACCCAAAGGATTTATTTTCTTCAAAACAAAGATATTGCAGATGCTGGAGATCTGAAATACAAGTAGAGAAGGCTGCAGAAATTTAGCAGGTCTGGCAGCATCTGTGAAAAATGAAACTGAGACATGTTTTGTGTTCAATTTGGCTCACCTTCAGAGGGAACTTAGTGACATGAGACAAACACAATTCAGACAATAGGCTATGCCAGCCAAGTGGAGCAATGGCTGGGGCTGTGGAACATTTCCACAAGTTAAAGCAAAGGGGCAGTCTGATGTCACTGCTCAATCCAAATGTATCAAGGGCAGTTGCTTACTTCAGAGAGCTTGACAATTGGTTGAGTGGATTTTGAGGACCGTCTATCAAAGCTGTAACCAGGCGGATCACAACCACTGACACTTCAAATAGAATCCAAGCAGAGACTTACAGAAGTAGCTGTGTTGCTCTCTTTGCACTTTAAGGTTTCAACTACTGTCTGGAGAGCTCGTTAGAGAGCTCTGTTGCCTCCTCCAGGAAGGATCAGTGGATTAAATGCCAATCAGACATTTGATAAGATAGACCACAAGACCATAAAATATAGGAAAAGGATTGGTCATTCATCCCTTGAGTCTGTTCTGCCATTCATCCATGGCTGATATGTTTCTCAATCCCATTCTCCTGAAACCATCGATCCCCTTACCAAATACAGAATCTATCTATCTCTGTTTTAAATGCACTGTTATGGATCAGACCAAGCCCTCTCAAAAATTATGCAGATAGCTGAGACCTCAACTTTTTCTCATTTTTACAGGCAAGTGTAAGGCATTCCAGATGTAATTCGATTGGCTTGAAGCTAAACACACTTTATTCTTGCACTAGAGCTAAAATACAGACAAAATAAAATCTTTAAAAAGCTTAACATGACAATATATGTTAACTACCACTGACTGGCTGTTCCAAGATCATAACATCCCGTAAACACACCCTTGGCAAAGTTCTACCAGCAGAAAGAGAACCCCAGCATTTAGGTGTAACAGAGAGGAATAAGAGCTGCTATGACCAGCTTCAAGACCCCAGCATCTGCCAAAAGTTAAACTAAAATCCCTGCTCCGTGGGAGCTTGACCCTACCCATTCATGCTACTTCTGTGGTTCCAGCTTTAAAAAAACTCCAAGGCCTCAAACTGTTCATTTTATTGACTTCGAACAGACCACTCACAGCCTCTGTCTCAACATCTCTTCATTAAAAAAAAGATCAAAATTCACCTCTTAAAGCCATAGTATTGTCACATCTCCCCTTTTAAAGAAAATGAAAAATCAATGTATAAAGATGGCTTAATTTTAAAAACCTTTAATCGTATGCTACTAGTCCACTACAATACGTATACATTATTATATTCTAAGCACGCAGATATTCAATATTGCAGTCCATTTCGTCTGTTCCTTCCCGCCATGGAAAGTCTCAGTCTTCACTTAGCAAAGTCATGACAATGCATCGGCAATTCGGTTTTTTGTTCTGTCACATGCATAAATTTTTAAATTAAATGAGTGCAATAATAAGCTCCATTTAAGAAGTCTGGAATTTTTATCCTTAATTTTTTCCCAAGACTTTAAGAAGTTATGATCAGAATAGAGTATAACTGTCTCAGACATATTACTGGCAATGTTGAAATGTTGCAACAGCAACACCAAACTCAAACTCTCTTTCTCAGTTGTGGAATATTTCTGTTGATGAACATGTAACTTTCTGGAAAAACACCTAATAGATCTTTCAATCTTTTTGTCATCTTCTTGTACAAGTACAACACCAACATCCTGATCACTTACATCGATAGCCACATTGAATGACTTTGTGTCATTAGGTGTAGTCAACACAGTTTTCAGGTTGTCAAATGCCTTCTAACACTCTCCCATCGACTGAAATATTATACACTTCTTCAACAGGTTAGTTGTTGGAGCAACCACTCTGCTAAAATTTGGTATGGACATCTTACAAAATCCACTCAGTCCCAGGAATCGTAGTACTTCCATCTTCAGTGGTTGATTCTGGGAAACTCACCAATAATCTTTGTTTTCACATCCTGTGAGGCTATCTGTCCATGTCAAATGACATGGCCCAGGAATGTGACTTGGGCTTTTGTGTCAATCTTAGCCAGGTTTATCACCAAGCCTGCCTTCTGAAGTTGATCAATTAAATGTGATAGATGCTCGAAATGTCTTTCCATGTGTGACTAATCAGAATATCTATGTACACCTTACAATCAGGTAATCCTGAAATTATCTTATTGGTTGGTCTTTGAAATGTTGTTTGTGCATTTTCCATACCACATGGCATGACTTTCAACTGGTACATTCCATTCAGTGTCAGAAAAGCCAAAATTGTCTTCAGTATTTTGGATAAAGGTACCTGTCAGTATTCTCTGAGTAAGTCCAACTTAGAAATATAAATAGCTTCTTCTAATTCTCAACATCTTCAATTCTCTAGGCAGAAGTGGTCACTGCAGATGCTGGAGATTGGAATCAAGGTTAGAGTGGTGCTGGAAAAGCACAGCAGGTCAAGCAGCATCCAAGGAGCAGGAAAATCGCCGTTTGAAGGGCTTTTGCTCGAAATGTTGATTTTCCTGCTCCTCGAATGCTGCCTGACCTGCTGTGCTTTCCCAGCACCACTCGAATCTTGACTTTCAATTTTCCTCAATTTCAAACTGTGGAATAGGATATGAATCAGATTTTGTAACTGAATTGACTTTGTGATAGTCCCCACATAATCATTAGGTACCCTCTGGTTTTGACATTATTATTATGGGTGAAATCCATTCACTGCAAGTCACTTTAATTATTTGAGATTTTGGTGAAGATTTCTAGTTCAGGTTATGGATCTGAAAGCATTTACAGGAAAGCAACACATACTGACCAGACACTCAACTACAGGAGCAACCATCCCAACACCCACAAATGGAGCTGCATCAGGACATTATTTAAATGGGCCACAACACACTCAGCACCCAGGAACTATGAGAAGCCAAGGAAAAACACGTATACAATGTATTCAGGAACAACTGTTATCTGACAAGCACAATCCACCAATTCCTGCACAACAGATCTTAACAGGAAGACACATGTCCAGAGATTCTAGCCACCCTACCATACATTAAAGACATTTCAGAGTTGACGACCAGACTACTCCAACCCCTAGGTGTCATGGTGGCCCACAAACCTACAACCACATTGAAATAGCTCCTGATGAATTTAAAGGACCCCATACCCACAGCCAACAGAACAAGCGTCATATACAAAATACCCTGCAAGGACGGGAACAAACATTTCATTGGACAGACAGGGAGGAAACTAGCCACTAGGATACAGAGCACCAACAAGCCACCAAAAGTCATGACCAACTATCACTGGTATCCATACACACAGGCAAAGAAAGACACCAGGATACATCCATCCTGAGACAGGCTAAACAAAAACATGCATGGGAATTCCTAGAGGCCTGGCATTCAAACCGGAACACCATTAATAAACATATAGATTTGGACCCAATTTACCAACTTCTCAGAAACAGAACCGGAAATGATATCATCAACCACAGCAGATCAAGACACATAAATAGCAAGCGGGACAGAATACCAATGTGTTATGAAGATGTGGGTGTACTGCACCTTTAAGAGAGTTAAAAGCTGGTAGAGCTATCTGACAGCATTAAGTGTTCTCAATAGGCTGCAATATAACACTTGGTCAAAAGCTAAATTAGCTGGTTGCCTGGATCAACAAAACAGATTCGAATTAGGCCAATCAGTTTAAAATATACCCCAAAAAGTACCAAACTCCAACACAGTTTGAATTTAGTATATTGACAATCTTAAAAACCAATGAAACAATCTGATTCTTTGGGGATATAAAAGCAGAGAAAATTGAACGGTTGAGAGGAGAACTGCCAAGCCCCAGAATGTAAAAAGACTGCCCAAAAGAATCCTCAAGAATAAAAAAAGAAGTCCAAATTCAGAAAAATTGAAAGCTGTCTAGTTTTGAAATAAGAAGTTTTGTTTTGTAAATCGTAATGGGGAACTTTATCGGACCAGTCTCATATAAGGAAAGGTAACAGATAGGATAGAGTAAGGGATTGTAAATTGTTGTTAGTTAATTATTCTCTGTTTAACTTTCAGAGATAAAGTTGTTAATTTTTACTTTAACTAGTTCTTGATCTATTGAATTTTCACAGATTACTGCATGGGATAAATCTTTTCTGTGTTGCTGGTTTTAAATTCAGCAGGGGAGTTCACTCTGTGTCATAATTTTGGGAGCTCGGGTCTGGGATTTGAACTAGCTTAGACAGATTTGAGTAGATTTAGGGGTATGGAAAATCCCAGCAGATTTAAACACTGATGATGTTACCTAGCATGGTGAGGAAACATCTGAGAACAAACCCACCAGCTCAATAGACAATAGGTGCAGGAGTAGGCCATTCTGCCCTTCGAGCCTGCATCACCATTCGATATGATCATGGCTGATCATCTTTAATCAGTATCCTGTTCCTGCCTTATCTCCATAACCCTTGATTCCACTATCCTTGAGAGCTCTATCCAACTCTTTCTTAAATGAATCCAGAGACTGGGCCTCCACTGCCTTCTGGGGCAGAGCATTCCACACAGCCACCACTCTCTGGGTGAAGAAGTTTCTCCTCATCTCTGTCCTAAATGGTCTACCCCGTATTTTTAAGCTGTGTCCTCTGGTTCTGCACTCATCCATCAGCGGAAACATGCTTCCTGCCTCCAGAGTGTCCAATCCTTTAATAATCTTATATGTCTCAATCATATCTTCTCTCAGTCTTCTAAACTCAAGGGTATACAAGCCCAGTCGTTCCAGTCTTAAGTGTAAGGTAATCCCGCCATTCCAGGAATTGACCTCGTGAACCTACGCTGCACTCCCTCAATAGCCAGAATGTCTTTCCTCAAATTTGGAGACCAGAACTGCACACAGTACTCCAGGTGTGGTCTCACCAGGGCCCTGTACAGGTGCAGAAGAACCTCTTTGCTTCTATACTCAATCCCTCTTGTTATGAAGGCCAGCATGCTATTAGCCTTCTTCACTACCTGCTGTACCTGAAGAAGGGCTTATGCCCAAAATGTCGATTCTCCTGCTCCTTTGATGCTGCCTGACTTGCTGCGCTTTTCCAGCAACACATTTTTCAGCTGCTTACCTTCATTGACTGGTGTACAAGAACACCCAGATCTCTTTGTACTGCCCCTTTACCTAAATTGATTCCATTTAAGTAGTAATCTGCCTTCCTGTTCTTGCCACCAAAGTGGATAACCATACATTTATCCACATTAAACTGCATCTACCATGCATCTCACCTAACTTGTCCAGGTCACCCTGTAATCTCCTAACATCCTTATCACATTTCACCCTGCCACCCAGCTTAGTATCATCAGCAAATTTGCTAATGTTATTACTAATACCATCTTCTATATCATTAACATGTATTGTAAAAAGCTGCGGTCCCAGTACTGATCCCTGCGGTACCCCACTTGTCACTGCCTGCCATTCCGAAATGGAGCCGTTTATCACTACTCTTTGTTTCCTGTCAGCCAACCAACTTTCAATCCAAGTTAGTACTTTGCCCCCAATACCACGCACCCTAATTTTGCTCACTAACCTCCTATGTGGGACTTTATCAAAAGCTTTCTGAAAGTCCAGGTACACTACATCCACTGGATATCCCTTGTCCATCTTCAGAGTTACATCCTCAAAAAATTCCAGAAGATTAGTCAAGCATGATTTCCCTTTCATAAATCTATGCTGACTCTGACCTATCCTGTTACTACTATCCAGATGTATCGTAATTTCATCCTTTATAATAGAGTCCAGCATCTTTCCCACCACTGAGGTCAGACTAACTGGTCTATAATTTCCTGCTTTCTCTCTCCCACCTTTCTTAAAAAGTGGTATAACATTAGCCACCCTCCAATCCGCAGGAACTGATCCCGAATCTATCGAACTCTGGAAAATAATCACCAATGCATCCACGATTTCTCGAACCACCTGCTTCAGTACCCTGGGATGTAGACCATTAGACCCCGGGGACTTATCAACCTTCAGACCTAACAGTCTCTCCAACAAAAATTCCTGGCAAATATAAATTCCCTTCAGATCAGGTCTTTCAGCCGCTGTTACCTCAGGGAGATTGCTTGTGTCTTCCCCAATGAACACAGATCAATTCAATTCAATTCTTCTGCCATTTCTTTGTTCCCCGTAATATATTCCCCTGTTTCTGTCTTCAAGAGCCCAATTTTAGTCTTAGCCATTTTTTTGCCTTTCACATGCCTAAAAAAACTTTTACTATCCTCCTTTATATTATTGGCCAGTTTACCTTTGTACCTCATTTTTTTCTCTGTGTATTTCCTTCTTAGTAATTCTCTGTTGTTCTTTAAAAGCTTCCTAGTCCTCCGTTTTCCCACTTATCTTTGCTATGTTATACTTTTTCTCTTTTAACTTTATATGTTTCTTAATTTCCCTCATCAGCCATGGCCACCCATGCCTCCTCCTAGGATCTTTCTTCCTTTTTGGAATGAACTGATCCTGCAACTTCAGGAATTATACACAGGAATATCTGCCATTGTTCCTCCACTGTCATCCCTGCTAAGGTATTGCACCACTGAACGAGCAAACTTACAACTTCACTTTGATTATGTCATTTCTGAGTATGCTTTCAATCTCTTTTTGAACCTGTGCTAACTTTAGAGAGTTAAGTCTACAAGAATTTTGCTTACTATGAACAGCATTTACGATATCTATATCATGCATCAGAGTAGTACTTCCCACATGAGATAGCAATAACTCTTTCATTTTGATTTTCTTCTGCAAGGTAACTCAATAATTTAAACCAATTTTTAAGAATTTCCTCAATGTCCAAATTAATTTGAAGAATGCACAATTCAGAAGCATCTGAATTTGATTCTTCATTCTGTGTGTAACCAGTGACACATTCTCCTTTTGCTTTCCTTCCCGATCAAAATACTTTTTAAACATATTCACATGACACACACTGTAAGATTTCTTCCTATCTGACATTCTTATTAAATAATATACCACACTTGACTCACAAACCTTGCTTCTAAAGGTTCACCTATCACTGGAAATAATACTAACACTAATCTCCACTCGCGAAACAATGGAATTTTGATTTTATGTCTGTTTCCTGTTTCATTTCATCATGCTACTTTCAAATGCTGTCTAGCCAACTCACCCACTCAATTTAATATTTCCTTAAAAACTGATACATAGTCCAACATGTAGTCTCTGAACTCTGACTTACCAATTTTTCCTTAATTAATTTTAGTGGTCCTCTTACTTAATGTCTGAAAATGTACTGAAATTAGTTGATTCATTAGGTGCATCTTTAATTTGAGAAAGTACAAATGGAATTCCTTTATCCCAATCTTCTGGATAGTTTTGACTATAAGCCCTCAACTTGGTCTTTAAAATTTGCTGCCACTATTCTAATACTCCTTGTGATTATGGATTGTATACTATTGATTTAAAATGTTTTATTTCTAAGCTATCCATAATTTGCTTGGATAATTTTGATGTTAAATCTGACTCTAAATCTCATTGTATTTCTGTAGGTAGTCCATATCTAGTAAAAAATTTGAGGAACTATTCTACAATTCTTCTACCTGTGATTTCACATAATGGAATGACCACTATAAAGCGAGCAGATACATCCATTATGGTCAGCAGCACTTTTTGTTTTTGGGAGGGATCCTATGCAATCAACTAAGACTCTTGTGAAAGGTTCCTCAATTGCAGGAAAAGGTATCATTGGTGTTGTTTTATTCAGTGCCTGAAATTTTCCTAATGCCTGACATGTCTGGCAAAATTCAACCACAACTCTATGCAGTCCAGGCCAATAAAAATGTTTTTGTACTTTGGCTTGAGTTTTCCTGTCTCCTAAATGATGACCTACTGGTACCTCATGGACTACCTGCTATACCTATTTTTTTTAACCCACTGGTAATACAACTTGATGAACTTCTATCCATTTGTCACCTGCCGGAATATGTAATGGGACTTTGTTTTTAAGGTAGTAACATTCTGTGATACACTCAAATACACCTTTCACCACATATGCTTTTTCTCCTGTTTTTAGCAGTCCCTGACTTCCCTTGTCTGCTACAGTTGCATCATCCTTCCCTTTGTATGTTTCATCTTCCTTGGGATGAATTTCTGTTGTTTTTGCTGTCCTTTATCTACTGTGCCTGAAATTTGATTCCTGACCCTTTTTTGTCTCACTGTCCTACTACTTGTTCTGGAAACAAGTCCTGGGCACCTAGTTCAGTCAATACTGACTGGGATCATGCACCCCAGGCCTCAATCTCCCATCCTTCCAAGCACTTTCAGAGACTCGTTTCATCAGTGGTGCCATGGGATAGCCATGGCTGAACCTAGAATGACACCTACTGGAGCCCAGGATTAGGAGTGAGCTGGGTTGCACTAGGTAATCTCAGGAGGCACTTTACATGCTGGGGGTTGAGGGGAGGCTGGGGAGGACGTAGAGGGGTTGTTTTGCTCTCACTGGACCTTCCCTTCCAAATATTCAATTTGTCTGAATACCTCTGAACAGACCATCCAACCTATCTGTTCCAGGAAACCACAGACTAGCCACACAGTTCTACTTGTCCTGTAAACTGCAATTTGACAAGCACATCTGAACCAGGGTAATACTAGCAAAACTCTTAAAAGGTCACTAATTGTGGCCACTTAAGGATCTCAATTGGGGATAGGGTTAGAAGTAGGACCATAGGTTTGCACATAAAATTCAACCCATCGTGTTCCTTTCATGGCTGCTCAGAAACAAAATGCTAACAAATCTGATAGTCTTGTGTCAGAGATTCTTACTTGGTTATGTACAAAGAGGAACATGGACAATCCAGTCTTTGTAGTGTGCTAGAAGCAGAGCAAGTGTAAAACACTTTTGTACACCATGTCTATTGCGCTGACTAAGCTCTTTGACCTAATCAGCAAGCTGAGGTTCTGGAAGCTGCAATCCAGCTCTGGCTGCTGCCTGGTCAATTCAACATTAGACTGCAGATGGGACAAAGATAGGTGGAGGGACGAAGATAGGTAGAGGGACAAGTAGTACTGAGGAAGTGGGGAGACTGTAGAAGGACCTGGAATACAATGTGGGAAAGTGTGAGGTTATACACTTTGGTAGGAAGAAAAGAGGCATAGGCTATTTTCTAAATGGGTAATTAGAAAGCTAAAGCACAAAGGGACTTGAGAGTCTTAGTTCAGGATTCTCTTAAGGTTAAAGTGCAGGTTCAGCTGGCATCTAGGAAGGCAAATGCAATATTAGCATTCATTTTGAGAGGGGTAGAGTACAAGGGCAGAGATGTACTGCCGAGAGTGTTTAAGGTCTGGTCAAACTGCATTTGGGCCCCTGTGTACTGAGGAAGTATATGCTGGCCTAAGAGGGGGTGTAGAGGAGGTTTACAAGAATGATCCCACAGATGAAAGGCATGTCAGATGAGGAGCAGTTGAGGACTATGGGTCTGTAATGTCGATAGAAGGATGAGAGGGGAAATTTATTGAAACTTACAGAATATTGAGAGGCCTGGATACAGTAAAAGTGATGAAGATGATTCCACTGCTGAGAGAGATTAGGACCCAACAGTACAGCCTCAGAGCCTTTAGAACTGAGATGAGGAGGGCAGGGAATCTGTGGAATGCATTGCCACAGAAGGCTGTGGAGGCTAAGTCATTGAGTGTTACAGGACAATGGCAGGAGAAAGGGATTGAGAAGTATAGCAGACTCAATGGGTCTAATTCTGCTGCTATATATTGTGTATATCTCTGGTCTATAGCATAACATGCAGTGAATATTTTCAGCGACATTCCTCCAGTTCAGATCATGATAAGCAAGGATCCTAGATTCATTAGGCTGTGTGCCCTGAGTATGGGGTGCTTTCATCCATTTTCAAGCTCCGCACAAAACAATGAAGCTTAGCCCATTTTCTGTGCAAACTGAAATCAATACAAGGATACTTCATACCAAAAACCAGCAATGCCCAGTTTGTTTGTCAGATAGCAACGAAACATTTTATAGCATGTCATTTCCATAATCTCTGCACTTCCTCACTGGGTTCAATAATGATGCACACTTTAATTGCCTAGTTTATGACTGGCTTCACTCCATCCTGCCCTTGAGTGTCACACAAACAATCTCAACAACGTTCCTACTGGCCATCAACTAATGTGGCCACAGATCTTCAACATCCTTCCTGACCCTTCTGCCAATTTCAGACTTCTCATTTGATCCTTTGTGTCCAAGTATTTATCAATTGCAGTATTCAAATGCTTAGCCTTTTATGGGGCCTTCAAGCTCCAATTCTTGCCTCAGCACAAGGATTTTTCTCAAATTCATCATTGAAGTATTTGAAGGGAAGCTACTTAAGGGAGGACTGGATGGAGAGGGGCGATGCTGGTTTGTGGCATGACGAGAAGAGACATGGCATCATTTTATGTAGTTGGCCTGTCGGTCCATTAGATTGTGGTGTTGACTTTTACATAGAATGAGAGCTATCAGCATTGTTGATCAGATGGATGTCATGGATCACTTAAAGGGGTTATCATTTCCTGGATCAGTATTCAATGATGCTCCACTGAAAGCTGCTCATGATGGTCGCAGTGAACTACAGGTCTGTTAAAACAAGCTAAATTGATGGGATGGGAGAAAGTGAGGACTGCAGATGCTGGAGATCAGAGCTGAAAATGTGTTGCTGGAAAAGCACAGCAGGTCAGGCAGCATCCAAGGAGCAGGAGAATCAACATTTCGGGCATGAACCCGAAGAAGGGCTCATGCCCGAAACGTCGATTCTCCTGCTCCTTGGATGCTGCCTGACCTGTTGTGCTTTTCCAGCAACACATTTTCAGCTCTAAATTGGTGGGATGGTAGGTAAGGTCAAGGGAAACCCTATCACTGTTGTGGGAAGCAAGTGAGGGGTTTGAGGGCTGAAGTGTGGGAGATGGGTGAGACCCAGCTGAGGCCCTTGTAAACAACAGTGTTGGGGAATCCTCAGTTGAGGGAAAAGATGGACATTTCGGTCGACAACTCCCTTGTCAAAGTTGGCATCATCAGAAGAAACGTGATGGAGATAGAGGAACAGGGAGAATGGAATAGAGTCTTCACAGGATGTAGGATGCAAGGATATTTAGTCCAGGTAACTATAAGAGTTGGTGGCTTTAAAGATGATATTGCTGGCTAGTCTACCTCCAGAATTGGAAACAGAGATGTCAAGAAAGAGAAGGAAGGAGTCAGAGATGGATCAGATGATGGTAAGAGCAGGGTGGAAATTGGAAGTGAAATTGATAAACCTTTCCAATTCTGGACGAGAGGGAAATAGCACCAATGGTATCACTGATATACCAGAGAAAGAGCTGTGGGTGGGGTCTGGAATAGGACTGGAACAAGGAATGTTCTACATACGTCACAAAGAGACAGGCAAAACTGGGGGCCCACACGCATACCCATGGCTACTTCTCTAATCTGAAGTAAATGAGAGGAGTTAAAAGAAAAGTTGTTCATGGTGAGGATGAGCATGGCCAGACGGAGGAGGTAGATGGTGAATAGAAATGGTTCAGACTTTTGATCCAGGAAAATGTGGAGAGCCCTGAAGCTACCCCTGGTGCGGTTGGACTTGTAAAGGGATTGCACCTCCATGGTAAAGAGGAGGCAGCTAGAGCCCACAAACTGGACATTCTGAAACTGGTGTGAAGCATCTGAAGAATTGCAGATATCAGTGGAGAGGGACTGGACCAGGGGAGAAAAGACTGAGTCAAGGTTGAAAGAGATGATTTCTGTGGGACAAGAGCAGGCATTAACAATGGGTCTGCCTGGGCAGTCTTGATTATGAATTTTGGGAAGGAGATAGAAGAGGGTTATATGGGATTGGGAGAGAATCAGCTTAGAGCCAGTGGCGGGGAGAGATAACCAGATGAATTGAGGTTGATGACCATGGTTGATACTATGGCCTGATGTTCCATCATGGGGCTATGGTCTGGGTAAGATAGAAGTAGGTATCTGAGAGCTGGTGTCAAAATTAGAGTGGTGCTGGAAATGCACAGCAGGTCAGGCAGCATCTGAGGAACAGGAAAATCGACATTTCAGGCAGAAGCCCTTCATCAGGATGCTCCTCACTTTCACCTATCTGACAGCTGGCGCTCAGTCTCTGCAATGTAGAGGTCAGTCCACCAGACTACAACAGCACCACCCTTATCAGCAGACTTAATTTACAAAGTTGGGATTGGATCTGACAGCACGGAGTGCAGTCAGTTCCCAGGAGGATAGGTTGGAATGGTCAAGATGGGGGAAGGGGGTGTGGCGGCAGAGAAATTGAGGCGACCAATATCAGTGACAGTTTTGAATGAATGAACAGATCAAGTTTTGCAAGGGTAACTCAGCTTCTCACGTTGTTATAGCTTTGGTTCAAACATGGACAAAAGAGCTGAATTCCAGAGGCAAGTTAAGAGTGACTGCCCTTGGCATCAAGACTGCATTGGATTAGGTGTGACCTTTGGAAAAACTGGAATCAATGGGTATCATGGGAGTAAACTCTCTGCTGCGTGGAACATAGGAAAATGGTCGAGGTTGTTGGAGGTCAGTCATCCCAGATCCAGGATATTTCTGCAGGAGTTCCTCAGCATAGAGTCCTAAACCCAATCAACGTCAGCTGCTTAATCAAGACTTTCCCTCCATTATTGGATCAGAAGTGGGAATGTTTATCAATGACTGCATAATGTTCAGCATTATTTGTGACTCTTCAGACACTGAAGCAGTCCATGTCCAAATGCAACAAATGTTGGACAATATTCAGGCATGGGCTGACAAATGGCAAGTAACATTCTCACCACATAAATGCCAAACAGTAGGAGACAATCTAATCACCACACCTTGAAATTCAATGTTGTTACTGTCACTGAATTTCCTACTATAAACATCCTAGGGATAGCCATTGATTAGAAATTCAACTGGACTCAATATATAAATACACCGGCTACAACAGTAGGTCAGATGCTAAGAATACTGCAACCAATAACTCACTTCTTGACTCCTCAAAGCTTGTCTATCACCTGCAAGGCACAGTCAGGAATTTGATAGAATATATCCTACTTGCCTGGATGGGTGCAACTTCAACAACACTCAAGAAACAAGACATCATCCAGGACAAAAAAGTCTGTTTGGTTGGCACTATTTCCACAAGCATCTACTTCCTCCAACACCGATCTCAATGGCAGCAGTGTGTACTAGCTATAAGATACACCACAGAAACTCACCAAAGATTCAGAGTCAGAACCTTCAAAACCCACGACATGAGATACATGGGAACATCACCACATATAAGATCCCCTCCAAGCTGCTTACCATCCTGACTTAGAAATATATCACCGTTGCTTCACCGTCACAAAGGCAAACTTCTGGAATTCCCTCCTTAAGGACATTGTGTGTCTACCTACAGCATATGAACTGTACCAGTTCAAGAAGGCAGGTCACCACCACCTTCTCAAGGGCAACTCTGTTCAAGCAAATAAATGCTGGCCAGCCCGCTATGCCCACATCCCACAAGAGAATTTTTTTAAAAGCCCTCATTTAAAGAAGCAAATGGGGCACTTTCTTCCAAACTTTCTACATCTCAATAATTTTGAAACTGTTCAATTTGTCCTCCCTTAAATAATCATTGCACTTGGCATGTTCCAGGTGCAGTACAGTAATGTCTAATATAGTGCTAAGAAATTAGCACAATAAATCCTTTGTATTCAGAGGTATATAGTAGCTGCATTATCATTGGTCTAATCAATGTAGGAACTCGTGGTGATCAATTTGGGGTATCATATTGCATATCAGAAAGCTGCTGTGGAGCTCCACATAAAACAATTCTTTCTCTGTCTTTCATACATACACACAAATATACACTCAACTCTCACAATATAGAGAATAAAAGATCCAAAATTCACCTTTTGGGCTTCACAGCCGTTTTCAATGTATTTTGTATGATTTCTATGCTGTATTAAATTTCTGCAATGCTCTGACCATCTGATTCTATAAAACTTTACCAGTTGCCAATCTTAATTTCTTTCCATGTTGCTGTCTCTAATGATATTTCTGGGAGTTCTTCCTTCTTGGTTATTGCAACTGAATAATCTTTTGTTATTTTCTAAATCTGGCTGATTTGTAATCTGATATCTCTGACTTACTTCAGTATTGCAATTCATACTGTGTCACCATGAAACCTCCGCTCCTAGCTCTAGTCGCTGAATCATCCAGTTTGTTTCTCACAATGAATCTAGAGTACATACTGGGCAGATTATCTCATAGATCAAATTCCTGGGGAGATCTCCATTTTAACCTGCACATAGCCTTCCTAATTACAGAATTCTAAACTTTCTTCCAATTATGACCTCTTATTTCCTTCACTCACCAATGCTAGTGTGGTCTTCAGTCAGCCCTAATTCCTGGCATTTGTTTATTTAATCACTATTTGAAGAAATACAACTATATTGAATTAGGAGCAGGAGTAGGTCACTTGAGACCACTCCAGAACTCAATAAGATCTGGCCAGATATGATTCCTCAATATTTTCTACCTACCCCAGTAATCTTTTATCCCTTTGCTTATTAACAATCTATCAGACCCTGCCTCAAAAATATTCAAAAGTCTTTGCTTCTACCACTTACTGGGAAAAAAATTTCCAAAGTCTCTGTGAGAAAAGAAGATCTCCTCATTTGTGTTTTAAATGGATGATCTGTTATTTCTAAACAGTGACCCTGTAATTCTAGATTCTCCCATTACAGGAAACTTTTCATGCACCCTATCAAAATCCCTCATCAAATCAACTCTTATTCTTCTAAATTCCAATACTCACAAGACCTAAGAGGGTTGAGAGGTGATCTAACAGAGATATATAAGATGCTAAAAGAAACTCACAAAATAGACGTGGGGCAATTTGAAATGAGAGGTCATAGTTTCAGAATAAGGGGTTGCAGATTTAAGACAGAGATGAACAGAATTTACTGCTCTCAAAAAGCCATGAATCTGCGGAATTCACTACTTCAGAGTGTGGTGGATGCCAAGACACTGAATAAGTTTAAAGAGATTAACATATTTTGATTAGTAATGAGTTGAAGGGTTATGGAGAGTGGCAGGAAAGTGGAGTTGAGGCTGAGTTGATCAGCCATGATTGTATCACATGACAGAGCAGGCTTAAGGGGATGAATTTCTCAGTCCTGCTCCTAGTTCTTACATAATTTTTCTTAATCTTGCCACAAGGCTACAAGAGAGAACAAGATCATATGAAACTCTATCACTTTCGACAATGACGTAGATTGTGGATAATTAGCATATTACACAGACAGACTTAGTCCCTTATTCAACAACTCTCTGCCTCCCTATCTCACTCTCCTCCTTTAAAAGTAGTTTGATACTCCTTAAAACCTATCTCATTGGCCAACCTTGCTGACACCTATCTCAATGTCTCCTTACAGGCTCACTTTCAAATTTTGTTTGATAATGTTCATGTGAAGCATTTTAGAAAGCTTTTAATATCAAATATGCTTGATACATACAGCTGCCAAGAGATTTAAACTAGTACTGGCAGATTGACAAGTGATCCGAAAGTTACCCTTCACACACACATTCCCTGATTTGAAGTCAAACCTGCCTGCTCAGTACAGTATTTTAGAACATAGAACATAAATCAATACAGCACAGGAATGGCCCCTTCAGCCAAACATTACATCAAATTTAACGAATCCTTCTCCATGCCCTTGGTCCATATCCCTCCATTCCTTGCATTTTGGGTCAGATGCTTGATTTATACACGATCGAGTGTTATGCTTTACTGATGGCTGAACCTTTCTGGGTAGGTTACATTTAAAATTAATCCTGGAGTGATCAATGTGAATGATAAATCCTATTAAACTAATTAACTCTCTTTTTAAGAGTAAAGGAAATAAAAATCTAGATTCAGTTAAAAAAATTAAAACAGGAGATGTTAGAATCTCTCTAAATGTGGACATAAGAAAGGCTAAATTGTTTCTTCATATATAAGTATTGATTATGTTACGTATCATTGTAATCATGGAAACCCAAGCTGTTGGCCAGCTGTGGTTTTATTTTTGTCTTCCGATATTGCTGTACATACAAAAAATATACAATTGCATTTTTGAACTGAAAAGATCGCTAGAATTTCAATCAATTGCTTTTGCGAAAACCAAAACTCTGTCTTTCATAGTCATTTTCCTATGTTGCCTATTTCATAGCATGCAAAATGCTCGGCTTCATCATCATCAGAACAGGTAAAGAGGACATACTTTAATTCTTGGTAGTAACCTATAACCTACTGCAGTTTAGAACTGGTGACAGTGTCAGAACAATTCAACAAGGAGGTATACTGTGCAGCACTCACCATTCCCACTGTTGTTCCTCGTCCCTTGTTCCTGGAAAATATCCTTCGATTCCGCGGTGCCGTCAGCAGCTAAGAAGAGAAACTGTAAAGAGTGAGTCACTCCCTGTCATTCTGACAACAGCCATTATTACCCACCAACTGCCCACCTGTAACTTCAGCTGTTTGTTCAAGCTTTTGCTGACTGCACCTTTCTTCACATGTCTAGGAGGTCTCCTCAATGGCTGTTCCAATATGGACAATTAAGCCATGTCCTGGATTGACAAATGCCCTTCTTTGCAAGATAAATGGTTAACTAATGGTGTTAACTAATGGTAATACCATTCAAAATAATTCACATAGCGTCACAAAGATGTACTATCGGTCCAACTTATTAATGCCGACCAGATATCTGAAGTAAATCTAGTGTCATTTGCCAGCATTTGGCCCATACGTCTCTAAACCCTTCCTATATATCCATCGAGATCCCTTTTAAATTAGATTAGATTAGATACAGTTTGGAAACAGGTCGTTCGGCCCAACAAGTCCACACCGACCCGCCAAAGCACAACCCACCCAGACTCCATTCTCCTACATTTACACCTACACCTAACACTATGGGCAATTTAGGTTGTAATTGTACCAGCCTCCATCACTTCCTCTGGCGGTTCATTCCACATACGCACTATCCTCTGCGGGTAAAAGTTACCCCTTAGTTCCCTTTCAGATCTTTCCACTCTATATACACAGTCTATTTATCTTATCCATGACTCTCATGATTTTATAAACCTCTATAAGGTCACCTGTCAGCCTCCAATGCTCCAGGAAAAATACCCCCAGTCTGTTCAGCCTCTCTCTCACTTCAACCCCAACAACATCCTTGTAAATATTTCCTGAACCCTTTCAAGTTTCACAATATACTTTCTAAAGCAGGTAGACCAGAACTGCATGCAGTATTCCAATAGTGGCCTAATCAACATCCTGTACAGCTGCAACATGATCTCCCAACTCCTACACTCAATGCACTAATCAATAAAGGAAAGCATACCAAATGCCTTCTTCACTATCCTATCTACCTGTGACTTTCAAGGAACAATGAACATGCTCTCCAAGGTCTCTTTGTTCAGCAACACTTCTCAGGATCGTGTAAGTGTATAAGTCTTGCCTGATTTGCCTTTCCAAAAATGCAGCACCTCACATTTATCTAAATCAAGCTGTTTCTGATACACCTCAGCCTCTTCCTTATCTGAAAGATTCATCATACTCGACAGTTCCCTGGCTGGGACTATCAACATCATCGAATGTATCTTTGGGATCCTGCTGTTCTGCATGAGTGCACTTACCACTTTGATCATTCCAATCTTTGCTCATGCCGAGACCATCTGTTTGCTACCTTTATCCATTTAAACCTGTCGCACATCTTCCTGAACCACCCAAAACTCAGGTTCTTTTGATGTTTTGTTGTGCCAGCTGCCAACAACTCTGATGAAATACTTTGACATTCTTACCCTGAAACAGGTTCAAAATCTTTCTGAACAATGTCCGGGCCCAGCAAAATCTTCCACTTTAACTCCTGATCCAGTGTCAGAATAAATAAACGCAGTTTTGAGTTGGTTCTGGCCTGAATCCAGAGAGGACAAAACAACCACCAGCTCAGTTTCCCACGCCAACTAATACCAGCTGTTTATCAATCATCCCTAGCACCCACTCTCAAATACCTGCTTTCTCCTTCTCTACTGTTTTAACGTAGATTCCACTGAGTTTGGAGCTATCAGAGAATATCCTTCTCTCTCACGGTGCTTAAACCCAGAATGAGTGTTTCTATAAGATACTGAACTGATTGCCTCGCTGTGTCAAAGTCCACACAAGGAAAAGAAAGTAGAATTTACTGCAGTTGAACTTTGTTCTGTCATTGTTGTAAGTGCGTCATTCCAGCTAAATGAGAGTGAGTTACTTCTCAACAGACTCCACTTTACCAGAACACATTGCCACTCCCTGACCCAGGGAATGGTGGGGGTGGGGCAATGTGCCAATCACTTACAATTAGGCAGTCATGTGGCTTGGGCCTTGGCCATTGTCCTGTCCGTGGAGACATAGTTACCAGCTGACAGCTGTCCACTCCCTGCTTCTTACACCAGTCCTCAGTGTTTGCCTTCTGATCTGCTTAGGAGAAAGAGAGGTCTGCAGATGTTGGAGATCAGAGCTGAAAATGTGTTGCTGGAAAAGCGCAGCAGGTCAGGCAGCATCCAAGGAGCAGGAGAATCAACGTTTCGGGCATGACCCCTTCTCCAGGAATCGTGAAGAAGGACTTATGCCTGAAACATTGATTCTCCTGTTCCTTGGATGCTGCCTGACCTGCTGCGCTTTTCCAGCAACACATTTTCAGCTCTGATCTGCTTACCCTGTTTCTGTTCTGCCATCCCACTCCCTACCAACTGTCACTTACCTCTTGTGCCCAGTTCTCCAAAGCCTTTCCCTGCTGCCAGCCACCCCTTATATACTGGTGGACAGTGTAATAGAATGTGTAAGGCATAACGTTATGATTGTGACAGAGACCATTACCTTTTCAAAATAAATTCTCACTCCAGTTATTAACTTAAAACATCACACTATAAGAATTCACATTTTAAGCAAAACGTCTGCTGTACAAGAATTAAACAAATCAAGGATGACTAATTCAACAAAATACTTTATAAACCTTTATTATTTAAGTACAAAAATTGTCAACAGACCATTTTCCATTCTGTATTGAATTGTACCTTATGTTCTCTGATACACTGCAGGATCTTGAGGGTTTCTTCTCCTGAGTTCAAATCAAGGTGTGCACAGCTCTTAGTGATTTACACAAATGTTCCTTATTTTCTGACATTTAGACTTCCAGAGGTCTAAAGTTTGTGCGAAGATTTGTAGCTCGGGTGCTTGTTGTAGTGGTTCTGTTCGCCGAGCTGGAAGTTTTTGTTGCAACAAAAACTTCCAGCTCGGCGAACAGAACCACTATTCCAGAGGTCTTTTTTACTCTCTCAATAAGGATTCCACTCTTCCACTAGTTTTACCAGATCTGACAATTTTAATTCCTTATGCACTTTTCATTCGGAGTACCATACCCAATTCCTTAGTGGCTGCATATGACAAACCTGATTGTAGTGGCCTTTATTCTCCTTGTTCTGGCTGCTTTGCAAATACACAGCTAATTTCCCACACCCCTTCACGTTTACTGATTACTGCTGTGATAAAAAACACATAGATAAACCCCACAGAGACTTATTCCATGGCAACATCATACCAGGGATGTTCCAGATAGAGATTTAAATCAATGATCTTTTACTTTCAAAACAACCCTTTATTTCTATGATCCAAATAAGTAGTTTATACCTCAAATGGAGAGAACATACTTACTAGGCTTACTTGTTCCGCGACGATTACTAGTTTTATATGTTTTTAACTATTTGGTCTGGAGAATCTATATGAATAATTGGAACCTCCCCTGTTTTCATTCCAACCTTTATGTATTTTCTTGAGATGTCTTAAGATAAAGTGTTCAGAGTAGCTTTATAATCCTAGATATGAATATCTTTTACAAGCAACACTGTAAAGCTCCCCTTTGAACCGTAATTGCCTGAGGACAGTTTGCATTGTACTTATTTCAGGATATGGAGATGCCGATGTTGGACTGGGGTGTAAAAAGTTAAAAATCACACAACACCAGGTTATAGTCCAACAAGTTTCATTGGAAGCACTAGCTTTCGGAGTGACGCTCCTTCACAGGTGGTTGTATCAAGTGGTTCATCAGGTGACAACCATCTGATGAAGGAGCGGCGCTCCGAAAGCTAGTGCTTCCAATTAAACCTGTTGGACTATAACCTGGTGTTCTGTGATTTTTAACTTTGTACTTATTTCAGAGTAGCTTACAATTTTGCAGTCAAATGTTACCATTCATCGAACTTTGAAATTGATTTCCTAAAAATAAATGTTACACATCTAAAGCCTAGCAATTAGGAATTTTGGTATTTATAATAATATACACTATGAAATGGATGCTTCCTTAACAAACAGGATATAATAAGCAATGAACACTGTACAATGTATATATCCAGGGAAAGGAGCTCAAATAATATTAAGTAAAAAGTAAAGTCACAATAGACCCAGTCCATCATTAGAAACATAGAGACAACTGGTGCTGAGTTTAACCACACCTCAGGCAAGGGACAAGGTTGACAAGGTGAGACCTTAATATGACCTCAGCTGGTATAGGGATTTAACCCATTGGTGTTATTCTGCATCACAAATCAATCTCCCAGCCAACTGACAGATCCACTCTCAGTTCCTTTGTTTCTGCAGGCCGGGATGCCATATAGGTATGAGTTGCATTTCTGTAAGGATTGCTCAGTGAATTTTGGGCAGCAGTACCTCCCATCCACCACCATCTATCCTTCACTTCAGACCAAACTCTGAATACGGGGAGAACAGTTTGAAGAAGTACCTGAAGAGCTGCTGGAAGACTGGAGGTTGGCAAACGTGGTGTCACTGTTTAAGAAGGGCAGTAAAGACAAGCCAGGGAACTATAGACCGGTGAGCCTGACCTCAGTGGTGGACAAGATGTCTACCTGAGGTACAGGATGTACATGTATTTGAAAAGACAAAAACTGATTAGGGATAGTCAACATGGCTTTGTGTGTGGGAAATCCTGTCTCACAAACTTGATTGAGTTTTTTGAAGAAGTAACAAAGAAGATTGATGAGGGCAGAGCAGTAGATGTGATCTATATGGACTTCAGTAAGGCGTTCAACAAGGTTCCCCATGGGAGACTGATAAGCAAGGTAAGGTGTCATGGAATACAGGGAGAACTAGCCATTTGGATACAGAACTGGCTCAAAGGTAGAAGACAGAGGGTGGTGATGGAGGCCTGTGACCAGTGGAGTGCCACAAGGATCGGTGCTGGGTCCTCTACTTTTTGTCACTTACATAAATGATTTGGATGTGAGCATAAGAGGTACAGTTAGTAAGTTTGCAGATGACACCAAAATTGGAGGTGTAGTGGACAACGAAGAGGGTTACCTCAGATTACAACAGGATCTGGACCAGATGGGCCAATGGGCTGAGAAGTGGCAGATGGAGTTTAATTCAGATAAATGTGAGGTGCTGCATTTTGGGAAAGCAAATCTTAGCATGACTTACACACTTAATGGTAAGGTCCTAGGGAGTGTTACTGAACAAAGAGGCCTTGGAGTGCAGGTTCATAGCTCCTTGAAAGTGGAGTCGCAGGTAGATAGGATGGTAAAGAAGGCTTTTGGTATGCTTTCCTTTATTGGTCAGAGTATTGAGTACAAGAGTTGGGAGGTCATGTTGCGGCTGTACAGGACATTGATTAGGCCACTGTTGGAATATTGCATGGAATTCTGGTCTCCTTCTTATCAGAAAGATATTGTGAAACTTGAAAGGGTTCAGAAAAGATTTACAAGAATGTTGGAGGATTTGAGCTATAGGGAGAGGCTGAACAAGGCTGGGGCTGTTTTCCCTGGAGCATCAGAGGCTGAGGGGTGACCTTGTAGAGGTTTACAAAATTATAAGGGGCATGGATAGGATAAATAGACAAAGTCTTTTCCCGGGGTTGGGGAGTCCAAAACTAGAGGGCATAGGTTTAGGGTGAGAGGGGAAAGATATAAACGAGACCTAAGGGGCAACTTTTTCATGCAGAGGAATGGAATGAGCTGCCAGAGGATGTGGTGGAGGCTGGTACAATTGCAACATTTAAGAGGCATTTTGATGGGTATATGAATAGGAAGGGTTTGGAGGGATATGGGCTGGGTGCTGGCAGATGGGAGTAAAACTGGGTTGGGATATCTGGTTAGCATGGACAGGTTGGACTGAAGGGTCTGTTTCCATGCTGTACATCTCTATGACTATGACACTAAGTAACAATCTGCTCTTCTGATTGCCCCTCCCACTCATGTATCCACCAACAAGAATCTCAGTGTTTCAGAATTGTGACACTTCCTTCCAAAAAAAAATTAACAGTTTCAAAAGCACAACAGTAGCTGCCATAATATCGTTGTCTCCACTGGGGATGTACAGTGATTGGAGCAATAGCACCAGCAATGACCACTAAATCTAACAATGTTTTAACAAAAACAGAAACTGAACAGCTCCAGTCTGATCAGTTAAGAGGAAAGTGCAATAGTGAAACATCAGCATTCTTGTCGATGATATGTTTTGGCAAATGAAATTAATTAGTGAAAAAAATCCAACATGGGATAGGCCAGATGGAGATAAAGTAGTGCTCCTCTTATGGCTTATTGGCATCCATAAGATTGCCTCTAAATTATCAACTGTCAAAACTACAAAATTCATATTTTTCTGCAATGGGCTGAATAATGTCATTCTGTGTTGTATTAAACACAACATGCAATGAAAGACCTGCTCAATTAAGCTCAATCATAACTTCTGGACTTGTGCATTGCTGTTTCAGTGAGTTGCCGCACTAGATTAGACTTGTTGAATGCTAAGTCTAAATGAGGATCCTCAGTTGCTTTTAATTTCAACCTTAGGAGTTTCATTGTCATTCCCAGAGTTTGTGTCTCACCCATTTTTCTTCCTGCGAGTGGAACTTAACAATTGTCAGTAACAAGTTTTACCTGCCATTTCTGCGACTACTTCATATTTTGTTCTGCTTATTTTCAAAATTACCAAGCTCTCCCTTCACAAATTGCTGATTCTTGTAGTTTCCTATCACCGACAAATGTTAGGATTTTAATTGAGTTTTGGAATCTAAGACATTGATGGAAATTATAAACAGGAATAAGTGGAGGAAGTGCTGAATATCTTGAAACACATAAAGGTGGATAAATCCCTAGGACCTGATCAGGTGTACCCAAGAACTCTGTGGGAAGCCAGGAAAGTGATTGTTGGACCCCTAGCTGAGATATTTGTATCATTGATAGTCACAGGTGAGGTGCTGGAAGACTGGAGGTTGGCTAACGTGGTACCACTGTTTAAGAAGGATGGTAAGGACAAGCCAGGGAACGATAGACCAGTGAGCCTGATGTCGGTGGTAAGTTGTTGGAGGGAATCCTGGGGGACAGGATTTACATACATTTGGAAATGAGCTGAAAATATGTTGCTGGAAAAGCGCAGCAGGTCAGGCAGCATCCAAGGAGCAGGAGAATCGACGTTTCGGGCATGAGCCCTTCTTCAGGAATGAGGAAGGTGTGCCATTTGGAAAGGCAAGGACTGATTAGTCAACATGGTTTTGTGCAAAGGAAATCATGTCTCACAAACTTGATTGAGTTTTTTGAAGATGTAACAAAGTGGATTGATGAGGGCAGAGCGGTAGATGTGATCTATATGGACTTCAGTAAGGTGTACAACACGGTTCCCCATGGGAGACTGGTTAGCAAGGTAAGATCTCATGGAATCCAGGGAGAACTAGCCATTTGGATACAGAACTGGCTCAAAGGTAGAAGACAGAGGGTGGTGGTGGAGAGTTGTTTTTCAGACTAGAGGCCTGTGACCAGTGGAGTTTCACAAGGATCGGTGCTGGGTCCACTAATTTTTGTCATTTATATAAATGATTTGGATGTGAGCATAAGAGATATAGTTAGTAAATTTGCAGATGACACCAAAATTGGAGGTGTAGTGGACAGTGAAGAAGGTTACCTCAGGATCTTGATCAGATGGTCCAATGGGCTGAGAAGTGGCAGATGAAGTTTAATTTAGATAAATGCAAGGTGCTGCATTTTGGGAAAGGAAATCTGAGCAGGACTTATACACTTAATGGTAAGGTCCTAGGGAGTGTTGCTGAACAAAGAGACCTTGGAGTGCAGGTTCATAGTTCTTGAAAATGGATTTGGAGGTAGATAGGATAGTGGAGAAGGCGTTTGGTATGTTTTCCTTTATCAGTCAGAGTATTAAGTTGGGAGGTCATGTTATGGCTGTACAGGACATTGGTTAGGCCACTGTTGGAATATTGTGTGCAATTCTGGTCTCCCTCCTTTCGGAATGATGTTGTGAAACTTGAAAGGGTTCAGAAAAGATTTACAAGGATGTTGCCAGGGTTGGAGGATTTGAGCTATAGGGAGAGGCTGAATAGGCTGGGGCTGTTTTTCCTGGAGTGTCAGAGGCTGCGGGGTGACCTTATAGAGGTTTACAAAATTATGAGGGGCATGAATAGGATAAATAGGCAAAGTCTTTTCCCTGGGGTGGGGGAGTCCAGAACTAGAGGGCATAGGTTTAGGGTGAGAGAGGAAAGATATAAAAGAGACCTAAGGGCCAACTTTTTCACACAGTGGGTGGTACTTGTATGGACTGAGCTGTCAGAGGATGTGGTGGAGGCTGTTACAATAGCAATGTTTAAAAGGCATCTGGATGTGTATATGAATAGGAAGGGTTTGGAGGGATATGGGCTGGGTGCTGGCAGGTGGAACTAGATTGGGTTGGGATATCTGGTCGGCATGGATGGATTGGAGTGAAGTGTCTGTTTCCATGCTGTACATCTCTATGATTCTATGAATCTACAAGTGATCTTACCCTCAATCTCATCAGCTACTCATTAGCACCAGGTCCCACCTGGACATAAACATTTTCTTCACTGTCTTTCTATGGGTTTCAGGTGAGAGTCTCTGTTATTCTAGTAGGGTTACAATGATTCAGCATTCACAGTGCAACCACCTCATCAGGACCCAGGCCCTGAGAAAGAAAATTATCATGTCAGTAAACCAAATTCCAAGGGAAAATTAAGGACACTAAAAAAGCCTCTTTGCTGAATTCCAGTCCCCCAGAACCACTGAGCAACCCACTAGCTTCATGACAAGAATGGTAGGTCTAACATATGAGGAACGGCTGAGGATCCTGGGATTGTATTCATTGGAGTTTAGAAGATTAAGAGGAGACTTAATAGAGACGTACAAGATAATACATGGCTTGGAAAGGGTGGACGCTAGGAAATGTTTCCGTTAGGCGAGGAGACTAGGACCCGTGGACACAGCCTTAGAATTAGAGGGGGTCAATTCAGAACAGAAATGCAGAGACATTTCTTCAGCCAGAGGGTGGTGGGCTTGTGGAATTCATTGACACGGAGTGCAGTGGAGGCCGGGACGCTAAATGTCTTCAAGGCAGAGATTGATAGATTCTTGTTGTCTCGAGGAATTAAGGGCTACGGGGAGAACGCTGGTAAGTGGAGTTGAAATGCCCATCAGCCATGATTGAATGGCGGAGTGGACTTGATGGGCCGAATGGCCTTACTTCCACTCCTATGTCTTATGGTCTTATGGTCTGATGGTCTTAAGAGGCCTTTAAACTTTACAACTTAATGTCGAGGGTGTATTGGCTGCCAAATAATGCCTCATTGATGTGCTGCCACTCCATTGACATAATTTATTTATAAAAGATCCAAACTGGAACTGAAGAAGCAGCTTGCTATTATATCACAGGTTTTGACCTATTGTGCTAATCCCTCAATGATTCACAGCGATTGTACCTTTACCATATCCAAGGTTGTCAACACAGTCATCGTTACCAAACATGTTTTGTGACACATTTTCAAGTCAGTGGTTTCCACATTGCAGATGTGTACATGCCTAGTGCTAGCTGGGCACTACTGCCTTATTCAGATACATAGAACATAGAACATAGAAGGATACAGCGCAGTACAGGCCCTTCGGCCCTCGATGTTGCGCCGACCGAATCCTACCTAACCTATACTAGCCCAATAACTTCCAAATGCCTATCCAATGCCCGCTTAAATGACCATAAAGAAGGAGAATTCACCACTGATACGGGCAGGGCATTCCATGAACTCACAACCCGCTGTGTGAAGAATCTACCCCTAACATCTGTCCTATACCTACCACCCCTTAATTTAAAGCTATGTCCCCTAGTAACACCTGACTCCATTAGCGGTAAAAGGTTCTTAGTATCTACCCTATCTAAACCCCTAATCATCTTATACACTTCTATCAGATCTCCCCTAAACCTTCTCTTCTCCAATGAGAACAGCCCCAAGTGCCTCAGCCTTTCCTCATAAGATTTTCCTACCATTCCAGGCAACATCCTGGTAAACCTCCTCTGCACTCGTTCTAAAGCTTCCACATCCTTCCTATAGTATGGCGACCAAAACTGCACACAATACTCCAGATGAGGCCTCACCAGAGTCATATACAACTGCAACATGACCTCAGGACTCCGGAACTCAATTCCTCTGCCAATAAAGCCCAGTACACCATATGCCTTCCTCACAGCACTATTTACCTGGGTGGCAACTTTCAGAGATACCAGTGGTAGACTTCAAGAAGCATTACTCTATACCAGACAGTAATGGTTAACAGCTCCTAAAGTAGGCTTGCAGAAATCCTTGCTCTAAATCATTACTCCAAGCAAGGGAGAAAGTTTAATTCAACCAGATGAAGTCAGAAATACTCACCTGACATATACTGAGTCAGTTCCCTTAATGGTCACCTACGATTGGTACAGTGCTTAGACTTGGATGGTATCCCACACAGTACAGTTGCTGCTCCTTTAACAAGGTTATGTTGTCCTTGTTTTTTTTTCAGGAGATCATAAAGACACTAGTTCCAAAATGTCTGAGTTGATCTACTTGAGGAAGCTTTTAGGTTTAAAAACAAACATGTACAATGAAAGAGGAGTGGCCAGATCTCCCAGCTTAGCTTTTCTCTGGTTTGGTTTGGTTTGGTTCAGGTTTTAGCAGTCTGGCATTTCTGTGCAAGCAGGACAAAATGAGGACTACAGATGTTGGAGATCAGAGTTGAAAAGTGTGGTGCTGGAAAAGCACAGCAGGTCAGGCAGCATCCGAGGAGCAGGAGAGTCGATGTTTCTGGTATAAGCCCTTCATCAGGAATATGGCTGGGGGGAGGTGCTGAGAGTTAAATAGGAGGGTGTGGGTGAAGTAGCTGGGAAGGCGATAGGCAGATGTGGGTGATGGTGGATGGTGATAGGTTGGTGGGGTGGGTGGAGTGGATAGGTGGGAAGGAAGATGGACAGAGGAAAGACTACTTCAACTCCTTCTCTCACTCCACCAAGGACATGCAAGTCTTGGGTCTCCTCCATCGCCGAATCCAAGACACCTAATGCCTGGAGGAAGAATGCCTCATCTTCTGCCTAGGGACCCTCCAACCACACGGCATCAATATCAACTTCATCAGTTGCCTCATCTCCCCTCTCCCCACCTCATCCCAGATTTAACCCTCCAACTCGGCACTGCCCTCTTGAACTATCCTACTTGTCCACCTTCCTTTCCACCGGTCCACTCCACCTCCCACCCCCAAACCTATCACCAAAACCCCGCACCTGTATCTACTACTGCCTTCCCAGCGACCTCACCCCATCCTCCTATTTATCTCTTTGTTCCCCCCCCAATTCCTGACGAAGGGCTTATGCCCAAAATGTTAATTCTCCAGATCGTCAGATACTGCCAGACTTGCTGTTCTTTTCCGGCACCACACTTTTCAGTTCTGAGCAAGCAGTCAGTCAGTTTTGAGGTCAAAATTGGTCAAAGAAACAACTGCATAGAAGGCATGCCATGCTGAATAACTCTGCCACCTCTCTTTCTCACATCTCTCCTGTAAGACCGTGTGTGTTTGATTTTACCTTTTTTTGCCAAGGGAGGTTTACAGGGATTGTTGTAGGAAGTTGGAACAGTATCATTAAGATGGGATAATCTGTTGGGTTTTCAGCAAGGTTGTTATACTATATTCTTCTCTCTTTTGTTTGTGCTTCATTTGGTAATCATGTTGTTTAAAATTAAGTGGTTGGGCAACTGCATCCCTCCTGGAATATCCACTATACACCTGCTTAAAACAACCAACAAAGTTAGGGGCCAGGCTACTTTCCTGAAATGTTTTGAGGGGCTCTGGCCTGGTCCATAACACGGTTCATGGGTATTTCATGCTGGTCCTTATGTTGTTGGTGGACAGGACTCTGAGAGGTAGGATTTACATGCATTTGGAGCGTCAAGGAGTTATTAGGGATTGTCAGCATGCATTATGCATGGGAAATTGTGTCTCACAAACTTATTGAGTTTTCTGAGGACGTAACGAAAGGATTGATAAGAGCAGAGTGGTAGATGTTGAGCAATGAAACAGACCATTCAGTCTAACTTGTCCATGGTGATCAAGTTACCCAAACTAAACTAGTTCTATTTTCCTGCATTTGGCCAATAATCTTCTAAATCTTTCTTATTCATGTACCTATCCAAATGTCTTCCAAATATTGTAACTGTACCAGTATCTACCACTTCCTCTGGCAGTTCATTCCACATACAAATCACCCTCTGTGTGAAAAGGTTGCCCCTCAGATCCCTTTTAAATCTTTCTCATCTGAAAACTATGGCCTCTAGTTCTGAACTCCCCACCCCCTCCCTTATTTGCACCCTGCATGATTTCATAAATCTCTTCCTAAGCTCCAGTGACGTTAGTCCCAGCATATCCAGCCTTTCCAGTCCTGGGAACATCATGGTAAATTTTTCTTAACCCTCCAACTTAATAACATCTTCCTTTTAACAGGGTGACCAGAACTGTACATATTACTCCAAAAGTTGTCTTACCAATGTCCTGTACAACCTCAACATGACTTCCCAACTACTATACACAACGCTCTTAACAATGAAGGCAAGAGTGCTAATTGCCTTCTTAACCAGCCTACCTGTGATTCAACTTTTAAAGAACAAAAACACTACCCAAGGCCAAACCTTTAATTGTAGAACTCCTGCTCTTATTCATTTTACTGAAATGTAATACCTCCCATTTAGCCAAATTAATCTGTCACTCCTCAGCCCAATGGCCCAATTGATCAAAATCTCTTAATCCGGGATAACCTTTTTCATTGTCTACTGTACTATCAATTTTGGTGTCTTCCTCAAACCTATTAACCATGCCTCCTAATTCTCAACCAAATAGATTATATAAATGACAGACAAAAGTGGACATAACACCAATCCCTGCTGAACACCGCTGATCACAGGCCTCCAGTCTGAAAAACAATACTTTGTCTCCTACTGACAAGCCAATTTTGTATTCAATTGGCAGGTTCTGCCTTAATCCCATATGATATATTTTTATTAATTAGTCTGCCATGCAGAACCTCGTCAAAGGCTTTACTAAAGACCATGTAGACAACATCTACCACTCTGCTCTCATCAATCCTTTCATTACATCCTCAGAAAACTCAATAAGTTTGTAAGACACAATTTCCCATGCATAATGCATGCTGACAATCCCTAATAACTCCTTGACGCTCCAAATGCATGTAAATCCTACCTCTCAGAGTCCTGTCCACCACAACATACTTGCCACTGCTGTGAGACTCACAGATCTACAGTTCCCAGGCTTTTCCAAATTACATTTCTTAAATAAAGGCTCAACATTAGCCACCCTCCAGTCCTATAGCACTTCATCTGTGTAGATGATACAAACATCTCTGCTAAGCCCCACAATTTCTTCCCTAACTTCCCACAAAGTCCCGGCATACACTCAATCAGGTCCCAGAAATTTATCCACCTTTATTTTTAAAGACCTCCAGCACCTCCTCTTCTGTAATTTGGTGTTTTCAAGACTTAAATATTCATTTTCCTGAGTTCCCCAGCCTCTATTTTTTTCTCCACAGGAAAAAAACTGACATGAAGTATTCATTTAGTATCTGTCCCATCAGCTGTGAACCCATATATAAAAATGACCTCAGTGATCTTTAAAGGGCTGTATTCTCTCTCTGTAGTTGCTCTCTTACACTTAACGGACATGTAGAATCTCTTTGGATTATTCTTAACCGTATATACCAAGGCTATCTCATATGGTGTTTTTGCCCTCCTGATTTCCCTCTTAAGAATGCCCCTACTCTTCTTACACTCTTCAAGAATCTATACCTAAAATACACTCCTTCTTATTCTTGACCAGAGCCTCAATATTTTAATTTGTCGACTGTTCCTAATTCTTACCAGCTTTACTCTTCACTCAAAGAGGAACATAATGCCTCTGAACTCTCTTTATCTCACTTTTGAAAGCCTTCCATTTGGCTTCCTTTACCTGTGAACAGTCTATTTCAATCATCTTTGAAAGTCCCGTCTTATGCCATCAAAATTTACCTTACTTCAAATAAGAATGTTAACTTTTATACAAGGCCTACTCTTTGCCATAACAATTTTAAAACTAATAGAATTGTGGTTAATGCTCCCCAAAATGCTCCCCAACTAACTCTTCAGCAACTTGGCCTGCCTTATTTCACAACAGAAGGTCAAGTTTTACTCATTCTCTTTTAAGTATATTTCCATACTGATAAAGAAAATTTTCTTGAACACGGTTAACAAATTTCTCCCCCATCCAAGCCCTTAACACTATGGCATTCCCAGTCTATGTTTGGAAAGTTAAAATCCCCTATTATTATAACTCTACTATTCTTACATTTTTCTGAGATCTTTACATATTTGCTCCTTAATTTCCTTCTGACTATTCGGGGGCCTGTTGTATAATCAAGGGGATCATCCCCATCTTACTTCCGAATTCCATCTTCACAGGACGATCCATCAGAAATATCCTAAGTACAGCAGTAATGTTTTGCTTACTCCAAAACGCCACTCCCTCTACTCCCTTGCCTTGCTTTATAATCTTTCTATGTTAGATACAAAAAAACTGCAGTTGCTGGAATCCAAAGTAGACAAACAGGAGGCTGGAAGAACACAGCAAGTCAGACAGATTCGGGACATGGAGAAGTCAACAATTTGAGTATCACCCTTCTTCAGGAAAGGAGGTAGTGGTAGGGGGAGCTGCAGATAAAGATGGGACAGAGACACGAAATGTACGACCAGACTGGTTTATGAGAGGAATGAATCTGGTTGGTAGCTGGAAGGATCAGAAGGTGGAATGGAAGGAAGGAGGGAGGGATGGAAAGGGAGTCAGAGGTGAGTGGGAAGGTTATTTGAAATTGGAGAACTCAATGTTGAGTCTTCCGGGCTGTAGCTGCCCAGGTGGAAAATAAGGTGCTGTTCCTCCAGATTATAGGCTGATTCACTGTGGTAATGGAAGAGTCTAAGGATGCACATGTCGGAGAGAGAGTTGGAAGGGGAATTGAAATGGGTGGTGACCAGGAGGTCAGGCTGGCCTTTACCAGCCTGGCTGAGATGCTCGGCGAAACGTTCCCTTTGTTTTGATGTCCCTACCGAAAACCCTCTCCCTTATGCCCCCTTTACCTGCAGCTCCCCTTACCTCCATCACCATTCCTGAAGAAGGGTTAGACCTGCAACGTTGACTTCTCCACCTCCTGATGGTATCTGGCTTGCAGTGTTCTTCCAGCCTTCTGCTTGTCTACTTCTATCATTCCTATAGCATTTAAACTCCGGAATATTGAGCTGCCTCAGTCATGTTTCTGCATTTGCTATGATGTCCTAGTCTCATGTTCCCAAACATGCCCTGAGTTCATCTGCCTTACCTGTAAGACCTCTTGGTTTGAAATAAATGCAATTAAAAAATAAATTGACTGCCAGTCATCAACAGTGTAAGAAAAATGAGATGGAACCTCGGTAAAGCAGACTGGCTAAAATACAGTGAGACCGTTACCACATAATTGTATCTATATGCATTCATAATGCACAAAATTATATCAGTGCTTTTGTGCTGCCATTCACAAAACTGCTGCACAGCAATTCCTCATGGTTCTCACACCATCTATGCCAGATGCCCTGATACAGAAAGGACAGCACTCCTATAGAAATGTGAGCCAGCTGGTGACCCTGACCAAACAGAACACCTCTTTCAGTCTCTCAGTGCTTCATACCATGGCATAAGGATCCACATCACAGAAAGAGGTCGTTCAGCCCATCAAGCTTGCACGACTCAAAAAGAAACATGCTCTCATTCCATTTATAATTTGCCCATAGTCTTTGTGCCTTGCCATTGCAAATGCACATCTAAATATTTCTTAAATATTACAAGGATGTCAGATGGCAGGAATCAACAGCATATCAATCTCAATCATCCCAGCTGGCATTGTTGGAGCTTTGCAACAAGCCAAATACCATACGAACTAAATTACCCATCAGCCCACTGAAATCAAGTTGCTAGTTACTTGCTGCAGGAGACTGTTGGAAAACAAAATAAAATGCAACATTTTAATAAACTACAAGGATCAAGGCCAGCAACCTGCAGATAACCAAAAGAATACAATAGTCCTAATCCCTACAAGATTACAGAATCAGAGACAGTGTTAAGGGGTCTGAAATGTGGCAAAACAACAGGAAATTATAGCATTGCACCAGAAATTCTGAAACAATTTGGCCCTTGGGTTTGTGTCTGTCTGAGTCAAATGTACACAAGGATCATCAGCTCAACTCACTCCTGAGGGTGTTACACATGGCAAAATCATTACCATTCCAAATCCTGGAGAAGATCCCACTCCGGCAGCCAGCTGTCAACTGATTTCATTACTTTCTGTGTGCTCTTTGAGCCTCTGATCCTGCAATGCATACCTCAGGAAATAGGGACCATCCTAAATGTTAATGAAGCTGATTGCTGTAAAGGGCACAGCACAAGGTGATCAAGTTCTGGAACTTGCCACCAACATCGAAAATGGCTTCCAAAGAACTGAAGATGGAATGTTACTGGACATCACAGCTACATGGAGAAGACTGACCAACAGACTACAACTGGACTCAGTGGTAGTTCCAGTGCTGTTCAACAGATATGGAAATAACCAGCCAATACCATATCAAGGTTCATGATGACATCTGCTCCACCCTTCTGTATCCTGGAATAAACTGTCAACAAAGACGTTAGAAAGTTGACACAATACTGCAGCATATTGAATCCTGTTAAAATCATTTCCAGTGTTTGCCACCTCCACAATGCCAGCAGCAAAACTGAATTGCATATCCACATGGATGATCAGAGATGAAATTGTGGTCTCAACACAACATATTGGGAGTGACTCTAGATAAGACTTTGTCCTTCTGGGTATATTGGAAGAAAACAGCAGTGTTGGTCAAATGCAGACATAACTGGCTAACCACTCACTGGATCTACTATGGGTACAGCTGCCACAATTCCCCTAACCTGAACACTGGAGAATTCTGGGCACCTGTTTTGTCTAGGCTAACCCTATCACTTACATGCACACATGTGTGTACTCAGTTGAAGAGAACAATGTGCATCATAACTGGAATCCTCTGCCTAACACCCCTTCCCTGGCCTCCAATCCTTACAAATATTGAGAAACTAAAAGAAGCCAGAAGTCAGAAAACACCTGAAGGAGAAGAAAACAGAGGCTTGTACAAAAAGATTGAAATGATGGGAGGAGACTCGAAGGGATCTGAAATACCAGCAGGTGGGTCAAATGGCTTTTTCTGCGGTGCATACTTTATTTTATAACTGTGCTTATTTCAATTATTACATGTAATCTTCTGATTCTATAGGTTGTAATGTAGTAAATTTATTTTCCCACAGATTTCCATGTCTGTCCATCTTTTCTATTTGGTATATTTATAAATTGCCACATGGATTGCTATGTATTTCCATAGGTGGCTGGGTGGCACATGTTTGTCATTACTTCTGTAGGGCCCTGGTGATTGATTCTGAGAGTATAGGAAAAGAAGTCTCTTTAATCCCTTCAGCCTGTCCCAGCTTTCAACGAGATCATTAATGATCTGCTATCCAATGTTACATTAGTTACCATAGCATAGCGAGGTGTACTTCTATAGATCATGGAATATCATAGTACATTTCTTTAGGCTACTAGTTTCCACCTGGTACCTCTGTGATTCGCTATGAAACTTGTGCTTCCGATGCTTGCCATGAAGGGCAGTCTGTTGGATGAGTCACTGTGTGTTGACGAGTTGCTCTGGACTGGTGCACAGTACAAGGTGAGTTTTATGAGTCAACATACATTTGTGCAATGTACTGTGTCTTTAATGTTTTGGTCTGTATCAGCTTGTTGCTATGTGTACAGTTGCCATCTTCTACTGAATGTACAACGCATCTTATCCCCCAGCTTTATAACTTACTAAAAAAGGTAAGAAAAGCAATTGATTCTATTAGCTGTAAATGCACAAACCTTGGGTGTGTAAACCTGTGGCAAGGATCTGCTTCTGAGGTGATCTTAGTGTTAAATATTGATCACTCCTGCCTTCACAAAGTGAGGCATTCAGTCTGACTTTGGCAAGTGTACATCGCTTTACAGTGAGACCATTAATAGCCACTGCCCTTTATAACATACTTCATGTCAAACAGACTGTAATGAGCCCCACCTTACTCCTGAGCAACTCTCAGATGCTTTCTGTGATGATTCATATGCTTTACTAACTGATTTATCTCAGTTAAGAAATAATGTGATTGAATCATTGCTCTCTCCCACACCCCAAATTAACCTCATCAGGATATTTGCATATACACATGCATTCATTCACTGAGAGTAAGGTGAAGTTTACACTCTTGTTAATACACTTTAACACACTTTATTCAATATAATTCTACATAAGGGATAGGCGGAAAGAACAGCTTCTGGAACCTTACAGACTCAGGCTCCAGTTCTATGTAATCTGACATTCCTATGACATAGCTCCTTATGTTCATCCTCAGTAGTTATTCTAAGAGTAAAGATATATTTGACACATTACCCAACATCATTCATACTTGTACACATCAATGTACAGTCACCGATAGACAATCTGGGACAAAACTAATTGATACTTAGAAGACCTTGAGTTAATAAAATGTCAATCTGCATGGTTGGTTTGACAAGATAAATTATGTCTGACTGAGTTTATTACATTCTTTGTTGGAGTAATTTAGTGTTCTAAGATAGTATAGTTAATGTTGTGCATTTAATCTTTCATAAGGTTTTGACAAAGTGATGTACAAATAAAAATGTTCCTGTTAGAAAAATTAAGAAACGGATTAGAGGGACTGTGATGGCATGGATACCAAAATAATTAAAGGGCAGAAAGTTGTGGGATTCATCTCTTTCTCAGGGTATTTGGGGGTTGCTATTAGGACAACTGTTGTTTTTGATACATATTGATAGCCTTAACTCGCTACTTACAGTATAATTTTCAAACATACAGATGCAGGAGTTGGTTATGCAGTGGGAATGTTATTGGACTAATAATCCAGAGGCCTGCAACAATCCTTGAGGCACATGAGTTTAACTCCCACTGAAGCAGCTGTAAAATTCAAATCCAAGTATGAAATGGCACAAAACACCAGTTTCATTTATAAAATCTTTGAACCAACTGGATTGTCATAAAAATCCATCCGGTTAACCAGTGTCTGTAAGGGAGGAAAATCTAGTTTGGCCTATATGTGACCTGGTCCTCAGCTGCCCTCTGAACTGCATAATGAGCCTCTCAGTTCCTTCAAACTGCTGCAAAAATATTGAATAAGAATAAAACTGAATGGATCAACTAGCATCAAGCTAGGCTCCAGAAATAACTAAGGACTCATCTTATCAACCCGGCAAAGTCCGCTTCACTAACATCTTGGGATCTATGCCACCTCAGATACTGAAGCAGTCTGTTTTCATGTGTAGCAACATCTGGGCAATGTCTTAGGCTGACAAGTGACAAGTAGCATTTACAACACAAATGTGCTGGGCAATAACCACCTCCAGCAAGAGATAAACTAAACATTGACCCTTGATATACCATTCCTGAAAACGGCACTGCAGAATTATCAATGATGAGAAATTTAATTGGACCATGTAAGTACTTTGTCTGCAAAGGCTGAGATTTCTGCCAGGAGGAAGCCTAGCTTTGAATGCTCAAAGCCTGACCATCATCTACAAAAAAGTGTGATGAAACACTCTCCGCTGGCCTGGATGAGTGTAGCTCTAATAACACTCAAGAAACATGACACCATCCAGGACAAAGCAGCCAATTTCATTCGTACACCATACACTATCCTAAAATTTGCTCTTTTCACCCAAATGCACAATGGCAGCATATATATATATATATATATATATATATATATCCCATCTATAAGATGCACTGCTGTATCTCATCATGGGTGTTTCAACACTCTTTACAATCCTACAACCACCATGACTGAGAAGGACAAGGGTGCATATGCATGGAACATCATCACCTGCAATTTCCCCTCCAAACTACATACCATATGACTATATCATTGTTCTTTCACTGTTGCTGAGTCAAATCTTTTAACCTCTTTCTGTAACAGCACTGTGGTGCATCTTGGAGGGAAAATTGCAAAAGGTATGATGAATTAAATGGTTTAAAAAAATAAAGGGAGCATCAGAACAGAAGATCTAGAACTAAAATGAAGCCAACCTTAAATTGATGTGTCACTACTTGAATTAGCATATTCAATTAGAAATCAAAAACTTTGAATGAGAAGGAAAAGAGAAATGAGATTAAAAACTTTGAATTAGAATCAAAAGAGAAGAAAAAGAGAAGTGGAAACTATAGAGAATGAAAAGGAAAGAGTTTAAAATTACACAACACCAGGTATAGCCCCTCATAACCACCTGATGAAGGAGCAGTGCTCTGAAAGCTAGTGCTTCCATTTAAACCTGTTGTTAAACCTGGTGTTGTGTGATTTTCAACTTTGTACACCCCAGTCCAACACCGGTGTCTCCAAATCATGACAAGGAAAGAGTAATCGAAAGGGAGGACTAAGAAAGGAAAATAGATCTAGAAATATGAAAAAAATATGAGAGGACAAAGAGAAACAAAAGCAATAGAAAGGAAAATGGAATTTAAAAAGCCTGGAATTCAAAGAAACAAGGAAGTCAGACAACGTGACTTGACTAGAGAAAAGTTTCAGGTAGGAGGTAGGAGATGATACTGATTCTATAATATGTTTCTATTGGAATAAGACTGGACACACTAATGCTAATTTCTAGAAATTAAATATGAGACCTATTGCAGTCGTAGGAACATAGATTAGATTCCCTACAGTGTGGAAACAGGCCATTTAGCCCAACAAGTTCACATCAACTCTCTGAAGAGTAACCCACCCAGACCCATTTCCCTCTGACTAATGCGCCTAACACTATGGGCAATTTAGCATGACCAGTTCACCTGACCTGCACATCTTTGGACTATGGGAGGAAACCAGAGCACTTGGAGAAAACCTACACAGACACAGGGAGAAAGTGCAAACTCCACAGAGACAGTTGCCTGCGGCTGGAATTGAGCCCAGGTCCCTGGCGCTGTGAGGCTGCAGTGCTAACCACTGAGCCACCGTGCCACCCTCTAACTTGTAAGGAATCATCAGAAAAAAAGTATTGGGAAAGGAAGTTAGTATTAAGACTATAGCAGTGGTATAAATGGACTGTGTTGTCTCAGAACCTATTAGGAAGAGATCAATGAGAGTCAAGAAAATTATTTTTCAATTATTGCTAAACAGAATATTTTATTTCAAAGGGAGAAGTATTTTCTTATTCTTCTAATCGATTAATTTAATGAATAACAAATGATTAGAGATACTGAGTAAGTCAATCATTGATGCTGGCTGATTATTATGGTTGATTTCCAAGAAAGATCAAATAATTATTTGATATGACAGAGTAGTGCTGAAATAAGACACACTGTGTTAAACTTTTTACTTTTACTCATCTGAATAGTTCACATGAAGTTCTAAAGTAAAAGGAAAACAACAGTTATAATGCAAGAAAGGAGTACTGATTGGTAGACAAATGTAACCTATTTGGTAGAGGCATTGCAAAGGAGTATACACCAATTAATGATGACCAATGGTTGACTGCCAAACTTTATTTAAAATTAAATAAGATAGGTTGACTGAGTAAAGCATTTTCCTGAGAAATGAACCAAACAATATCTATTCCCTACATTGTTGAGTTAAAACATGCATGTGTCTTTCTTTCCGTCTGCAAAGAACAGAGTTTTGTCACTCTCATATGGCAAAAATGGTGTTTTCTCCTCACTTTTATACTTCCTGTGAAATGGCCTGATGAGACTCAAGTGAAAAGTTTCAACAAAATATATCTCTTTTTTCAGCAGTCTTGAAAGAAAAAAAATATTGGTTGGAGGTATACACAGTTACAACAAATCTTATTTTAACTGTTGGATTAAAGAGTAAGTGAAAGTTCCAGCTGGAGTAGTGCAAGTATGGAAGGAATTCACTTATCTTCAGGAACAACCTGCCTGGTTCAAAAAGATTGACCTCACCAAGGGTGTTCGAACAGGTGGATATATAAAAGAAACAGTGGTACAGTGGTAAGCACTGGTGCTTCACAGCACCAGGGACATGGGTACAATTCCTGCCACGGAACAATTGCCTGTGAGGAGTTTGCACATTCTTCCCGTGTCTGTACGGGTTCCCTCCAGGTGTTCCGGTTTCCTCCCACAGTTCAAAGATGTGCAGGTTAGGTGACTTGGCCATGCTAAATTGCCCGTAGTGTTAGGTGAAAAGGAAAATGTAAGGGAATGGGTCTGGGTGGGTTGCGCTTCGGCGGGTCGGTGTGGACTTGTTGGGCCGAAGGGCCTGTTTCCACACTGTAAGTAATCTAATCTAAAAAAACTACAGGAAGAACATCTTGGATTATTTTCTGATTGGGAACTGGAGCTGGAGTTGGACGAATTAACAATTATTCGAGAGGCTGAGAGGGTGATAGATAGAAGCTGCAGGGACGTAGTTACGCCAGAGAACAGAGGTAGCTGGTAACAGTTAGAGGTGGGAAGGGGAGGGAGCAGGCAGTGCAGGGATCCTCTGTGGTCGTTCCCCTCAACAATAAGTATACCACTTTGGATACTGTTGGGGTGGACGGCCTAGCAGGGGTAAGCTGCAGTGACCGGGTCTCTGGCACGACGTCTGGCTCTGAGGCTCAGAAGGGAAAGGTGGAGAGGAGGAGAGCGCTAGTTATAGGAGACTCTATAGTTAGAGGGACAGACAGGCGGTTCTGTGGACATGGGCGAGACTCTCAGATGGTTTGTTGCCTCCCGGGTGCCAGGATCCAAGATGTTTCAGACCGTGTCTTCAGAATCCTTAAGGGGGAGGGTGTGCAGCCAGAAGTCGCAGTGCACATTAGCACCAAAGACATAGGTAGGAAGAGGGGTGGGGAGGTCATTCAGGAGCTCAGGGAGTTAGGCTGGAAGCTAAAAGCTAGGACGGACAAAGTTGTCATCTCTGGGTTGTTGCCAGTGCCACGCGACAGTGAGGCAAGGAATAGGGAGAGAGTGCAGTTGAACACATGGCTGCAAGGATGGTGTAGGAGGGAGGGCTTCAGGTATTTGGACAATTGGACTGCATTCTAGGGAAGGTGGGACCTGTACAAGCCGGACAGGTTGCACCTGAACCAGAAGGGCACCGATATCCAAGGAGGTAGGTTTGCTAGCACTCTTCGGGGAGGGGGGTTTAAACTAATTTGGCAGGGGGATGGGATCTGGACTTGTAGTCCAGCAAGTAGGTTAGCTGTTTTTCAGGATGTCCAAGAATGTAGGGAGGCTGTGGAGAAGGTAGCGCTGACAGGGAATACTTGTGGACACAGAGATGGGCTTAAGTGCGTATACTTCAATGCAAGAAGTATCAGAAATAAGCTGGGTGAACTTAAGGCGTGGATTGGTACCTGGGATTACGATGTTGTGGCCATCACGGAAACGTGGATAGAAGAGGGACAGGAATGGTTGTTGGAGGTTCCTGGTTACAGATGTTTCAGTAAGATTAGGGAGGGTGGTAAAAAAGGAGGGGGTGTGGCGTTGCTAATTAGAAATGGTATAACGGCTGCAGAAAGGCAGTTCGAGGAGGATCTGCCTTTGGAGGCAGTATGGGCTGAAGTCAGAAATATGAAAGGAGTAGTTACCTTGTTGGGTGTTTACTATAGGCCCCCAATAGCAGCAGAGATGTGGAGAAACAGATTGGGAAACAGATTTTGGAAAGGTGCAGAAGCCAAAGGGTAGTAGTCATGGGCGACTTCAACTTCCCAAATATTGATTGGAAGCTCTTTAGATCAAGTAGATTGGACGGGGCGGTGTTTGTGCAGCATGTCCAGGAAGCTTTTCTAACTCAGTATGTAGATTGTCCGACCAGAGGGGAGGCCATATTGGATTTGGTACTTGATAATGAACTGGGACGAGTGATGGGCTTGTTAGTAGGTGAGCATTTTGGTGATGGTGACCACAGTTCTGTGACTTTCACCTTGGTTATGGAGAGAGATAGGTGCGTGCAACAGGGTAGGTTTTACATTTGGGGGAAGGGTAAATACGATGCTGCAAGACAGGATCTGAGGAGCACAAGTTGGGAGCATAGGCTGCCAGGGAAGGATGTCGCTGAAATGTAGAACTTTTTCATGGAACAGATACGACGTTTCCTTGATATGTATATACCTGTCAGGCAGGAAAGAGATGGTTGTGTGAGGGAACCTTGGTTGACGAGGGAGGTTGAATGTCTTGTAAGGAGGAAAAAGGAGGCTTACATAAGGTTGAGAAAACAAGGTTCAGACAGAGTGTTGGAGGGATATAGGATAGCCAGGAGGGAGCTGAAGATAGGTATTAGGAGAGCTAAGAGAGGGCACGAAAAATCTTTGGCGAGTTGAATCAAGGATAACCACAAGGCCTTTTACGCGTATGTGAGAAACATGAGAATGACAAGAACGAGGGTAGGTCCGATCAAGGACAGTAGTGGGAGACTGTGTATTGAGTCGGAAGAGATAGGAGAGGTCTTGAATGAGTACTTTTCTTCAGTATTTACAAATGAGAGGGACCGTATTGTTGAAGAGGAGAGTATGAAACGGACTGGTAAGCTAGAGGAGATACTTGTTAGGAAGGAAGATGTGTTGGGCATTTTGAAAAACTTGAGGATAGACAAGTCCCCCGGGCCTGATGGGATATATCCTAGGATTATGTGGGAAGCAAGAGAGGAAATTGCAGAGCCACTGGCAATGATCTTTTCGTCTTCACTGTCAACGGGGGTGGTACCAGGGGACTGGAGAGTGGCGAATGTTGTGCCCCTGTTCAAAAAAGGGAATAGGGATAACCCCGGGAAATACAGGCCAGTTAGTCTTACTTTGGTGGTAGGCAAAGTAATGGAAAGGGTACTGAGGGATAGGATTTATGAGTATCTGGAAAGACACTGCTTGATTAGAGACAGCCAGCACGGATTTGTGAGGGATAGGTCTTGCCTTACAAGTCTTATTGAATTCTTTGAGGAGGTGACCAAGCATGTGGATGAGGGTAGAGCAGTGGATGTAGTGTACATGGATTTTAGTAAGGCATTTGATAAAGTTCCCCATGGTAGGCTTATGCGGAAAGTCAGGAGGCATGGGATAGTGGGAAATTTGGCCAGTTGGATAGAGAACTGGCTAACTGGTCGAAACGAGAGAGTGGTGGTAGATGGTAAATATTCAGCCTGGAGCCTAGTTACGAGTGGAGTTCCGCAGGGATCAGTTCTGGGTCCTCTGCTGTTTGTAATTTTTATTAATGACTTGGAAGAGGGAGTCGAAGGGTAGGTCAGTAAATTTGCAGACGATACGAAGATAGGTGGAGTTGTGGATAGTGAGGAGGGCTGTTGTCAGCTGCAAAGGGACTTCGATATGATGCAGAGCTGGGCTGAGGAGTGGCAGATGGAATTCAACCCTGCCAAGTGTGAGGTTGTCCATTTTGGAAGGACAAATAAGAATGCGGAATACAGGGTTAACGGTACGGTTCTTAGTAAGGTGGAGGAGCAGAGAGATTTTTGAGGTCTATGTTCATAGTTCTTTGAAAGTTGTCACTCAGGTGGATAGAGCTTGTAAGAAGGCCTATGGTGTATTAGCGTTCATAAGCAGAGGGATTGAATTCAAGAGTCGTGAAGTGATGTTGCAGCTGTACAGGACCTTGGTAAGGCCACATTTGGAGTACTGTGTGCAGTTCTGGTCGCCTCACTTTAGGAAAGATGTGGAAGCTTTGGAGAGGGTGCAGAGGAAATTTACCAGGCTGTTGCCTAGAATGGAGAATAAGTCGTACGAGGATAGGTTGAGAGTGCTAGGTCTTTTCTCATTGGAACGGCGAAGGATGAGGAGTGACTTGATAGAGGTTTATAAGATGATCAGGGGAGTAGATAGAGTAGACAGTCAGAGATTTTTTCCCCGGGTACAACAGAGTGTTAGAAGGGGACATAAATTTAAGGTGAAGGGTCGAAAGTATAGGGGGAATGTCAGGGGTAGTTCTTTACCCAGAGAATGGTAGGGGCATGGAATGCGCTGCCTGTGGGAGTGGCAGAGTCAGAATCATTGGTGACTTTTAAGCAGAAATTGGATAGGTACATGGATAGGTGCTTAAGCTAGGACAAATGTTTGGCACAACATCGTGGGCCGAAGGGCCTGTTCTGTGCTGTATTGTTCTATGTTCTATTGTGACTAGATCTCAGACCGGTAGACAAGGGAAATGATGTGAAAACTCAGTTTCTGATACTATTTCCAAAACTTTAAATAAAAGGTACAAAGGTAAAGAGAATGAAGGTGACATGTTCATCCTATCTCCTTTCATAAAAATGTACCACATAGATGCTGGATTGAGGGCCTTGCATCAAACAGTCTACTCAGAACCAACATCTTTGTGTTATTATTTAAAACACAACAGTTGATGAGGTATGGGTGGTATTCCATGAAATGGCAGTTCCATTCCAATATTATAACAAAATTTTATGAGTAGCTCATGAAATTTCAACAGTAGGTCATTTAGATATTAGGAAAACACAGGCTAAAGTACTAAAACACACTTAATGGCCATGTTTATATATAGAGATATGCTTATCAAACACATTGTTATGACTCATTGGGGGTTTTATGCTGAAAATCAAGCCCTGTTATTCCCAGAAATGTTACAAATCTTAAGAACATAGAACAATACAGCACAGTACAGGCCTTTCAGCTCTCAGTGTTGTGCTGACCTTTAATCCTACTTTAAGATCAAACTAACCTGCATACCCTTCATTTTACTGTCATCATTTGTCTATCCAAAAATTGCTTCAATGTCCCTAATGTATCTGACTCCACTATTATTGCTGGCAGTGCATTCCACACACCCACCACTCTCTGTGTAAAGAACCTACCTCTGACATCTCCCCTAAACCTTCCAATTATGCTCCCTTGTGATAGCCATTTCTGCCCTGGGAAAAGGTCTTTAACTATTCACTCTTAGCCTTGCATCATCTTATACATCTCTTTCAAGTCACCTCTCATCCTTCTTTGCTCAATGAGAAAGCCCTAACACCCTCAACCTTTCTTCAAAAGACATGCCTTCCAGTCCAAGCAGTATTCTGGTAAATCTCCTCTGCACCCTCTGTAAAGCTTCCACATCTTCCTGGAATGAGGCAAACAGAACTGAACACAATATTAAAAGTATGGTCTAACCAGAGCTCTTCAGAGCTGCAGCATAACCTCATGGCTCTTAAACTCCATTCCCATGCTCATGAAAACTAACACACCACATGCCTTCTTAACAAAGGGTGGCAAGTGTGACGAATCTATGAACATGGACCCCAGGTTCCTCCACACTGACAAGAATCCTGCCTTTAATCCTGTATTGGATAGGTATATGGACGAGAATGGAATAGCGTAGGTTAGGTGGGCTTCTGATTAGTTTCATAGGTTGGCGGAACATCAAGGGCCGAAGGGCCTGTACTGAGCTGTAATGCCCAACAAGTCCACACCGACCCTCTGAAGAGTAACCCACCCAGACCCATTTCCCTCCGACTAATGCACCTCACACTATGGGCAATTCACCTGATTTGCACATCTTTGGACTGTGGGAGGAAATCAGAGCACCCGGAGAAAACCCACAGGGAGGATGTGTAAACTCCACACAGACAGTCAACCAAGGCTGGAATCGAACCTGCGACCCTGGTGCTGTGAAACATCAGTGCTAACAACTAAGCCACCACGCCACCACTCTCTGAGTAAAGAACCTACCTCTGACATTCGCCCTTTCTCCAATTCCCTTAATATTATCCTCCCCGCCACCACCCCCCCCCCACCTTCCTCCCTCCCATGATAGCCATTTCCGCCTTGGGAAAATGTCTCTAACTATCCACTCTAGGTATGCCTTTCAACATCTTGTAAACCTCTACCAAGTCACATCTCATCCTTCTTTGCTCCAATGAGAAAAGTCCAAGTTCCCTCAAGCTGTCACCATAAGACATGCCCTCCAGTCCAGGCAGCTTTCTGGTAAATCTCCTCTGCACCCTCTCCAAAGCTTTCACATCCTTCCTATAATGAGACGACCAGAACTGAGCACAATATTCCAGTCTGGTCTAACCAGGGCTCTGTAGAGCTGCAGCATAACCTCACAACTCTTAAACTCAATCCTCCTGTTAATGAAAGCCAACACATCATACGCCTTCTTAACAACTCTATCACCCTGGGTGGCAACTTTGAGGAATCTATGGACATGAACACCAAGATCCCTCTGTTCCTCCACACTGCCAAGAATCCTGCTTTTAATCCTGAATTCTGCATTCAAATGCAACCTTCCATAATGAATCACTTTACACTTTCGCAGGTTGAACTCCACCTGCCACTTATCAGCCCAGTTCTGTATCCTGTCAATGTTCCGTTGCAACCTACAACAGCCTCCACACTATCCCCAACTCCAACAACCTTAGTGTCATCAGCAAACTTACTAATCCACCTTCCATTTCCTCATCCAAGTTATTTATAAAAAAATCACAAACAGTAGAGGTCCCAGAACAGATCCCTGTGGAACATCACTAGTCACTGGGCTCCAGGCTGGATACTTTCCATCTGCTACCACCCTCTGCCTTCTATGGGCCAGCCAATTCTGTATCCAGACAGCCAGATTTCCCTGTGTCCCATGCTCCTTACATTCTGACTTAGCCTACCATGGAGATCCTTGTCAAATGCCTTGCTAAAATCCACGTACACCACATCCACTACTCGACCTTCATCAATGTGTTTTGTCACATCCTCAAAGAATTCAATAGGCTTGTGACGCATAATCAAACTATGGCTTTCAAAGTAATCATGAATCCTGCCTCTCAGAATCCTCTCCAATAATTTGCCCATTATAAGTTTAAAACTGACTGTCATTCCCAGGATTATCCTTATTCCCTTTCTTGAATAAAGGAATAACATTTGCCCCCCTCAGTTATCTGGCACTACTGCAGTGGATAGTGAGGATGCAAAGACCAACGTCAAAGGCACAGCAATCTCTTCCCTCGCTTCCTGTTGTAACCTGTGGTATATCGCAGCTGGTCCAGGGGACTCCTTATGTTTTTCAACCTAAGTTTGTTAAATATATCATTTTAATTGCATGACACTGTAATCTTTTGTTATAAATTCTGTGTCTTATGGTCCTGCTTCACAACCACCTGAAGAAGGAGCAGTGCTTCAAAAACTCATGCTTCCAAATAAACCTAGAACATAGAACATAGAACAATACAGTGTAGAACAGCCTCTCAGCCCTCAATATTGCTCCGACCTGTGAATTATTCTCAGCTAGTCCCCCTACACTATCCCAGCATCATCCATGTGCTTATCGAAGGATTGTTTAAATCTCCCTAATGTGGCTGAGTTGACTACATTAGCAGGTAGGGCATTCCACGCCCTTACCACTCTCTGAGTAAAGAACCTGCCTCTGACATCTGTCTTAAATCTATCACCCCTCAATTTGTAGTTATGCTCCCTCGTACAAGCTGACGTCATCATCCAAGAAAAAAGACTTTCGCTGTCTACCCTCTCTAATCCTCTGATCATCTTGTATGTCTCTATCAAATCCCCTCTTAGCCTTCTTCTTTACAATGAGAACAGACCCAAGTCTCTCAGCCTTTCCTCATAAAAGCTTCCTTCCAGACCAACATCCTGGTAAATCTCCTCTGCACCTTTTCCAATGCTTCCACTTCCTTCTTGTAATGGGGTGACCAGAGCTGTAAACCTGCTGGACTATAACCTGACGCGGTGTAATTTTTAACTTTATGCACCCCAGTCCAACACTGGCTCCTCCACATTAAAAAATGCAGTAATCCTTCAACAATCCTCATCTTTAAACATGATTTGGAGATGCTGGTGTTGGAGTGTGGTGTACAAAATAAAAAATCACACAACACCAGGTTATAGTCCAACAGGTTTAATTGGAAGCACACTAGCTTTCGGAGCGTCACTCCTTCATCAGGTGGTAGTGGAGGGCTCACTCCTAATACACAGAATTTATAGCAAAAATTTACAATGCGATGTAACTTAAATTATACATTAAAAAATTGATTGTCTGTTAAGCCTTTCATCTGTTAGAATACAGTGATAGTTTCACTTCTTTCATGTGTAAATCACAAAACCCTTTTTTTAAAAAGTTGCATTCTCGGGTTAGCTGTTAACAATGGCGATAGCTAAACAATATGTTGAAGGTATTGGTCCCGTGAGTTCTCTGTCTATACCTGATGTTTAGATTGATTCTAATCTAAAAAGTGAGATAACAGAGTTTTACATGAATGCATGCAGCTTTTGAGCAAAGTACAATGTAACCCTTCAAGTACAAATTCACCCCACAAAATATATGTGTGCCTGTGGGTCTTTGTCTGTCTGTCTGTGTGTGTGTGTCTGGCTGGGTTGTGGGTTGTGAGTGCGAGAAAGTGTATGTGTGTGTGTGTGTGTGTGTGTGTAGTGAGTGCAGAGTGTCTTAAGTCTGTGAGGGAGTGCATGTATGAGTGTGGGAATATGTGTGTCTGTAAGGGTATGCGTGGGTGTCTGTGTGCGCATCTGTGTATATGTGTGTCCGTGTGTATGTGTGTATAGGAGTGTGTGTGTGTGTGTGTGTGTGTGTGTGTGTGTGTGTGTGTGTGTGTGTGTGTGTGTGTGTGTGTGTGTAGGAGTATCTGTGTGTGTGTATAGTGCAATGGTAGTCACCTGTAATGTGACATGAACCCAAGGTCCCGGTTGAGGCCCTCCCTATGGGTACCCATACAACCCTGTCATGGTAAGCACTGCAAGACATGTCAGATTGTGGACATAGATACCACCATTACGCATGGGGACACTCCCACCTTGTACATGGCAGGTACTCATGTGACTCAGCCAACATTGTCTATCTTATACGTTGCAGGCAAGGATGCCCGGAGGCATGGTACATTGGGGAAACCGAGCAAAGGCTACGACAACGGATGAATGGGCACCACACAACAATCAACAGACAGGAGTGTTCCCACCCAGTTGGGGAACACTTCAGTGGTCCAGGACATTCGGCTTGGACCTTCGGGTGACCATCCTCCAAGGTGGACTTCGGGACAGGCAGCAGAGAAACAGGGCCGAACAGAGGCTGATAGTTAAGTTCGGTCATACCTAATAGAATGGACTACTGCAAAGAAGTATACTGACAACTGAACAACTAGGAACACTACGGACAACCACCTGCTGATCTGACTGAAGAACACACCTGTCAACTCAACAGACTGATCAAGACCTTCGATCCAGACCTTCAGAGTATACTATGCACTCTCATTCTGCATCCTTCTCCCATAGGAGGCTTTTATTGCCTTCTGAAGATACACAAAGCCAACACATCTGGATGTCCCATCATATCAAGCAATGGATCCCTGTGTTAGAATTGCCCTGGCAATGTCGAAGGCATCTTAAAACCCATTGTTGAGGCCATCTTCATTGGTACTGCACTTGGGTATCAGTCTCTGCACGGCGATTCTACATCATTGTGTATCTCGAAGGCTGCCTTGGAGGGTGCTTACCCAAAGATCAGAGGCTGAATACCCTTGACTGTTGAAGTTTCTTCCCTGACTGGGAAGAAATATTCCTGTCTGGTGATTGTTGAGAGGTGTCCACTCATCCGTTGTCGTAGCGTCTGCGTGGTCTCCCCAAAATAACCATGCCAAGGGACGTTGAGCTTCTGTCACGGCACTACAGATTTCTTACAGAATCTCAGCTCCCATGGATCAGTCGAAGCAGGAACATTCCTTGTCACAATGGACGTTTCGACACTCTACACCAGCATTTCCCATGATGACTGCATCACTGCAACAGCCTCTGTACTCAATACCAACAACTGCCAATTTCCAGATGCCATCCAAAAACACATCTGCTTCATCCTTAACCACAATGTTTTCATCTTTGACAGCTAGTTCTTCATCCAGACACCATAGACCAGCCATGGGGAGCAGATTTGCATCCCAATAGGCCAACATTTTCATGCATACGTTTGAGCAAAACCTCTTTGCTGTGCAAGACCTCTGACCAACACTATACACCAGAGACATCGACAACATTTAGTGATATGGATATTGTGTAATGTGTTTCAGAAGTTCAGTTTGCATTGCCGCATAGCCTGTGGTATTGGCAAAAATTGGTGGAATTTTTGCACTGGGCGGCACGGTGGCACAGTGGTTAGCACTGCTGCCTCACAGCGCCAGAGACCCGGGTTCAATTCCCGACTCAGGCGACTGACTGTGTGGAGTTTGCACAGTCTCCCCCTGTCTGCGTGGGTTTCCTTCGGGTGCTCCGGTTTCCTCCCACAGTCCAAAGATGTGCAGGTCAGGTGAATTGGCCATGCTAAATTGCCCGTAGTGTTAGGTAAGGGGTAAATGTAGGGGTATGGGTGGGTTTTGCTTCGGCGGGTCGGTGTGGACTTGTTGGGACGAAGGGCGTGTTTCCACACCATAAGTAATCTAATCTAATCTAATCAAAAACATGATAGGATCCTCAACTCTTCGATCGGCAGTTACAAAATGTCACAATGAAAAACCGCAATGACCCGCTCAGAAGACAGATATATGATGAGACTGATAGAGTACCCTTTGTCATCCAGTATTTGCCCGGAGCAGAGAAACTACGCCATGTTCTTCGCATCCTTCAACACGTCACCGATGATATGAGCATCTCATCATGATCTTCCCTATGTCTCCACTTCTCACCTTCAAACAACTACCAAACCTTAAACAGACCATTGTTCACAGCAAACTGCCCAGCCTTCAGTCCAACATGGACCACAACACCACACAACCCTGCCATGGCAACCACTGCAAGACACGTCAGATCATTGACTTGGATACTAACACCACTTACCATGTTCATGGCAGATACTCGTGTGACTCGGCCAAAGTTGTCTACCTCATACTCTGCAGGCCAGGATGCCCCGAGGCATGGTTATATTGGTGAGACCGCGCAGACGCTACGACAACGGATGAGTGGACACCTCTCAACAATCACCAGACAGGAATTTTTCTTCCCAGTCAGGGAACACTTCAACAGTCAAGGGTATTCAACCTCTGATCTTTAGGTAAGCACCCTCCAAGGCAGCCTTCGAGATACACAATGATGCAGAATCGCTGTGCAGAGACTGATACCCAAGTGCAGTACCAATGAAGATGGCCTCAACCATGATCTTGGGTTCATGTAGGTTCATGCAGGAGACCCTACCACATCGTTCAGTATTGTAAAATCTTCCTTACTGTCCTGTTTTGACAGCATCACCTTGATAAATTGTTTAGATTAGATTAGACTTACAGTGTGGAAACAGGCCCTTCGGCCCAACAAGTCCACACTGACCCGCCGAAGCGCAACCCACCCATACCCCTACATTTACCCCTTACCTAACACTACGGGCAATTTAGCATGGCCAATTCACCTGACCCGCACATCTTTGGACAGTGGGAGGAAACCGGAGCACCCGGAGGAAACCCACGCAGACACGGGGAGAACGTGCAAACTCCACACAGTCAGTCGCCTGAGTCGGGAATTGACCCAGGTCTCAGGCGCTGTGAGGCAGCAGTGCTAACCACTGTGCCACCGTGCCGCCCACCTTAATCAGTTTGTTCAGTTTTGAATTACTTACTATACACTCTCACACACACTCACACACAAATATACACTCTCACACTCAAACACACTCTCTCTCAAGCACACACTCACACTCTCCCCCTTCCCCCAACACACACACAGACCACCACCTTCTACTCTCTCCCACCCAAACTAGGGTGAATCATTTCATCCAAGATATTTGTTTATTTTCAGATATGTTCTATTTTGTTCAAAAAGTACACAAGTTGCAGTCACATTCAGACAATGAGGCATATTATACATTCCATCTCTCGGAATAAAACCAGCCTGATTCCAGGTTAAACAAAGCCTGACATCTACAATTCAGTGTCTGACCTGAAATGCCACCTATCACTCTTCCTGATTGTCATGACAGCAGAGCACTGACATTAACTTTATAAATATTTTACAAACCATCTAACACTCTTGGTCACCTGCACAGACTTATTATCTGACACTGCACATGCACCAGTTGAATACATTTTTGCCGATCTCACAAAGCAAGACTTTATGCGTGGCAAATCAAGTCTCACAAACTTGACTGAGTTTTTTGAAGCAGTGGATTGATGAGAGCAGAGCATGCATGTGATCTATAAAAACTTCAGTAAGGTGTTCAACAAGATTCCTCATGGTAGACTGTTTAGCAAGGTTAGATCTCATGGAATACAGGGAGAACCTGATCAGGTGTATCCTAGAACTCTTTGGGAAGCTAGGAAAGTGATTGCTGGACCCCTTGCTGAGATATTTGTATCATCGATAGTCACAGGTGAGGTGCTGGAAGACTGAAGGTTTGCTAACAGGGTACTACTATTTAAATGGTAAGGTGGTAAGGACAAACCAGGGAACTACAGACCAGTGAGCCTGACGTCGGTAGTGGGAAAGTTGTTGGAGGGAATCCTGAGGGACAGGATTTACATACATTTGGAAAGGCAAGGACTGATTAGGGATAGCCTAAATGGCTTTGTGTGTGGGAAGTCATGTCTCACGGACTTGACTGAGTTTGCGAAGAAGTAGCAAAGAGGATTGATGAGGGCAGAGCGGCAGATGTGATCTATATGGACTTCAGTAAGGTATTTGATAAGGTTCCTCATGGTAAACTGGTTAACAAGGTTAGATCTCATGGAATACGGGGAGAATTAGCCATTTAGATATAGAACTGGCTCGAAAGTAGAAGACAGAGTTGGTGGTGGAGGGTTGCTTTTCAGACTAGAGGCCTGTGACCAGTGTTGTATCACAAAGATCTGTGCTGGGTCCACTACTTTTTGTCATTTATGTAAATGATTTGGATGGAAACATGGGAGGTATGGTTAGTAGGTTTGCAGATGACACCAAATTTGGAGGTGTAATGCACAGAGAAGGTTGTTACATCAGAGTACAGCAGGATCTTGATCGGATGGGCAAGTGTGAGAGTGGCAGATGGAGTTTAATGTAGATAAATGTGAGGTGCTGCATTTTGGAAAAGTAAATCAGAGCAGGATCTATACACTTAATGGTAAGGTCATTGAGAGTGTTGCTGAATAAAGAGACCTTGGAGTGCAGGTTCATAGCTCCTTGAAAATAGAGTTGCAGATAGATAGGATGGTGAAGAAGGCCTTTGGTATGCTTTCCTTTATTGGTCAGAGTATTGAGTATAGGAGTTGGGAGGTCTTGTTGTGGCTATACAGAACGTTGGTTAGACCACTTTTGGAATATAGCGTGCAATTCTGGTCTCCTTCCTACAGGAAGGATGTTGTGAAACTTAAAAGGGTTCAGAAAGGATTTACACGGATGTTGCCAAGTTTGGAGGATCTAAGCTAGAGGAAGAGGCTGAATAGGTTGGGGCTGTTCCCTCTGGAATATTGGAGGCTAAAGGCTGATCTTAAGAGATTTATAGAATCATGAGAGGCACAGATAGGATAAAAAGTCAAGGTTTTTTCCCTGGGGTGGGCGAGTCCAGAACTAGAGAGCATAGGTTTCGGGTGAGAGGGGAAAAAATTAAAAGGGAACTAAGAGTTAACTTTTTCACACAGAGGGTGGTACGTGTATGGAATGAGTTGCCAGTGGAAGTGGCGGAGGCTGGTACAATTGCAACATTTAAAAGGCATATGGATGGGTGCATGAATAGGAAGGATTTAGAGGGATATGGGTCAAGTGCTAGCAAATGGGACTAGATTTGGTTAGGATATCTGGTCGGCATGGATGAGTTTGATCGAAGAGTCTGTTTGCCTGCTATACATCTCTGTGACTCTGCTTTCGCACTGCACCTGATGAAGGGGCTGTGCTCTGAAAGCTTGTGTGATTTCAAATAAACCTGTTGAACTATAACCTGGTGTTGTGCAATTTCTGACTTTGCCCACTCAATTAGTACTAACCTTTTTAACCCCATTTTCCAGGATAACATGTTTCCTGTTATTTTTAATGTGTCAATGAGAATTCATTACCAAGAGATCCTAGCTCCATGTATAGAAACACAGAAACTCCCTCCCTTACAATCTTTTGCTGTTACAGGGTGAGGGTGTACATGACACATGGTCTCTGAGACACCATTCTCCTTTCTATCAATACAATGTCATATCCCACTGCCTTGCTTATTGAATGTGGTGGCTATGTGGAGGAGAAGACGGAAATGCACTGAGCAGAGAATAAATCAAGGGGAAAGGGGAAAGGAGAAAGGAGATGAGGTTGACATCAGAGGTGAGTCAATTATTTTCTAACCTGATTGCGTCTCCTGTGAGCAACAGCTCGTGAGATGACCACTGCAGTTCCAAATCGTTCCAAGCTCCTCTTCAATCTTTTGTAGCGAATCCTTTTACGCAGAAGTTGGAACAAGATATTAGAGAACAGGACAGTGGATAAACACACTCACACACTTGATTTCCAAACTGTGAACGTTAAAAACTCAAGTTGAAGGGCAAATCCCCAGCTGAGACATTGCCAAATCTATTACTCTTGAACCTCTGAAGAGATCCACAACTTTAAAAAAAAACATATCTTCAGATATTTGGCTTTTCATGGGACACAAATCCTGTCACTCACTTCTGATTCCGTAACAGGAATGAGTCACATTATTGATCACCGTATAGAGAACCAAGTCAGTCGATCACAAGAGACAAGTTGACTCAATTAGTCATTTACAACAGTTGTTTTATGTGATTTCATACACAAGGTAATATAAGATACCTCACAAACTGGCCAGATGTTTTTTTGGGGGCTGTATCATCAGTTAACAGTCAGAGGTGAAGAGCACCAGGACCAAAAAGAGGAAACTGGAACTCAATTGACCATGACATGCTCTCACTTGCGTTCCATTGGCCACTTACAAAGTAAGAATGAACCCTGTATTGGGTAATTTTGATGCATAATTCGAAAGTGTTCTGAAATTCCAGCTATGCTTCCCATCATTTTATGATTTGGAGATGCTGGTGTTGGACTGGGGTGTACAAAGTTAAAAATCACACAACACCAGGTTATAGTCCAATAGGTTTAATTGGAAGCACTAGCCTTCAGAGACTCGCTCCTTCATCAGGTGGTTGTGGAGGGCACAATTGTAAGGCAATTTATCGCAAAAATTTACAGTGTGACGTAACTGACATTATACATTGAAAAATACCTTGATTGTCTGTTGAGTCTTTCATCTGTTTGAATACCATGATAGTTTCACTTCTTTCATGTGTAAATCACAAAACACTTTTTTAAAAGTTGCATTCTCAGGTTAACTGTAACAATTGGCATTAGCGAGACAATATGTTAAAAAAAGTTTTGTGATTTCCACATGAAAGAAGTGAAACTATCATGGTATTCGAACAGATGAAAGACTCAACAAAAAATCAACATATTTTTCAATGCATAATTTCAGTTACATCACACTGTAAATTTTTGCGATAAATTCTGTGCCTTACAATTGTATCTTCCAGAACCACCCTGATGAAGGAGTGGTGTTCCGAAAGCTAGTGCTTCCAATTAAACCTGTTGGACTACAATCTGGTGTTGTGTGATTTTTAACATCATCTTATGGACGGGGTCTTGGAGGGAGTTCACAAGCATGATCCTGGGATAAAGAGCTTGTCATATGAGGAATGATTGTACACACTGGGTCTGTACTTGATAGAGTTCAGAAGGATGAGGGAAGATCCCATTGAAACCTACAAAATACTGAGAAGCTGGATAGAGTTGATGTGGAGGAGATGTTTCCACTAGTAATAGAGAGTAGCTGGCCACAGCCTCAAAGTGATGGGACAATTCTTTAGAACTGAGATGAGGGGGAATTTCTTCAGCCAGAGGGTGGTGACTCTTTGGAACTCTTTGCTGCAGATTCTGTGGAGGTCAAGTCATTGAGTGTATTTAAGACAGAGATATATAGGTTCGTAACTGGTAAGGGGATCAAGGGTTATGGGGAAAAGGCAAGAGAACAGGGTTGAGAAATATATCAGCCATGATCAAATGGCAGAGCAGACTCGATGGGTTGAATGGCCTAATTCTGTTCCTGTACCTTATGGTCTTATGGGATGCAAAATGCATAACAGTCACCCCATGGGATTAGGAGGAAGGGAACTGAATTGTCAACAGCAGCATACTTGCAATCTCAACTGTCTTACACAAAATTGATTCCAGTAGTACCTTACTCAGAAACAGAAAGCTTCTCAGAAAGCTGACTTCACCTCTAGACAGTAGTTATCATTGAAAATTAAATGAGTGAGCGAGATGGTGATAGAAGGGTACACTGTGGGAATTAAGCACTTTGGTGGGACAAATGGAAAACAGATTTTTTTAAAGGTGAGAAATTAGTAAATGTTCAGTATAAGAGGAAATGTGGTGCTGTGCACAAATCAGAAACAATTAACATGTAGGTGCAGCAAGTAACTAGAAAAACAAATTGCAAGTTAATCTTTATTGCAGGGTGTTGGGAGGCAGGGGCCTTTTCAGTAAAATGAAACCTAACTGAAATTATACAGGGCTTTGTGAAAACAAAACCTCCAGTACTTTGTATAAGTCTGGTTGCTTTATCTAAGAGATGATATACTTGACCTAAAGAGGGTAATTGAAGAATCACCAGATTGATTCCTGGGATGACAAAGTTGTCTTCTGAGGAAAGATGAAGTAGAATATGGACCTATAAACTTTGGAGTTCAAAGGAATGACAGGATGCCCCATCAAAACATAAAACACTCGAGCATAGGACACAGGAGAAGGAGTAAAGATTAGAGTGATGCTGGAAAAGCACAGCAGGTCAGGCAGCATCCGAGGAGCAGGAAAATCAATGTTTCAGGCAAAAGCCCTTCAGGAATCCTGATGAAAGACTTTTGCCTGAAACATTAATTTTCCTGCTCCTCTGATGCTGCCTGACCTGCTGTGCTTTTCCAGCACCACTCTAATCTTGCCATAGGAGCAGGAGTAGGCCACTTCGCCCCTCCAGCATACTACATCATTCCACAAGCTCATGACTGATCTTGTACCTCGACGCCATTTCCCGTGCAATCCTTATATCCCTTAATATTTTTAATATCAAAAGTCTTATCAATCTCTGTCCTGAATAACTCAAAGATGGAGCCTCCATTGCCTTCTAGGGTCAAGAATTCCAAACATTCACAACCCTCTGAATGGAGAAATTCCTCCTCATATCTTCTTTTAATCTTATTCCAAGATTGTGTCTCCTCTTTCTAGAGTTACCAGTCAGGGGAAACATTCTTTTTATATCTACCCCGTAAGACTTCTGGATGCTTCAAAGAGATCTCTTATCAATCTTCTAAACTCTAAAAAATACAGGAAATTAGGGTTTTTTTTCACTGGCTGGAGAACCAGGGATCATATTTTTACAATAAGAGGTCAGAGTTGAGATGTTAAAAAATGTCTTTATCTCAAGAGGTAAGAATATCCAGAATTCTTGACCCCAGAGGATGATGAAGGTTCAGTTGTTGAGTGTATTCAAAGCTACGATAGATAGACGTTTGGATAGTACCAGAATCATGTATGTGAGATTAGAGCAAGAAAATGATGTTGATATGGGAGATCAGCAAAAATCTTGTTGAATGCACAGGCTTGAGGAGCTAAATGGCCTACTCTTGCTCCTATTCCTTGTGTATCTTTGCAGAGTTGACCACCAGAGTTGGCTTGGGGCAAGACACATTTAATTTGGTTAATAAAAATAATATTTAAGCTAGTAGAAGTGTGTAGCAACAGGGAGCTACACACTACATTCCTATAAGTGAGAGTCAGTGCCTCAAAACCTATGGAATGGTTTTTACATGCCTAGCCCTGAGATGGTGCAGAGGAGGTTCACCTGGCCTGGTGTCCTCTGATATGAGATTGAACAATCACTATCTTCTGTTTGAAGATCTGGAAGTTTTTCCTGTTGATGAAGCCACGGACATTTTTCTGAATGGTGAGAGCTGCCCAGTTCTTGGTCTTCCGCCAACAATTCTCTAACTGATTGAAAAGCTCATTCTTCAAAAACACCTGTGGAAACAAAGACTTCAGGTCTTCATCAACGCACCTTTAATAAATCTCAACAGACTGATATCTTCCTCTACTACTCTCTAGCCACCAGATTTCTGTGCATAATTTTGATCGCCAATTTTAATGTTTTTCTCCCAAGATGTCCCCTTCTTTATATCCCTTTGTTCCCCATTGCATCCCCCACTACTATAACCCTTTCTCACCATGTGTCCTTCTGTCTATATCCCTCTGTTTCCAAATGCAGATCTCCCTCTCTATATCCATCTGTTCCCAAGTTTGCCCCCTCTTCGATATCCATTTGTTCCTGGTTGTGTCCTTTTTCTATATTTCTGTTTTCCAATGCTTTTCCTCTCTATATCCCTCTATTGCCCTCTGTATTCTCCCTCTCTATATGCCTATGTTTCCAAGTTTGCCCCTTTCTCTATATCTCTTTGTTCCCAACTGTGCCTAATTGAAGTTTGTGCAGCTCTAACAGAACCTCTCTGCTCTTATAATCTATGCTGTGATGGATAAAAACAAGCTTTCCTAACTATTCTATTAAACTACCCAGTCACAATCAGGGATCTGTGGATAAGCACCCCAAGATTCCTCTGTTCCTCTGATCTTCTTAGTGTTATGTCATTCATTGAGGACTCCCTTGGCCTGTTCCTTCTTCCAAATTGCCATTTGCTACTGATTGCCCATCTAACCAACCTGTTTATTTCCTCCTGTTTCCTCAGACCTTCTTCCTTGCTATCAACCACCCAGCCAATCTTTGTGTCATCCACAAATTTACTTATCATTTTTCCCATATTCTCATCCATTTCATTTATGACTATCACAAACAATAATAAAACCAGCACTGATACCTGTGGTACTCTACTGCACATCAGTCATACAAACAGCCTTCTATTCTCTGCCTCCTGTCACGGAGCCAATTTTGGCTCCAACTTGCCAAGTTACCTCGGATCCCATGAGCTTTTACTTTCCTTATCAGTTTCCTATGTAGGACGTTGCTGATTGTTGGAAAAACCCATCTAGTACACTAATGTTCTTTTGGGAAGGAAATGGCCATCCTTACCTGGTCTGGCCTACATGAGACTCCAGACACACAGCAATGTGGTTGACTCTTAACTGCTTTCTGGGCAATTAGGGATGGGCAGTAAATTCTGGTCTGGCCAGTGACACCCACATCCCGTAAACGAATACAAAAAACAAAAAAAAAAGACCTTGCATATAAGCTACATCAACTGCCCAATTCTCATCTCAAGGTTACCTCCTTGAACATTTCCACTAGATTTGTTAGGCATGGCCTCCCTCTGACAAACTCATGTGATGATCTCTGATCAAATCTTACCTCACTAAACGGCGGTTAATTTCCTCTGTCACAGTTTTCTCCAACATTTTCCCTACCACTGATGTTAGAATCATTTATCTATAGTTGCCTTGCCGATCTCTTCTTGTAAAATGGAACGGCATTAATTATCCTACAGTTCATTGTCACCTCCCCTGTGGCCAGAGATGATTTAAAAACTTGGGTTGGGGTGTCAATTGCCTCCCTCTTCTCACACTGCAGCCTGGAATACAACATATCAAGACCTAGGGTTTTTTTTCCATTTTAAATTCAACAAAACTCCAATACGTCCTCATTTCTTACATCAATCTGCTCAAGAACTTCGCAGTTCATCTTCTCAAATTCTGCACTTGCAACCTCATTCTTCTGAGTAAAGATAGATGTGAAGGGCTCATTTAACACTCTACCTCAGTCCTTCAGCATCACACATGGATTGGCCTCTTTGTTGCTATAGCCCTTGTCCTTCCCTGATTATTTTCTTCCACATGATGTACTTCCCGAATATCTTGGGATACTCACTAAGCTTGCCTGTCAGCAATTTTTCATGGCCCTATGAGGGTTCTTGGAGGCTGGCACATTAGTGTCTAAGGACATGGCTTGCCCAATAGTGTGCGATTTGGAATGTTGTTATCCAGCGTCCAACACAGAGGTTCTTTGAAGCAAGCAGTGAGCTGAATTCGCCAGGTACTCACTCTGGATGTCATATCATGTTTTTTCAATGTCTAACCTGTTTGGTGAGTTTGCTGAGATTTGAGGCTGAATATCAGGAGTTGATTGGGCCATCAAATTAACATTTATCAAGTTTCAACTAGCGCCTAACAACTATATATATTCCAAAGTATACATTTCCAGTGTGCTTGTGTGTCTGCAGGGTGCAACATCATATAAAAAAAACAAAGAATTTGAGGATGTAGGAGGTCTGAAACAAAACAGAAATTGTTGGTGAAACTCAGCAGGTCTAGCAGCATCTGTGGGAAGAAAGTAGAGTTAACGTTTCAAGGCCAGTGACTCTTCGATCAGAACTTCATCAGATCCAGTTCTAAACAGCACAACTCCAGTGGAAGAATCAATACTTCAAAATTCCAATGAAAAGTCACATTGGACTCAAAATGTTAATTCCACTTTTCTCTTCATACATTCATACATTCTGTCAGACCTGCTGAGCTTCTTCAGTACTTTCTGAGTTGTTTCAGAATTCCAACATCTGCAGTATGTTGCTCTTATCTAATTACCTTGGTGAGTCCAAGTTGATAAAGCTCCGGAGTGCCCTCAGTGACCTTTTCGAGGATAGAAGAGCAGTCCTCACTGTCTGAGCAATTGCCCTTCAGTAAAATGCTGTATCTAGAGTGGGCAAGAAAAGCACACTGTGGTACAAGGACAGCACAATTTCCCCGAGACCGAAACAATGTTTAACTTCTTACAGATGAACTGAACATATTTAAGTAAGAAACTGACAGATTTCTAGAAACAATTTGGTTATGTTTACTTCAACGATGGAAAGAGATAGATAGACACCACAGGGCAAAAGTTTGAGCTAGGGAAAAGGCAATTATGATGTGATTAGACAAGGTAGGCCTAGGATGCATAGGATGGGGAAGAAAACTTCAGGGATTAAAAATGTGGAGCTTGTTCAAGTAACAGTTACTGTGTGTCATTGATAAGTATGTACCTGTCAGGCAGGGAACAAGTGGTCAAGTGAGGGAACCATGGTTTACTAAAGAAGTTGAATCTCTTGTCAAGAGGAAGAAGGAGGCTAATGTAAAGATGAGATGTGAAGGCTCAGTTAGGATGCTTGAGAGTTACAAGTTAGCCAGGAAGGACCTAAAGAGAGAGCTCAGAAGATCCAGGAGGGGACATGAGAATTTGTTGGCAGATAGGATCAAGGAATACCCTAAAGCTTTCTATAGGTATGTCAGGAATGACCAAGGTAAGATTAGGGCCAGTCAAGGACAGTACCATGTCACCCAGATACCGCTGCACAATTGATTTCTGTCAACCCTTTCCATTAAAATTCTATACGCTTATCTATTGTTCCTGCCAAAGTGGACAAGTTCACATTTTCTGCCATTATTCTCTATCTGCTGAATTTTTACCCACTGATTAACCTACCTATATCTCCTAATGTTCTCTTCACAATTACAATTTCAGAATATATTCTCCTACCTACCTTTGTGTCATCAGGAAATTTAGCATTCATACATTTGGTTCCATAGTCCAAATCAATTATATAAATTGTAATAATTGAGACCCCAATACTGTTCCTTGTGGTACACCACTTATTAGATTGCCCCATCCCCTGCTTACTAATAGTTAACCTCTATCTAGATGTGTCCAAGGTGTCTGCTTTCCATTTTCTTCCCATTGTGAACAATTTTGCCACATTTGCTAGTTTCAAATCTGATGTGATATTTCCAGTATCAAAAAGATTTTGGAAAATAAAACACAAGGCACCTATTATCTCAGAAGCCACTTTTTTTAAGATACGTAGACTGCAGAGATTCAAGAAGAGAGCTCACCATCACTTTCTCAAGGGCAACTCGGGACAGTGAGACCTATGTCCCATGAACAAATTTTTAAAATGTTCCTAGAATGAAATCCATCACAGTCAGATTAATTTTAATGATTTTCTCAGCATTCTTTCCCTGATGATTATAAATGTTTTAAGATCCTTGCTCCTTTTCATATTCTGAATGTTATTGTGCCTGCTATTGTATGCAAATATCTCCTGTACCCACTACCCACTATATTTCTATATATCTGTCCCTTAACCTATTGTCCCAGATCACTTTAGTCAGTAATTTTTTTTTTATTCATTTGTGGAACGTGGGTGTTGCCGGCTAGACAAGCATTTTAAAACCCCTACCTCGCTCCCTTTGAGGAGGTGGGGATGAGCTGCCTTCTTGAACCACTAGAGTCCACAGGCTGAAGCTTGACCCATAATGCAGCTAGGAAGAGGATCTCCTGCCTACATAATTTCCCTTGTTTGAAACATTAGTCATAGATCCATTCTTCTCACCCTCAAACTGAATGAAAAATTCAGTCATACTATCATCACTACAACCTAAGGCTCTAGAATGTGCTGCTATAAGAAACTGCCCTGAAAACACTCCATGAACATATCTTCCAGGCTACCTTTGCCGATCTGATTCATCCAATCCAAAGTAAAGTCACCAATGATTTTTTGTCTTTCTCCATAAGCCCCTATTATTTGTTACTGTGTATCTCACCCTAGTGTGATTGCTGTTCGAGGGCCCACAATTGACTTCTTACTTTTACTCATTTTCATTGCTACACAAACTGATCCTGATCCCCAGAACTAATGACATCTCTTCGTTATATCAAGAATATCCTTAATTACCAAAGCTTCCCCTCCACTTTTCCTAGCTTCCTATCTTTCCTAAATGCCAGATACATCAGTTATTCAACACCTAGTCTTTCTCACCTATCAGATCATGCAGCGCTTGCTGCATGCAGGCGATGCACATCATCCTCACTGTTAGCCAGTAACTCTGGTCTGGCAGTCATTGTTTTATCTGGCAGATAGAGTACAATGTTGGTAAATGTGAGGTTATCCACCTTGGAAGCAAAACTAGCAGGTCAGAGTATTATTTAAACGATGAAAGATTGCAGCATGCTGTTCTGCAGTGGGACTTAGGAGTGCTTGTACATGAATTGCTAAAAGTTCATTTGCATGTGCAACAGGAAATCGGGGTGGCAAATGGAATTTTGGCTTTCATTGCTCGAGGGATTGAATTTAAGAGCAGGGAGATTCTGCTGCAATTGTACAAGGTGTTGGTGAGACTGCACCTGGACTATTGTGAGCAGACCCTAAAGTTAGATTCCCAGTGATGCTCAATAAATTGTTCTTAGGAACATAACAAGAGGAGCATTTTATGGAAGATTTTAAAACAAAAGATTATTCATGGTCACAAAGGTCCCTCTGACTTCCTGTCCCCTCCAAAGTTTAGAAAGGCATCATGTGTCAGTGCTTTTGGTGGGCTGAAGGGCTATTCTAATGCTGTATTGTTCTTTGTAAATCATTCCCTCAACCATGCCACACCATCAACTCTGTTAGGGACAACACCAGTGCAAGCACATAAGATGTAGAACCATACCTGCTGATAAAATCTGGCAGGAGAATTCTGACAGGGTAGCCTTCCTTTCGAATATGGACTACCTCCAAAATCCCAGAGTGTCTGAGTTGGGCACCAACGCATTCTACATCAAACTGGCCAGGGATCTATCATAGGAAGCCATGAAAGGATCAATGAAATCAGATTTGAAAACAGCATAAAACATGTACTAGCCACATTGCGAGCCATCACCACACTGCCCTACCTCCAGGCTACCTTTGCCAATCTGATTCATCCAATCCAAAGTAAATTCACCAATGATTTTTTGTCTTTCTCCATAAGCCCCTATTATTTGTTACTGTGTATCTCACCCTAGTGTGATTGCCTGCACATTGATCCATTGGATTCCAGTTGTACCACACTGTCAATGTATGTCACCCCACAGAGGAATTCGATGCTCATTTCAGTGAGCTACTCGATGCATACATAACTTACCCAGTATCTCAGCTATTTGTTCTTTAAACTCAGACATGCAATAAAAAATTCTGACTTGGTCCAAAGATCTTCTAAACTGTACACTACTATTGGTACTTGACACCTCAGCGAGAAGGGAATGGAGGGACATGGAGGCAGCGGGGGGAGAGATTAGTGTACCATTTAGATCGTGGCATAGGCCAGATGGGAAGATTGGTCTGATATTACAGATTCTATGAAATTCTATGCAATGTAACTGGAAAACGTTGAGATTCCCCACCAGTGAGATCATAATCTTGAATTTGGGAAGAGGAATGTGAGGGAATACAAAGCATACAGTTTGTTTGAACAGACTGATTATTGTGCAGGAACAAAGTGGAGAAACAACAGTGTGTTTGAGCCAGGAAACTGACCTGACCAGCCAGTTAAGGAGACACTTCAGAATCTGGTCATTTCAAACATACTGGCCAAGGGTTTCCACGTCCTTCTCCAGCTATCATTAATCACAAATCCTATTCTAATGGCCACGGTACAACTATCAGATATTGACCATGTCCCATCTGCTGCATGAGTGCTTTATGTAAGGATTGATCATTTCTGAAGGTAATGACTGCCCTCATCGTTCTTGTTTGGCAGTCCATCAGGATCGGGAGGGAGCTGCTTTTTTTTTAAATTAGATTACGTACAGTGTGCAAATAGGCCCAACAAGTCCACACCGACCCGCCGAAGCGCAACCCACCCATACCCCTAAATTTACCCCTTACCTAACACGGGCAATTTAGCATGGCCAATTCACCTGACCAGTGGGAGGAAACCGGAGCACCTGGAGGAAACCCATGCAGACACGGGGAGAATGTGCAAACTCCACACAGTCAGTCGCCTGAGTCGGGAATTGAACCCGGGTCTCAGGCACTGTGAGGCAGCAGTGCTACCCACTGTGCCACCGTGCCGCCCACTACTCCAGTTCAACTAGAGGTTGGTAAGTCCATTCTGTAATCTGCAGACTTTGTCACACACAGGGCTAGTGGTGCAGAGGATCAAGCAAATGTAGGATTGGAAGTGTATGCATTCCCTCCGATGGCCTCACATCATCTCTGCACAATCCTGAAGAACTCTCTCAATGTGTTTGATGCCTTCCCAATGAGCCTTCTCCATTTTGGTCAGCCAAAAACTAGGATTTCTCATGAACGTGTGAGGTTGTTTCATCTCTCAAATATATCCACTGTCCTCCTGGAAGTCTCCTGATGTGAGTGAGTTTAGATTTCGGAGATTGCTTTGAAAGTTTGGTGTCAGGGATGCAAACATAAGTCTTGCCCATTGGAGCTGGTATTGCGTGATTAGCACCTTGATGCTGGCTTGGGAAAGGATGTTGTTGTTGCACTATTTTCCTTCCAAAGTAGTTGGAAGATCTTGAGAAGGCACCATAGGTGACACTTCTCCAGCACTCTGAGGTGCCTGCATGAGAATCGTTGCTGCCCAAGAAACCATAACTTTAAGCTTGAGATCCTGAAAGCTGAATGGTAGATTGAAGGTGATACTGCATGCAGCAGCATTTGTCTACCTTAACAACAGGAACAGTGGTGGGTTGAGTGACCTCATCCATAACTGTCATGTGATGTTGTTAAGGGAATTATATGATAGAATCACATTATAAACTGGCAATGCAGAAAGATACAAACACTGTTAACAACCTAATATTATCTGACCTTTGGTCAGCTTGGTGAACAGCTCTGAATATAACTGCATGGTAATCAATGTTCAAATAGCAACACAACAAACAATAAATAGCTGAACAGTGATGGATTTTGGAAATGATATAAGTAAAAATAATGTTGTGGTATGGCCCCACCTCTGAGCCAGGAGGCCTATTTCAAGTCGCTACTTGTTTCAAAGGTGAGTCTAAACATGTCTGAACGGATTGATTTAAAAAGTTTATAAATAGGAACAATTATAATGCATTGATGTTTAACAATCAAGAGAATTTGAAGAAAAACTCAGACTTGTGTCTGGAGAGTCTTTTATGGGTCAAATTTAATCAATAAACTAGCTTTCCAAGACTGATACAGAAATAATTGATGGTGAGATCATCGAGGCCTTGTTGAAAGTGGAGGGATTTTCAGGAATGAACTCAGGACAGGAATGTCAATCATGCGGCAATTTGTTTCTACAGGTTAGGGAGGGTCAGGGACTAAACAAGACAAATGCAGGATAATTGCTAAATGAATCAGTGGGAAGCAATTTTTTTTTCAGTACATTGAGATTAAAAATGTACTGAAAAATGAGCCCATTTATAATCTGGAATGCAATGCTCGGAAGATTTAGAAAGTTGATTCAATAATAAATTTCTAAAAGGAATTGGTTAAGAGGGTTTGGGAAACTTCATTTTAGCAGCAATCTTGCTTCATTCCAGCTCATTGCATATTACAAACATTCATCCAGATCCAGTTTTCATATTGGTCTACCATTGGGACTTGTTACATTCTACAATATTAAAGAAACCAACACTGTTTAAACATGGACAAACCTACCTCTGAAGAGAAGACTACGCCCAGAATTTGAACCTTATCCCCAGAGAAAGCAGACTTTGTCATTTTTGCTCTGGCTGTATTTGGAAAGTCGGCCGATTGCTTTGCCCTCAAAAAATGCAGCCAATATTTAAATAAATGCAACACTAATGTACAAGAAAAGAAAACTTGAACCGATTATCAAAGGACATTGTTTGAATCTGTAATCTATCATTAAATAGTTCAACTTAGCCATGGGAAAGAAATGTCATACCTTTTTAATATTGGGCTTAATGCATCGAATGAAAAATGGGTTACACCTGGAAAATGAAAGAAAAATCAAAATTGAAATATTTTTCTGAAATTTCACAGCCTCATGAGACAGGAAGGACAGGAGGAGACTGTTGATAACTAAGAACTGTGAATGTTACTTCCAAGGTTAACCATCAGGTCAGATGTAATGACACAATTCAAGATTTCATTGTGTAGATACATAAAGGAAAAAGGCCACAAAGGAATATGAGAACATTGTGGTTAAACATTATTTGCTCACATAAATGTGGTCACGGTCTGGTTAGGTTGAATAGCCTGTTTCTGTCTAATAATTTGTGCTTCACTACTAGCTGCAGCCTGCCAAGCTATTCCAGTACAGTTACAACACTAGCATTGTGGAAAAATTGTCCAGCAATGTCCTATCCACAAAAAGCAGAACAAATCCACTTCAGCCAATTCCTATCTTGTTAGTCGACTGTTGACATTTGCAAATTCATTAATGCTATCAAATGGTACTTGCAAAGGAACAGCCTGCCCACTGATGCTGATTCAGGTTCTGCCAGGGCCATCAGCTCCTGACCTCATTACAGGCATGGCACAAAAGAACTGACTGAACTCTGGAGTCAAGGATGAGAGTGGTTACCCTTTATAAAAGGCCATGACCAACCAAATGTGGATCCCTAGCAAAACTGGAATCAATGGATAAACCTCTCCTCAGGTGATATTACACAAAGGAGAAAGTGAGGACTGCAGATACTGGAGATCACAGTTGAAAAATGTGGCGCTGGAAAAGCACAGCAAGTCAAGCAGCATCTCAGGAGCAGGAGAGTCAATATTTCAGGCATAAGCCATTTCTGATGAAAGGCTTATGCCCAAAACGTCGAATCTCTAGCTCCTTGGATGCTGCCGACCTGATGTACTTTACCAGCACCATGCTTTTCGACTCTGGCATTACCCAAAGAAAGAAGGCAGTGGTTATTGGAAGTTAATCATCTTAGTCCAGATCATCTGTGCCCTCAGGTTAGTATCCTAGACTGAATCAGTAAACTTTATCAACAGACTTTCCTCCATCATAAGGTCTGAAGTGGGGATGTAGAGTAATATTTGCGCAATATTCAGCACCATTCACAACTCCTCAGATACTCTGTATGTTCAATTGCAGCAAGATCTTTGTGACATTCAAGCTCAGGTTCATAAGTAGCAAGTAATGTTTGCACCACATAAGTGCCAAGCAAGAGCCAACTCCAACAAGAGAGAAAATAAACATCATCCATTGCCATTACCATTGCTGAATTCCTCACTATTAACACAGAGGTTTCAATTGACTGGAAACTGAACTGGACTTGCCACATAAATACTGTGGTGACAAGAGCAAGTCAAAGGCGGGGAATCCTACAGCGAGTAACTCACCTCCTGATCCCCCAAATCTTGTCCATTATCTAACTTCCCACTTGCAACTCCAAGTGAGGATTGGTGCAACTCCAACAACACTCAAGAAGTTTGACACCAACCGAGACAAAACAGCCCATTTGATTGGCATCACATTGCAAACATTCACTCCCTTCACCAATGATGCACAGTGGCAGCAGTGTATACCATCTACAAGATGTGCTGCATTAACTTAATAAGGTTCCTTTGACAGCTACGTCCAAATCCATAACCTCTTCCACCTAGGAGGCAGTAGATACATTGGAACATCACCATCTAATTGGGGATTATTTTGCTTTTTCTTCACAGTCGCTCGATCAAACTCCTGGCTGGAACTCCCTTTGTATCAGGACCAGGGGTGTAGCTACACCAAAAGGGACAGCACTGGTTGAAGAAGACAGTTCTCTGGGGGAAATCAGGAAAGTGCAGTGAACTGCAAAAGCAACTGACATCCAGATGCCATGAATGAATTCAAAAGAAAACTTCAATATATTAAGTAATATTGTGGCATTTTCACAGAGGATCATTCTTGTAACCTTATGATATTTGCCATCTCTACCATTACATGGAACTAGCTAAGGATTTTTTGATTGCTCCTGCTATACTGCACCATGAAACACTCACGAATGCTACCTCATCTCTTATTCTTCCATGCCTATCCCTTCTAAATGCTGAATATTCTTGGATATTCATCTGTGCATTCACATTGAGAACCTATGTACGAATGACACAACCATTTTACTTCTCCTTTTTCACGTTATTCTATGTTCTGATCTTATATGATGGTTGATGTATCTTCTGCTTTTGTTTTCTACTTTGCTTTCCTTACGAAGATTCCCCTGAAACTAGCTCCCTCTTGGTTCCCATCACCCTGCCAATCTAGGTTAAACTCTCACCAACGACACAATCAAATCTCCCTGTAAGGTTGTTCATCGCATTCTGAATAAGATGCAAACAGTCCATCTTGTGCAGGTCTCACCTAGACCCGAACTGGTTCTAATGCCTCAGAAATCTGATGCCCTCTCTCCTCCCTGGACCAGCTGTCTTGCTGCATGTCCAATCACTCAATTCTCCTAGTTCTCTGCTCATTGGCATGTGGGACTGGAAGTAATCCTGTGAATGCTGCTCTGAAGATCTTGTTTGCGAACCTCCTTGTCAGCTCCCTGTTCTCTTTCAGGGCTCAATCCTCTTCCCACCTGTCTCAATGGTACTGATGTAGAGATGACCATAACCTTTGGCTGCCCTGAGAAGCATATCAAAAGCCACTCATGACATGCATCATTCAGGCACTACAACATTCTGGATGCCTGTGTTCCTCTTTTCCCCTCCTCTTCTGCCCCTCCTATACAGCTGAGATACCTATTATACCAAGAACTTGGTTTGGACAAGGAACTTGCGAAGGAAACGGTGCTCTCATCTACATCCAAAACAGAAAAGCAATCAACACACAGAACCTCAGGACACTCCTGAGATACCTGCCTCATTCTCCTGCATTGCTTGCAGTCAACCATTGTGTCTGCAGGGTGGAGAGATAAATGAGAGGAGGGTGGGGGTGGGGGTGGGGAGAAAGTAGCATAGAGTACAATAGGTGAATGGGGGTGGGGATGGAGGTGATAGGTCAGGGAGGAGGGTGGGGGAAGGTAGCAAAGAGTACACTGGGTAAATGGGGGTAGAGACGAAGGTGATAGGTCAGAGAGGAGGGTGGACAAGTCATGGGGACAGTGCTGAGCTGAAGCTGAAGTAGGGGAAGGGGAAATGAGGAACCTGGTGAAATCCACATTGATGCCCTGGGGTTAAAGTGTTCCGAGGCGAAAGATGAGGTATTCTTCCTCCAGGCGTCAGGTGGTGAGGGAACGGCAGTGAAGGAGGCCCAGGACCTCCATGTCCTTGGCTGAGTGGGAGGGGGAGTTGAAATGTTGGGCCACAGGGTGGTGTGGTTGATTGGTGCGGGTATCTCAGAGATGTTCCCTAAAGTGCTCTGCTAGGAGGCGTCCAGTCTCCCCAATGTACAGGAGACCGCTTCGGAAGCAACGGATACAATAAATGATATTGGTGGATGTGCAGGTCAAACTTTGATGGATGTGAAAGGCTCCTTTGGGGCTTGGATGGACGTGTGGGCACAGATTTTGCAATTCCTGCTGTGGGGAAGGTGTCAGGATGGGACAGTGGGTTGTTAGGAGGCGTGGACCTGACCAGGTAGTTACAGAGGGAATGGTCTTTGTGGAAGGCGGAAAGGGGTGGAGAGGGAAATATATCCCTGGTGGTGGGGTCCGTTTTGAGGTGGCAGAAATGTTGTCGGATAATTTGGATTATGCGAAAGTTGGTAGGGTGGAAGGTGAGCACCAGGGGGGTTCTGTCCTTGTTACAGTTGGAGGGGTGGGGTCTGAGGGCAGAAGTGCGAGATGCATTGGAGGGCATCTTTAACCACATGGGAAGGGAAATTGCGATCTCTAAAGAAAGAGGCCATCTGGTGTGTTCTGTGGTGGAACTGGTCCTCCTGGGAGCAGATACAACAGTTGTGGAGGAATTGGGAATACGGGATGGCATTTTTGCAAGAGATAGGGTGGGAAGAGGTGTAATCCAGGTAGCTGTGGGAGTTGGTGGGTTTGGAGATGGAGAGGTCCAGGAAGGGGAGGGAGGTGTCAGAGATGGTCCAGGTAAATTTAACGTCAGGGTGGAATGTGTTGGTGAAGTTGATGAATTACTCAATCTCCGCACGGGAGCACGTGGTGGCGCCAATGCAGTCATCAATGTAGTGAAGGAAGAGGTGGAAAGTGGTGCCGGTGTAACTATGGAAGATGGACTGTTCTACGTAACCAACAAAGAGACAGGCATAGCTGGGGCCCATATGGGTGCCCATGGCTACTCCTTTGGTTTGGAGGAAGTGGGAGGATTCGAAGGAGAAATTGTTAAGGACCAGTTCAGCCAAACGAATGAGAGTGTCGGTTGGAAGGGTACTGTTGGGGACGTCAGGAGAGGAAGAAATGGAGGTATTGAAGGCCCTGGTCATAGCGGATGGAGGTTTAGAGGGATTGGATATTCATGATGAAGATGAGGCATTGGGGGCCAGGGAAATGGAAGTCTTGGAGGAGGTGGAGGGCATGGGTGGTGTCTTGAACGTATATGGGGAGCACTGTCCCCATGACTTGTCCTACCTGCCTATCTTCCTTTCCACCTATCCACTCCACCCTCCTCTTTGACCTATCACCTTCATCCTTATCCCCATTCACCCAGTGTACTCTTTGCTACCTTCCCCCACCCTCCTCCCTGACCTATCACCTCCATCCCCACCCCATTCACCTATTGTACTCTATGCTACTTTCTCCCCACCCCCACCCTTCGTCTCATTTTTCTCTCCACTCTGCAGGTTCCCTGCCTCTATTCCTGATGAAGGGCTTTTGCCCGAAACGTCGATTTTCCTGCTCCTTGGATGCTGCCTGAACTGCTGTGCTTTTCCAGCACCACTCTAATCTAGAATCTGATTTCCAGCATCTGCAGTCATTGTTTTTACCTGCAGTCAACCATTGCCTTCCTACAACCATTTTCTGAACCTGTGATGTGGCCACCCCTCTAAACATACTTTGCAGCTGCTCTCAACCTCACAGGTACATAACAGGAGCTCAAGCTACCACTGGAGCTCTAATAGATTCAGAGCAAAGCCTCCTCTACTCTGTGTCCTATCAAACACTCCCAGGACAGGTCATCATTCATCAGCAATTACTCGCTAAAGAGTATGTTTGTTCACCTAGGAAATTGTGTGTCACTGGTCATAGGTTCTGTGGGTCCTTGTATGGCTGAAGAGCCTGATCCTAGAGCCACATCTCCAACCACACATTTGGCAGGTATTTCTGGGAGGTGGAATTGGTCCGTGGCCTCCAGACTATTGGCATTCCTTTCTCCAGTTCCTTTTGCTGATGGATGTGCTCAAAGGAATTGCTTGCATACAAGAGTTCCCTCCAAGCCAGTTCCTTCTGAACTAGAGTGTCCCATGTATAAGACCATAAGAGCACAAGACATAGGAGTGGAAGTAAGGCCATTCGACCCATCGAGTCCACTCCGCCATTCAATCATGGCTGATAGGCATTTCAACTCCACTTACCCACACTCTCCCTGTAACCCTTAATTCCTTGCGAGATCAAGAATTTATCAGTCTCTGTCTTGAATACATTTAATGTCCCTGCCTCCACTGGCTGAAGAAATGTCTCCTCATTTCCATTGTAAATTGACCCCCTCTAATTCTAAGGCTGTGCCCACGGGTCCTAGTCTCCCCGCCCAATGGAAATAATATCCCAGCGTCCATCTTTTCTAAGCCATGCATTATCTTGCAAGTTTCTATTAGATCTCCCCTCAACCTTCTAAACTCTAATTAACACAATCCCAGGATCCTCAGCCGTTCATTGTATGTTAGGCCTACCATTCTAGGGATCATCCGTGTGAATCTCCGCTGGCACGCTCCAGTGCCAGTGTGTCCTTCCTGAGGTGTAGGGCCCAAAATTGGACACAGTATTCTAAATGTGGCCTAACTAGAGCTTTATAAAGTCTCAGTGCACATTGCTGCTTTTATATGCCAACCCTCTTGAGATAAATGAGAAGATGACATTTGCTTTCATATCCATGGACTCAACCTACAAGTCAAACTTTAGAGAATACTGAACTAACTCTCCCAGATCCCTTTGTACTTTGGCTTTATGGATTTTCTCACCATTTAGAAAATAGTCCATGCCAGTATTCTTTTTTCCAAAGTGCAAGACATCGCATTTGTTCACACTGAATTTCACCAGCCATTTCCTGGACCACTCTCCTAAACTGACTAAATCTTTCTGCAGCCTCCACACCACCTTAGAACTATCTGTTTGTCCACCTAACTTCGTATCATCGATGAACTTTGCCAGAATGCCCCCAGTCGCTTCCTTAGATCATTAATATGTAAAGCTGCAGCCCCTACACTAAACCCTGCGGTACACTTACTTGTCACTAGCTGCCATTCCAAGAAAAGAACCTTTTATCCCAACCCTCTGCATTCTGTCAGACAGCTAATCCTCAATTCATGCCAGTAGCTTACCTCGAACACCACGGACCCACACCTGACTCAGCAGCCTCCCGTGAGACACCTTACCAAAGGCCTTTTGGCAGTCGAGACATCCACAGGGTTTCCCTAGTCTAGAACTTAAAAATGTGTTGCTGGAAAAGCACAGCAGGTCAGGCAGCATCCAAGGAACAGGAGATTCGACGTTTCGGGCATAAGCCCTTCTTCAGGAATCTGATTTCTTTAACTTCTATCACATTTTTAAGCTCTGATCTCCAGCATCTGCAGTCCTCACTTTTTCCTTTCCCTAGTCTAACCTACTTGTTACATTTTCAAAGAATTCTAACAGGTTTGTCAGGCACAACTTTCCCCTAACTAAATCCATGTTGACTTGTTCTAATCTGACCCTGTACTTCCAAGAATTTAGAAATCTAATCCTTAACGATGGATTCTAAAATTTTACTAACAATCAAGGTTAGGCTAATTGGCCTATAACTTTCCATCTTTTGATTTGATTCTTTCTTGAACAAGGGGGTTAAAACAGTGATTTTCCAATCATCTAGGACTTTCCTTGACTCCAGTGATTTTTGACTCTCCTTAATTGTTGAGATATTAGTCATGTATTCCACCGTGAAGATTGACACAAAATACTTATTAAGTTTGTCTGCTATTCCTTTAACTTCTATCACTAGCCTTCCTGCATCAAGTTGCAGCAGCCCAATTTCTACTTTTGCCTCTTGTTTGTTTCTTATGTATTGAAAGAAACTTTTACTATCATTTTAGATTAGATTAGATTAGATTAGACTTACAGTGTGGAAACAGGCCCTTCGGCCCAACAAGTCCACACCGACCCGCCGAAGCGCAACCCACCCATACCCCTACATTTACCCCTTACCTAACACTACAGGCAATTTAGCTTGGCCAATTCACCTGACCCGCACATCTTTGGACTGTGGGAGGAAACCGGAGCACCCGGAGGAAACCCACGCAGACACGGGGAGAACGTGCAAACTCCACACAGTCAGTCGCCTGAGTCGGGAATTGAACCCGGGTCTACAGGCGCTGTGAGGCAGCAGTGCTAACCACTGTGCCACCGTTCTAATATTACTGGCTAGCTTACCTTCATATTTGATCCTCTCCTTCCATATTTCTCTCTTTTTGTTTTTGTAGTCTTCCAAATCTTCTGAATTCTGAGTGTTCTTGGCCACTTTATAGGCTCTCTGTTTTTCTTTGATACACTTCTTGACTTCCTTTGTCAGCTATGGATGTCTAATCTCACCCACCCACCCACCCCCACCCCTCTGTCCCCCCCCGGATAATTGTTCATAAAGTCTGGCTCATTACATAGAATGAAATCCAGAAGAGTCTGCTCCCTTGTGGGCTCCATTACAAGTTGTTCCAAAATGCAAAACTGTAAGCATTTCATGAATTTCCTTTCTTTGGATCCACTGGCAACATTATTCACCCAGTCCATTTGCATATTGAATTCGCTCAAGATCACCATGACCTTACCTTTCTGACATGCCCTATCCATTTCCTGGTACACCTTGTGCCCCTAGTCCTGACCACTGTTGGGAGGTCTGTACTTAACTCCCATTATGTTTTTTTTGCCATTGTGGTTCCTCAACTCCATCCACACAGACTCCACATCATCTGACCCTATGTGATTCAGAGCCATAGATTTAATTACATTCTTCACTAACAAGGCAACCACACTCTTTCTGCCCAGCTCCCTGCCTTTTCGATAAGTTGTAAATCATTGGATGCTTAACTGGTAGTCCTGAACCCCCTGACTATGTGTCTGTGATGTCAACCACATCATAATCAATCACGATGATTTGTGCTGTAAATTCATCTACATTGTTATGAATTTTATGTGCTATAATACTATTGACATCTCAATGGAAGCTTTCAGTGAGTGTCTGAAACACTTCCTTTGTCCTCTTCTTATTCAAGTGCCTTCCTTGAGCTGGACGAAGAAGATTTGTTTTTACAGTCAGAACTCAGGCATCCTATGCATATGGCCAGCCCAGCATTGTTGATTTTGGATAGTCATGGCCTTGAGCTAGTGTTATTTGTTGCTTCAAGGACAGTGATGTTAGTAAACCTGTCCTCCTGGCTGATGCAGAGAATGTATCTCGAACAGCATTGATGGTACTCCTAAAGGGTCTTGAGGTGGCATCAATGCATAGTCCCCATTTTGGAGCTACATAGTAAAGCTGGAAGCCTTGTAAACAAGGATCTCAGCATCAGCACAGATGACATGGTCATCAAAGACTTCCATCGTTAGAGATCTGAAAGCAGCGCTCACAGACTGGATGGGGAGCAGCATCCGAGGAACAGGAAAATCAATGTTTCACTTCATCAGGAAGTGCTTTTGCCCGAAACGTCAATTTTCCTGCTCCTTGGATGCTGCCTGACCTGCTGTGCTTTTCCAGCACCACTCTAATCCTGACTCTAATCTCCAGCATCTGCAGTCCTCACTGTCGCCCAGGCTGGATGTGGAGTTGAATCTTTGCACTGATGCCAGCCTTAGATGACAGGTAGCTTCCCAAGTGAGGGCAATGTTCCACATTTGGGTGGATTTCTCTCTTAATGCTAAGGCAAGGGTGGACCTTGATATGGGACAAGTTGGTAGGTACAGCAAAGGCCTAGATAGAGAGTACAGCCCGCTCTTTACTTTCACCATCAAATACTCCTAGGATTAATAGAACATAGAACATAGAACAATATAGCACAGAACAGGCCCTTCGGCCCATGATGTTGTGCCGAACATTTATCCTAGATTAAGCTTCTATCCAGGTACCTATCCAATTTCCGCTTAAAGGTCACCAATGATTCTGACTCTGCCACTCCCACAGGCAGCGCATTCCATGTCCCCACCACTCTCTGGGTAAAGAACCTACCCCTGACATCCCCCCATACCTTCCACCCTTCACCTTAAATTTATGTCCCCTTGTAACACTCTGTTGTACCCGGGGAGAAAGTCTCTGACTATCTACTCTATCTATTCCCCTGATCATCTTATAAATCTCTATCAAGTCACCCCTCATCCTTCGCCGTTCCAATGATACAGCATGGGGTTAGGTATTGAGTAAATCTGCCTTTACGTTGTTCTCATCAAGCATTCCAGGAAGGTACAACATGGGGCTTGATTCATAGAGCCATGTACAGCATGGAAACAGACCCTTCGGTCCAACTCATCCATCCCGACCAGATATCCCAAGCCAATCTAGTCCCACCTGCCAGCACTCAGCCAATACCCCTATAAACCCTTCCTTTTCATATACCCATCCAAATGCTTTTTAAATGTTGCAATTGTATCAGCCTCCACCACTTTCTCTGGCAGCTCATTCCATACACGTACCAGCCTCTGTATGAAAAAGTTGCCCTTTGGTATCTTTTATATCTTTCCCCTTTCACCCAAAACCTATGCCCTCTAGTTCTAGACTCCTCCACCCCAGGGAAAAGACTTTGTCTATTTATCCTATCCATGCCCCTCATAATTTTGTAAACCTCTATAAGGTCACCCCTCAGCCTCCGACACTCCAGGGAAAACAGCCTCAGCCTGTTCAGCATCTCCCTATAGCTCAAATCCTCCAACCCAGGCTACATCCTTGTAAATCTTTTCTGAACCCCTTCAGGTTTCACAACATTCAATGTGGAGTTCACTCTATCTACATTGTGCTATGATTTATAATTAATGCTTCATGTCAATCCACTAGTACTCTTCCATCAGCTCACAAGATGAATGTGCAATGATGATGCAATGGTGCTCTACAGGAGGAAGAGCATTCAATAGAGGGCACTTATGAGCATGACTGAAGAGGATTCTGGGAGACGTTAGCTTGGACCCCAGATCATTATCCTGTGTAACTAGATTTACAGGGAGAAAGTGAGGACTGCAGATGTTGGAAATCAGAGCTTAAAAATGTGTTGCTGGAAAAGCGCAGCAGGTCAGGCAGCATCAAAGGAGCAGGAGAATCGACGTTTCGGGCATAAGCCCTTCTTCAAGAATGAGGGCTTATTAACTGGATTTACAGTCTAACAATAATAAGCTGGACCATCACCTCCCATTGAAATTGCAGCACCTAAACAGGTCGTTTTGTCTAAAAAATTGGTGTTGATGCTTATTCTTTATTTTTTGCCTGATAACTAAGCAGAATCTTGCTTGTCAGGAATAACATTTATTGTCATCTTTAATTGTCATACAGAAGGTGAGGGGAAGCTGCATTCTTTGCAGTCATTGTGGTGAAGGTACTTCTGTAGTTCTGGAGAGAGCCTCTTGATCCAGCAACACTAAAAGAATGGTCATGATTTGGAGATGCCGGTGTTGGACTGGGATGTACAAAGTTAAAAATCACACAACATTAGGTTATAGTCCAACAGGTTTAATTGGAAGCACACTAGCTTTCGGAGCGACGCTCCTTATCAGGTGATTGTGCAGGGCTCAATCGTAACACAGAATTTCTATAAATTCTGTTACGATTGAGCCCTCCACAATCACCTGGTGAAGGAGCGTCGCTCCGAAAGCTAGTGTGCTTCCAGTTAAACCTGTTGGACTATAACCTGGTGTTTTGTGATTTTTAAAAGAATGGTAAAATGGTTCGAGCTCAGGATGGGTTAGAAAAGAATTTTCAGTGATGGTGTTCTCATACCTCTCTTGCTATTGCCTGTTATACATTCTATAGCTTCTGGAGCAGTTCCTACAGATTGGACTCCAAATGTAACCCCACCAGTTAAGAAAGGAGAGATGATCACTGCTTCAATCACTAATTGCAGTCATACCTCCCACGTTCCAAATTCCCGTATATAAAACAGTTTCTCCTGCTCTCTACCACAACTGCTAAGCAAGTTATCAGAAAGGATAATAAATTGTTATGTTTTGCTTCAGTTTACGCTTCAGATGTACGGAGCATTTGTGAGGCTGCAACTGGAGCACTGTGTCCATACTGGTCACTGCATTTTTACGGGACAATGTTAATGCTTTGGAAGCAGTTCAGAGAAGACAATACTCAAACTGAGTGGATTGCCTTACAAGGAAAGGCTGGATAAGCTAGACCTGTAACCTTTGATTAGATTACTTACAGTGTGGAAACAGGCCCTTTGGCCCAACAAGTCCACACCGACCCACCGAAGCGCAACCCCTCCTTACCTCTACATTTACCCATTACCTAACACTACGGGCAATTTAGCATGGCCAATTCACCTGACCTGCACATCTTTGGACTGTGGGAGGAAACCGGAGCACCCGGAGGAAACCCACACAAACACAGTCACCTGAGGCAGGAATTGAACCCAGGTCTCTGGCGCTGTGAGGCAGCAGTGCTAACCACTGTGTCACTGTGCCACCCTAAAAACGCCTTTGGAGTTTAGAACAATCAAAGGTGACTTAATTGAAACACAGATGATCCTGAGCGGACTTGATTTGATTTGATTTGATTTATTGTAGTCATATGTACGTAATGACATGAAAATCTTTGTTTTGTGAGTACTACAGGCAAATCATAGCAAACAAGGACATACAGATTATTGGGTGCTCAGACAGAGCGAACCAAATAAGGTTACGGTTGCACAGGAGATGTATGGTTGCACAGGAACTGTAACCTTATTAGTTAGAGACTGGAAGAAAGTGAAGACGGCAGATGCTGGAGATCAGAGTCAAAAAGTGTGGTGCTGGAAAAGCACAGCAGGTCAGGTAGCATCCGAGCAGCAGGAGAGTCAACTTTTCAAGCATAAGCTCTTCATCAAGAATGTGGGGGGCCCAAGGGGGCTGAGAGATAAATGGCATGGGGGTGGAGCTTGGGGAAAGGGTACTGGGAATGCGATAGGTAGATGAAGGTGGAGGGTGATGGTGATAGGTTGAAGTGGAGGGTAAGCATATAGGTGAGAAGGAAGCTGGACAGGTAGGGCAGTTCAAGAGGGCGGTGCCACATTGGAGGGTTGGATCTCGGATAAGGTAATGGCAGGGGAGAAGAGGAAACTGATTAAATCAACATTGATCCAGTGTGGTTAGAGGTCCCAAGGTAGAAGATGAGGCGTCGTTCCTTCGGGTGTTGTTGGCTAGAATTTGGCGGTGGAGGACGCCCAGGACTTGCATGTCCTTGGCGGAGTGAGAGGGGAGCCGAAGTGTTCAGCCACAGGGTGGTGGGGTTGTTTAGTCGTGTGTCCCAGAGATGTTCTCTGAAATGTTGTAAGATTGGCATCTTGTCTCCCCAATGTAGAGGAGACCACATTGAGAGCAACGGACACAGTAGATGACATGTGTGGAGGTGCAGGAAAATCTCTGTAGGATGTGGAAAGATCCTTTGAGACTTTGGATGTAGTTGAAGGGTGAGGTGCAGATTTTACACCTCATGCAGTGGCAAGGGAAGGTGCCGGGATTGGAGGGGGTTGGTGGGTGGTGTGGACCTAATAAGGAGTCGCGGACGGAATGGTCTGCACGGTGTGCAGATAAGGGTGGAGAGGGAAATATATCTCTGGTAGTGGGGTCTGTTTGTAGATAACAGAAATGGTGGGGGATGATGCCTTGTATCTAGAGGTTGGTGGGGTAGAAGGTGAGGACTGGGGGTTCTGTCCTTTTTACAATTGGAGGGCTGGAGTTCAAGGGCGGAGGTGCAGAAAGTGGAGGAGATGCACAGGAGGGGCATTATTAACACGTGGGAGGGGAAATTGTAGTCCTTGAAGAAGGAGACCATCTGGGATGTGCTGGAGTGGAATTGGTCCTCCTGGGAGCAGATGCGGTAAAGGCGGAGGAATTGGGAATAAGGGAGGTGGAGTGGGAGAAGGTGTAGCCCAGTTAGCTGTGGGAGTTGGTGGGTTTAAAGTAGATGTCCTGGGCCTCCTCCAATGCCAAATTCTAGCTACTTGATGCCTGCAGGAAGAATGTCTCATCTTCTGCCTTAGAACCGTCCAATCACATGGAATCAATGTTGATTTCACCAGTTTCCTCACCTCCCCTCCTCCCACCTTATCCAAGATCCAACCCTCCAGCTCAGCACTGCCCTCTTGGACTGTCCAACCTGTCAATTTTCCTTCCCACCTATCTGCTTCACCCTCCACTCTGACCTATCACCATCACCCCCCACCTGCATTCCCAGCAGCCTTCCCCCCAGCCCCCTCCCTCCCATTCACCTCTCACCCCGCTTGCCCTCCCAACAACCCTGAAGAAAAGCATATGTTCAAAATGTCGACTCTCCTGCTCCTCGGATGTTGCCTGACCGGCTGTGCTTTTCCAGCACCACACTTTTGACTTCTTAGAGATGTCCATTCATCAAATCTAATAACAGCAGGAAAAAGCTGTTCTTGAACCTGGTCGTATGTGTATTCAATTTTCTGTCTCTTCTGCCTGACGAAAGAGGTTAGAAGAGAGTATTACTGGGGTGGCAGGGAGCTTTAATGATGTTGGCAGCCTTTCTGCAGCAATGAGAAGTGTAAATGGAGTCCGTGGATGGGAGGTTGGCTTCCGTGATGGTCTGAGCCGTGCACACAAATTTCTGTAGTTTTTTTACGATCCTGGGGAGAGTAGTTGCCATACCAGACTGTAAAGTACCTGGATAGTATGCTTTCTATGGTGCATCAGTAAAAGTCGGTGCGGGTCCTTTGGACATGATGAATTTCTTAAGCCACCTGAGGGAGAGGCATTGTTGTGATGGGGTAAACGTTGAGAGGATATTTCCCCTTGTGGGACAATCGAGATCAAGAGATCATAATTTGAGAATGAGGGTGTACCCATTTAAAACAGATTTATCGCAGAGAGTTGAGTCTTCGAACTTCCATCCTCAGAAGGCAGTGGATGCAGAATCTTTAATTATTTTTCAAGTGAGGTTAATATATTTTTGATGTTCAGGGAGATGGAAGATACTCTGGGGTTTGGCAGGAATGTAGAGTTGAGGTTAAAATCAGATCAGCCTTAATCTATTGGATAGTAGAGAATACTGAAAGAGCAGAATGGCTCCCTCTTGTTCCTTGTTTCTAATTTGCTTGAATATCTCCATACTTTAGGCTCCTCCATCATTCAAAATTTATGGGTGGCACGGTGGCTCAGTGCTTAGCACTGCTGCCTCACTGTGCAAGGGACCCAGGTTCAATTCTAACCTCGGGTGACTGTCTGTGTGGAGTTTGCACATTCTCCCTCTATCTGTGTGGGTTTCCTCCTATCTAAAGATGTGCAGGTCAAGTGAATTGGCCAATCTAAATTGCCCACAGTGTTAGGGGCAAGTAGGGGAATGGGTCTGGTTGGTTACACTTCGGAGGGTTGCTGTTGGACCAAAGGGCCTGTTTCCAGACAGTAGGGAATCTAATCTAAAATTTTTGATTTCCTATTATATTGTCTCTTAATCATTTTTAAATTTCAACTCAACTCAGCCTTAACCTCTGGTTTTGATGAAAACATTCATAATTTACTGTTCTCTTGACCTTTTCTCAACTCTCTGCAGACTTTATCCACCTCAGTATATTTCAGTCTGATTTGACAGAAAGTAATGCTCGAGTAAGATGTTTGTATCATCAACTATTACTCACCTCTTCAGTTTGTTGATTAGATCCAGGAGACTCTGCTGAAATTTGGTAGCCACTGTCGGTGACTGGTATCGATGTCCTCGATAATGCGAGCCAACCCGGTTCTGCTGACAGACACTCTGCTGCGCTCTCTTAAACAGGTCAGAGATCATCTGCAGAGGGAGATCATCATCAGAGTCAAGACACCATCAGTATCTTGGAGGTTTCCAGTGGGACATTAGGAAGATCAAGACACTGTCAGTATATTGAGAGTTTCCAGTTGAATATTAGGAGGGTCAGGACACTACATTTGGAGTTTCCAGTGGGACATTAGGAGGTTCATTTCAAGCCCAATACTCCAATCAGGGTATGACATTATGCTTGAAAACTTTATCCAGCTCGATGCTCTTTGTGTCCCTCAAATCATGCTGATTAGTCACTGAAAAGGACTGTGAATTGCCACTCTCCACCTTACTCCTCCTGTCAGTACAGATACTCATCAGGCTCCAGCTGCCCGTCGTCATGAAGCTCTTGTCACGTACCTTATTCCTGCTGTCCACGAACACTTCCATCACTTCTGGTCTCAGCTGGTCATGGTTTTTATCCAGGAATTTATGAACCTGCATGAAAGAAATTGTCTCAAACTGATTGGTGCATTGTTGGAAGACAGTTATGTTTGTTACTGCAGTCAGTGGCCAAGAGAACCTCACAGTTAGACAGAAATGAAGTGCAGTTTCTGCCCCAAAACTGCTCATCCTACACCACTCATCCCAACATCATTCCCCAGCCTCTACACTGCTCACCTGACACCATTCCTCATCCCCATCATTCCCCATCCCCTCACTGCTCACCCAACACCACTCAGCCTACACAACACTCCCCCACCCACAAAGTTGACTCCCATCACCACTCACACCCATCATTCCCCCATACTGTTCACCCCCAATACTGCTCACCCCCGATCCTGCTCAATCCATCATTCCCCACACCCACACTGTACACCCCTGACACCACTCAACCCCCCCACATCATTCTCCACCCCTATACTAATCACTCTAGACTTTGCCACCCCTTCCCCCCCAACACTACCGACCACCCTCCATCAATGCTAAAAACCCACACTGCTCACCAACTACCCATACACCAACACTGCTCTCCCCTGACAACACTGTTCACCCACTCATGCTGTACCTGCCCTGGGGATGTCTGAAGGTAACAGTGCAGATTGAACTTTATTCTGTATCTAAGCCAATGGTGTACCTGTCTTGGGTGTCTGATGGAGACAGTGTAGAGAGAGCTTGACTCTCTATCTAACCCCTGTGACAATGTTGTCCCTATAAAAAGGTAATTTTGTCCTTGTTTATTTTTCAGGAGAGGTTGTAAAGACAGAGGTGATGAAGAGTCTTACTTAATAATGGAAAGGGAGAGGCCAGTTCTCCTAGTTCAGGTTTATTCTGGGTTGTTTTAGCTGTAGCAAACACAAGATGTGTGAGTCCAGGGGAGTTGTAAGCTTCAGTAAAGAACTTCTCTGATTTATCTCTGAAGTCTCTCTCTTTCTGATGTTGTTCCCTCCTGCCTGACAAGAGGTGTGTTTATGGGATGTTACTATATTAGAACAGTTAATGAGTGATAATTACTTTATTGGGTCAATTAAGTTTTCCAATAGTTAAGTTATTCTAAATTCTGCTTTCTTTTGTTCGTGTTTCAACTGCGGTATTTAAAAAATTGTTTTTCTTAAAGCCGAGTGGTTTTACATCTGCCTTTAAGATTTTAAAAAAAGTTAGAGCCTAGACTACCTAAGGATGGAGATGAAGGCAGAAGATAGCCAGCATGGGAAGGATAGGGATGATGAGCAAACCCATCATTGCCAAAGGCCTGGTGGGGATTTCTTTAAATATATCCAAGCATTGTGTAAATTTGATGAGAAGGATGTATAAGCATTTTCATTTCATTTGAGAAAGTGGCTAAACAAATGAAGGGACCACTGGTTGTTGGTCTAAACAAAATTACTAAATAGAGCTAGTGAGGTATTTGCATCGCTATCAGAGTGTTCAAAGAGAAGTTCAAAAGTTCAGGTGTTTTCACTGCAATAAAATAGGTCACATGAAGTCACAGTGTTGATGGGTTAGAAAAAGCACTGGGAAGCTAGGGTGTAGGAAAACGGGATAAGCCAGTGAATTTTGTTGAAGAGGTAAAAGAAAGCACAGTGGAACTAAAAGGCTGCAGCAGAATGCAAAACTTGGTCAGAGGTTGGTTAAGAAGGAAATGCCAGATCTTCTTAAAACATTTACATCTGACAGTAAAGTTTACTCTCATAGGCCGAGAGCAGCAAGTAAAGAAATTACATTATTAAGAGATACTGGATTATGTAAATCTTTGGTGTTGATAGATGAGGAGAAGGACTATTGCCAGAAAGAAGTACTTGTATGTCAAATTCATGGTGAGACAAGAAAGCTCCATTATTAGATTAGATTAGACTTACAGTGTGGAAACAGGCCCTTCGGCCCAACAAGTCCACACCGACCCGCCGAAGCGCAACCCACCCATACCCCTACATTTACCCCTTACCTAACACTACGGGCAATTTAGCATGGCCAATTCACCTGACCCGCACATCTTTGGACTGTGGGAGGAAACCGGAGCACCCGGAGGAAACCCACGCAGACACGGGGAGTATCCGCAAAAAGTGGAGAAGTGGTGGTAGGAGTAGTGGAGAAACACTCAGCTCCAGGAATACAATTTGCCCTTGGTAACAATATAGCTGGACAACAGGCAGGAGTGCTGCCTACTGTGGTCAAAAAGCCAGTGAAAAATCAGGCAACACAGGTTCAAAGCCACCAGTTGAAACAGGAGAAGAAATCACAGAACACAGATAAGGATGGTGAAGTAGAATTATCAGAGACCATGTTTGATAGAGTGGTTGAGACAAATCAGGAATATAGAACATAGAAGGATACAGCGCAGTACAGGCCCTTCGGCCCTCGATGTTGCGCCGACCGAATCCTACCTAGCCTATACTAGCCCAATAACTTCCAAATGCCTATCCAATGCCCGCTTAAATGACCATAAAGAAGGAGAGTTCACCACTGATACAGGCAGGGCATTCCATGAACTCACAACCCGCTGTGTGAAGAATCTACCCCTAACATCTGTCCTATACCTACCACCCCTTAATTTAAAGCTATGTCCCCTAGTAACACCTGACTCCATTAGCGGTAAAAGGTTCTTAGTATCTACCCTATCTAAACCCCTAATCATCTTATACACTTCTATCAGATCTCCCCTAAACCTTCTCTTCTCCAATGAGAACAGCCCCAAGTGCCTCAGCCTTTCCTCATAAGATTTTCCTACCATTCCAGGCAACATCCTGGTAAACCTCCTCTGCACTCGTTCTAAAGCTTCCACATCCTTCCTATAGTATGGTGCCCAAAACTGCACACAATACTCCAGATGAGGCCGCACCAGAGTCTTATACAACTGCAATATGTGGAGGAGAAATTGGATATTTTGAACTAAGAGAAATTAACTGAGTTACAACAGAAAGTTGAGAAACAATTATATCAAAAAGCGTACACAGAAGTAGAATCTGAGTGCATCCCAGCATGTTATTATCTTAAAAACAATGTCTTGGTGAGGAAATGGACACCATCACATATTCAGACAGATAAGAAATGGGCAGATGTTCATAAAGTTGTATGACCAGTGGGTTATAGAAAGAAGGTGTTGCAGGTAGCACATGAATTACCAGTAGCAGGTCATTTATGGATAAGAACATATTAAGCTAAAGTGCAAAAGCATTTTTACTGGCCTGGACTGCATAAGGATGTAGTTGAATTTTGACAGACGTGTCATGTGTATCAGGTAATTGGGAAACCTCATGCAACAATAAAACCAGCACCTTTAATACCCATTCCTGCACTTGAGGAACCTTTAACAAAGATATTAATTGATTGCCTAGGACCCCTACCTAAAACAAAAAGTGGGAATCAGTATTTGTTAACAATAATTGAAGTGTCCACTAGATTTCCAGAAGTCATTCCATGACACAATATTACAGTTAAAAGGATTATAGAAGAGTCACTCAAATTTTTCACGAGATACAGACTATCCAAGGAGGTACAATTAGATCTTGGGTCAAACTTTACATCAACATTATTCAGGGGATAGCCTCGGAATAAAGCAATTTAAATCCACTGCATACCAGCTAGAATCACAAGGAGCAATAGAAAGGTAGCATCAAGTTGTAAAGACCATGTTCAGGGTATAAAGTCAAGACCATCTAGATGAGTGGGATAATGGTATTCCATTTGTAATTTCTACCACTGGGACGCACCAAATGAATCAACCAAATTCAGTTCATTTCAATTAGTCTTTGGGCATGAGGTGAGAGGACCACTTAAATTAATTAAGGAAAAACTAGTGAGTCAGAATTTAGAGAAGACATATGGGTCTTAAACTATGGGTCAAATCTTAGGGAATGATTAAATAGAGTGAGCAATGCAAGACAACATAATCGAAGTGAGTCACAATGACTGGAGCTCACCCATAGTAATGGTGCCAAAACCAGATGATACCCAACAGTTATGTGTAGACTACTGCAAAGTCAATGCAGTTCCAAAACTTGATTTATATCCGATTCCACATTTGGAAGACTGCATTGAGAAGGTAGGACAAGCAACTTATATTTCTAAGTTGGACCTATTCAAAGAACAACAGCATGTACCTTTATCTGAAAGAATGAAGACAATTTTGGCTATTGTCACACTGAATGGACTTTATCAATTTAAAGTCATGCCATTTGGCATGAAAAATATGCCAGTCATATTTCAAAGACCAACCAATAAAGACAGTTTTGGATTACCCAATTATGGGGCATACATTGATGACCTGGTGATTTTTAGCCACATGTGGAAGGAACATTTGCAGCAATTATCGGAATTATTCAATCAACTTTGGGAGGCAGACTTGAGTGACCAAGAGCTGGCTAAGTGTGAAATCGCCAAAGCCCAAGTCACGTTCCTGGACCACATGAATGGAGTTGGACAGATGGCCCTATGAAATGTGAAAACAAAGGTTATTGTGGAGTTTCCCATACCATCAACGATGCAAGCATTACTATAATTTCTGTGATTGAGTGGGTTTTATCGAAAATTTGTACTGAAATTTAGCAGTGTGTCTGCTCCACTCAGTGGATTACTGAAGAAAAGCATGAAATTTCAGAGGATAGCAAACAGCCAGAAGACATTTGACAGCCTGAAAACTGTGTTAGCCACTGCCCCAGTATTAGCCACACCTAATTACTCAAAACCATTCAAGGTGGTTATCGATGCAAGTGATGTAGGTGTCAGTGCTGTACTTTTCAAGATGAAGATGAGAGGATAGAAAGACCAATTGGATATTTCTCCAGGAAATTGAGCATTCATCAACAGAAATATTCGACAATTGCTAAGGTGACCTTGAGCTTGGTGTTGGTGTTACAACATTTCAATATTTATGTTGCCAGTCTGAGACAATCATATATACTGATCATAATCCATTAAAGATTTTGGAGAAATTTAAAGATAAAGATTCCAGATTGTTAAGATGGAGTTTATTACTGCAGCTATTTAATTTGAAAATTGTACATGTGGCAGGACGAGAAAATGTAATTGCCCACACATTGTTGAGATTTGGATGAATAAATGAAGGCATTCGGTGCTAGGAGTAAACAGACTGAATTAGAATGTAGTAGTGCATGTTTGGATGGTTATAGTCAATGTAATGTATATGTATGGTAATGTACTAACAGAGTAAGTAAAAATAAGCCATCTTAGTGTGTTGATGGTTCATTTTATTTCAGGGGGAAGGTGTGATGATGCTGCCCCTTTAACAAGATTATTTTGTCCTTGGTTTTGTTCAAGAGAAGTTGTAAAGGCAAAGGTGCCAAAACGTCTGGGCAGAGTCTAGTTTAACAATGGCAGGGGACTGGCCAATTCTCCCAGTTCAGGATTTTTGTAGTTTGGTTTAGTTTTAGCAGGCAGTCAGAAGCTGCTACAGTGGAGAAAGGTTCCATGCTTCAGCAGATGGTTCCATGCTTCAGCAGATGGTTCCTGACTGGCTCTTTTTCTGAAATCTCTCCTGCCTGTAAGGACCTGGGTCTGAATTTACCTTTTGCTAAGGGAGGTATTTTTGGGATATTATGGGAATTAGAACAGTTCCTTAGTTATTATGGTTCTGTTCGCCGAGCTGGAAGTTTTTGTTGCAAACGTTTCGTCCCCTGGCTAGGAGACATCATCAGTGCTCTGGAGCCTCCTGCAAAGCGCTTCTTTGATGTTTCTTCCGGTATTTATAGTGGTCTGTCCTTGCCGCTTCCGGGTGTCAATTTCAGCTGTCCGCCGGAGTGGTTGCTATATTGGGTCCAGGTCGATGTGTTTGTTGATGGAGTTTGTGGATGAATGCCATGCCTCTAGGAATTCCCTGGCTGTTCTCTGTCTGGCTTGCCCTATGATAGTAGTGTTTTCCCAGTCGAATTCATGTTGCTTGTTGTCTGAGTGTGTGGCTACTAGGGATAGCTGGTCGTGTCGTTTCGTGGCTAGTTGATGTTCATGTATGCGGATTGTTAGCTGTCTTCCTGTTTGTCCTACATAGTGTTTTGTGCAGTCCTTGCATGGTATTTTGTAAACTACATTAGTTTTGCTCATGTTGGGTATTGGCTCCTTTGTTCTAGTAAGTTGTTGTCTGAGTGTGGCTGTTGGTTTGTGTGCCGTTATGAGTCCTAAGGGTCGCAGTAGTCTGGCTGTCAGTTCTGAAACGCTCCTGATGTATGGTAGTGTGGCTAGTCCTTTTGGTTGTGGCATGTCCTCGTTCCGTGGTCTATCTCTTAGGCATCTGTTGATAAAGTTGCGCGGGTATCCGTTTTTGGCGAATACCTTGTATAGGTGTTCCTCTTCCTCTTTTCGCAGTTCTGGTGTACTGCAGTGTGTTGTAGCTCTTTTGAATAGTGTCCTGATGCAGCTTCGTTTGTGTGTGTTGGGGTGGTTACTTTCATAGTTTAGGACTTGGTCTGTGTGTGTTGTTTTCCTGTGTACCCTTGTGGTGAATTCTCCATTCGGTGTTCTCTGTACTATCACGTCTAGGAATGGGAGTTGGCTATCCTTTTCTTCTTCTCTCGTGAATCGGATTCCTGTGAGTGTGGCGTTGATGATCCGGTGTGTTTTTTCTATTTCCGTGTTTTGATGATTACAAACGTGTCATCGACATATCTGACCCAGACTTTGGGTTGAATTTGTGGTAGGGCTGTTTGTTCTAACCTTTGCATAACTGCCTCTGCTGTGAGTCCCGAGATTGGTGATCCCATGGGTGTTCCGTTGATTTGTTCGTATATCTGATTGTTGAATGTAAAGTGTGTAGTGAGGCACAAGTCCAGTAGTTTAAGTATGCCGTCTTTGTTGATATGTTCCGCCTCCTGTTTTCTGTTCTGTATGTCCAGTAGGTTGGCTATTGTTTCTCTGGCTAGGGTTTTGTCAATTGAAGTGAACAGTGCCGTCACGTCGAATGAGATCATGGTTTCTTCTTTGTCTATGTGTGTATTCCTGATGGCGTCCAAGAATTCCTGTGTTGATTTTATGGAGTGTTTGGACCCGCTGACCAGGTGTTTCAGTTTCTGTTGTAGTTCTTTGGCCAGTTTGTATGCTGGTGTCCCTGGTAGTGATACGATGGGTCTGAGTGGGATGTCTGGTTTGTGTACTTTGGGTAGTCCATAGAATCTGGGGGTGTTGTTACTTTCCGGTTTCATTCTTTGTAGGTCAGCTTTGGTTATCTGTCCGTTTTTTTGTAGATTCATTAGTGTGTTATTTATTCTATTGGTGAGTTGTGATGTGGGGTCAGAATCCTTCATTTGGTAGGTGTTGGTGTCTGCTAGTAGGTGTTGTGCTTTTTTGATGTAGTCTGATTTATCTAGGATGACAGTCATTCGGCCTTTATCTGCTGGTAGTATGATTATGTTCTTATCATTTCTTAGTGCTTTCAGTGCTTCCCTCTCCCTGGTGTTGAGGTTATGTGTTTGTCTTTTTCTTATCATCATAGGCACGACCGTTTGTCTCACTGTTTGTTGTGTCTCTGCAGTCAGTCCATTGTTCCTGAGTGTGCATTCTAGTGCTGCTAGGAAGTCTGCTGTCTTGGCATCCCTGTGGTTGTAGTTGAGTCCCTTGGCCAGTATAGTTCTTTCCATGTCTGTGAGCTGTCTGTGGGAGAGGTTTTTAACCCAGGTGTGTGTTGTAGTGTCCTCTTTTTTGTGTGTTAGTTTGGCCATTTTTTCTTTTAGTGCCATTTTTTTGCGATGTGTTGTCCTGTTCTGTCCTATAGTGACAGCCTGTTCTATGGTCCGGGTCCATTCATGATTACTGGTCTTTGAAATTAACGACTTTTGGCACGCAATTTCTTGTTTGTATTTGTGCAGTCGGTTGTGAGCGTCTGTGATCATTACTTGGATCATCCTGAGTCCGTTCTGCTTGGCTGTTTCCCTGGCTTGTGGATTATTGACTGGTGGTCTGTACCTGACACATTGTGGAAGGATTTGATTCTTTTGGCATTCGTGTAGGAACCGGAGTTGTTCATATGTGGCGCTTAGGTGGTTAGCGCAGGATTCCCATTTCCTGGCTTGTCTCAGCATCTCTCGCCCGTAAGTGTTCAAGGTTTGTGCGAAGATTTGTAGCTCAGGTGCTCGTTGTTGTGGTTCTGTTCGCCGAGCTGGAAGTTTTTGTTGCAAATGTTTCATCCCCTGGCTAGGAGACATCATCAGTGCTCTGGAGCCTCCTGCGAAGCGCTTCTTTGATGTTTCTTCCAGTATTTATAGTGGTCTGTCCTTGCCGCTTCCGGGTGTCAATTTCAGCTGTCCACTGTAGTGGTTGGTATATTGGGTCCAGGTCGATGTGTTTGTTGATGGAGTTTGTGGATGAATGCCATGCCTCTAGGAATTCCCTGGCTGTTCTCTGTCTGGCTTGCCCTATGATAGTAGTGTTTTCCCAGTCGAATTCATGTTGCTTGTTGTCTGAGTGTGTGGCTACTAGGGATAGCTGGTCGTGTCGTTTCGTGGCTAGTTGATGTTCATGTATGCGGATTGTTAGCTGTCTTCCTGTTTGTGCAGTCCTTGCATGGTATTTTGTAAACTACATTAGTTTTGCTCATGTTGGGTATTGGCTCCTTTGTTCTAGTAAGTTGTTGTCTGAGCGTGGCTGTTGGTTTGTGTGCCGTTATGAGTCCTAAGGGTCGCAGTAGTCTGGCTGTCAGTTCTGAAACGCTCCTGATGTATGGTAGTGTGGCTAGTCCTTTTGGTTGTGGCATGTCCTCGTTCCGTGGTCTATCTCTTAGGCATCTGTTGATAAAGTTGCGCGGGTATCCGTTTTTGGCGAATACCTTGTATAGGTGTTCCTCTTCCTCTTTTCGCAGTTCTGGTGTACTGCAGTGTGTTGTAGCTCTTTTGAATAGTGTCCTGATGCAGCTTCGTTTGTGTGTGTTGGGGTGGTTACTTTCATAGTTTAGGACTTGGTCTGTGTGTGTTGTTTTCCTGTGTACCCTTGTGGTGAATTCTCCATTCGGTGTTCTCTGTACTATCACGTCTAGGAATGGGAGTTGGCTATCCTTTTCTTCTTCTCTCGTGAATCGGATTCCTGTGAGTGTGGCGTTGATGATCCGGTGTGTTTTTTCTATTTCCATGTTTTTGATGATTACAAACATGTCATTGACATACCTGACCCAGAGTTTGGGTTGAATTTGTGGTAGGGCTGTTTGTTCTAACCCTTGCATAACTGCCTCTGCTATGAGTCCCGAGATTGGTGATCCCATGGGTGTTCCGTTGATTTGTTCGTATATCTGATTGTTGAATGTAAAGTGTGTAGTGAGGCACAAGTCCAGTAGTTTAAGTATGTCGTCTTTGTTGATCTGTTCCGCCTCCTGTTTTCTGTTCTGTATGTCCAGTAGGTTGGCTATTGTTTCTCTGGCTAGGGTTTTGTCAATCGAAGTGAACAGTGCCGTCACGTCGAATGAGATCATGGTTTCTTCTTTGTCTATGTGAATATTCCTGATGGCGTCCAAGAATTCCTGTGTTGATTGTATGGAGTGTTTGGATCCGCTGACCAGATGTTTCAGTTTCTGTTGTAGTTCTTTGACCTGTTTGTATGCTGGTGTCCCTGGTAGTGATACTATGGGTCTGAGTGGGATGTCTGGTTTGTGTACTTTGGGTAGTCCATAGAATCTGGGGGTGTTGTCGCTACACACTTTACATTCAACAATCAGATATACGAACAAATCAACGGAACACCCATGGGATCACCAATCTCGGGACTCACAGCAGAGGCAGTTATGCAAAGGTTAGAACAAACAGCCCTACCACAAATTCAACCCAAACTCTGGGTCAGATATGTCGATGACACGTTTGTAATCATCAAAAACACGGAAATAGGAAAAACACACCGGATCATCAACGCCACACTCACAGGAATCCGATTCACGAGAGAAGAAGAAAAGGATAGCCAACTCCCATTCCTAGACGTGATAGTACAGAGAACACCGAATGGAGAATTCACCACAAGGGTACACAGGAAAACAACACACACAGACCAAGTCCTAAACTATGAAAGTAACCACCCCAACACACACAAACGAAGCTGCATCAGGACACTATTCAAAAGAGCTACAACACACTGCAGTACACCAGAACTGCGAAAAGAGGAAGAGGAACACCTATACAAGGTATTCGCCAAAAACGGATACCCGCGCAACTTTATCAACAGATGCCTAAGAGATAGACCACGGAACGAGGACATGCCACAACCAAAAGGACTAGCCACACTACCATACATCAGGAGCGTTTCAGAACTGACAGCCAGACTACTGCGACCCTTAGGACTCATAACGGCACACAAACCAACAGCCACACTCAGACAACAACTTACTAGAACAAAGGAGCCAATACCCAACATGAGCAAAACTAATGTAGTTTACAAAATACCATGCAAGGACTGCACAAAACACTATATAGGACAAACAGGAAGACAGCTAACAATCCGCATACATGAACATCAACTAGCCACGAAACGACACGACCAGCTATCCCTAGTAGCCACACACTCAGACAACAAGCAACATGAATTCGACTGGGAAAACACTACTATCATAGGGCAAGCCAGACAGAGAACAGCCAGGGAATTCCTAGAGGCATGGCATTCATCCACAAACTCCATCAACAAACACATCGACCTGGACCCAATATAGCAACCACTACGGCGGACAGCTGAAATTGACACCCGGAAGCGGCAAGGACAGACCACTATAAATACCGGAAGAAACATCAAAGAAGCGCTTTGCAGGAGGCTCCAGAGCACTGATGATGTCTCCTAGCCAGGGGATGAAACGTTTGCAACAAAATCTTCCAGCTCGGCGAACAGAACCACAACAACGAGCACCCGAGCTACAAATCTTCGCACAAACCTTGAGTTCCTTAGTTAAGTTGAGGTATTGAGTTGGTTGAGTTTTTAAATAATTAAGTTATTCCAAATTCAGTTTTCTTTTGTTCATGTTTCACCTGTAGTGTTTTATTTAAAGCTGAGTGGTTTGATCAGCTGCATCATACCTGGAAAACCTGCTTCATATTTGCCTTTAAAATAAGCGAAGGTTAGGGACTAAGCTACCTTCTTTAAATATTTTGAGGGAACCTGGTCCATAACACCCCTTACTGTAACTGTCCTGAAGTGTTTGATGGGGGCAGTATAGAGGGAGCTTTATGCTGTATCTAACTCCATGCTTGAGCATTCAGGGATTTTTTTGAGGGGTTCTATGTTCAGATAGCTTTACTCTGTATCTAACCCCACGTTGCGGCCATTCTGGGTTTAAAAATGTGTGGGGGGGAGCTTTTCTTTGTATCTAATACTATGCAGTATCTATCCTGGGGATGTCTGATGGGAACAGTGTAGAGGAAGCTTCACTTTATATCTCACCCTGTGTTGTACCTTCCAAGGGAGTATTTGATGGGTACAGTTGAAAGGGAGCTTTACTCTTTAACTAATCTAATGTTCCTCTTGATTCTGGAGAGTTAGACAGAACGATGATACAATTGATGGAATCATTTTATATTCTCAGCATTGAAATCATTAAAGTGCAAATTCAAAATTTAAGCAGAAATGTTGATTAAATTAAATCTTTTACTTACTTGGTATGTCACTGGACCAGCATAATGTCTAACTGTAAAAACTGGGAGAGGCAGTTTGGGTTTCACATACCAGGGATTGTTGCTGTGCTGGTAGTGGCATTTCTGGAGGAAGGTGTGATCTGTTGCCTTGAAATAAAACACAACAAAAATAATTTACATAGTAGAATAGGCCTTCACTGTCTCACACAGTCCAGAGTGCTCTTGTTCAAAGTGAACACGTTTGTCTACTTAAGCTATTTTTAATTTGTTTAGCTGTGTTGACTAATAAGCCTATGTTTGTTTTTTTAAATTAGCTACTTTTTTGATTTATTTTAGCTAGATTGTTCTGGTGCTTTGCCTGATTTGGATTAGATTAGCTCATTTTGCCAGCTTTTCTTCCAATCTCTAGTTTGGTTCTGTTTCAAGGGGCTGGTTTTGTTCTCTGTGACTGAGCCTGTTCGACGCAGCCTTCTTGGCTGAGGCGATGTGCAGCTATTTTGAATTGGCTTTGCTCTCTTCGGCTGCATTGGTTTGGCTTGACTTGGCTCTATTTTGAATAAATGATTCAGCTGTCTTCGATTCATTATAGAGTCAGAGAGATGTACAGCACAGAAACAGACCCTTTGGTCCAATTTATCTATGTCGACCAGATATCCTAAATTAATCTCATCCCATTTGCCGACATTTGGCCCATATTCCCCTCAACCCTTCCTATTTATATACTCATCCAGATGCCTTTTAAATGTTGTAATTCTACCAGCATCCACCACTTCCTCTGGCAGTTCATTCCATACATGCACCATACTCTGGGCAAAAGATTATTTTTAGCTGTTTTGTGATTGGTGCTAGTTTTGTGTTGTGGCCTCTGTATTACTTTAGCTTGCATCAGTGTTACTAGGTAGTTCCGTTTTCTTTGGCAGGTTTAGCATGGTTCAATTTGTCTGTAATCAATTGCATATGAAGATGGAGCTTATTGAGTCTTCTCCTCAATTTAAAAATATCATTACTGATAGAGTTGAAGTTTCAACTCTGCATTTCTGCTGCAACTTACTGTAGCCTTTGACTCCGTTGTCTGTCAAAAAAATTATCTAACTCACCCCTGAAAAAAAATTCAATGGCACAATCTCCGCTGCTCACTGGAGAACAGAATTGCACAAACAACTCTCTGCGAGAAAACAATTCTCCTCACCTTCCTTTTCACAAGGAAACCACTTTTTTTCAAACTTATGTCCCCTAATCCAGTTTCCCTTATCCTTCCAGTAAACCACCTTTTCCAGTAACCACCTTATCTGTCCTGGATGATGTTGAACTTTTTGAGTCTTGTTGGAGCTGCACTCATCCAGGAAAGTGGGAGTATTACATCACACTTAGGACTTGTACCTTGTAGATGGGAGAGAGGCCATTGGGGATGCAAGAAATGAGATACTCGGCACAGGATTCCAGCCTCTGATCTGTTGTTGTAACCACAGTGTTCATATGGCTTGTCCAATTCAGTTTCTATTCAATAGTAATCCTCAGTATGTTAATAGTGGCTGTTGCAATGACACTATTGCCACTGACTGTCAAGGGACAATAGCTAGATCCATCTAGTGTCCTGGTGAAGAGAGTTAGAATGAAATGCATTTTTGGGTGCTAATTTGCTTCTCTTCTCCAGCGACTCTTAGTGATATGAAAATGACAGCTCCTTCCTATCAGGACCCTGGTTCTCCATTGTCAAGTTCTCATTTGAATCTCTTTGTGGTGACCCACAGAAATTGATCCCTCACAGATCCTGGCTAAAACTTCAGAGGAATATGGAGGAGGTTTGGCCCCCAAACATGGAGCATGAGGTTGTCTAGCATGTTGGCACCCGCAGTATACATGAACCAAATTCCCATCTTTGGGTAAACAGCTACACTGTCTTGTGGATACCTCATGAAAGTTAAAGGCTAAAGGTGTAAACCCTGACAAAAATATCTGGAGCAGAACCCAAATTGGATCAGTGTCAAAATATGTCCCGAAAAGAATCAAATTGAACCTCAACCATTAACTCTGTTTCTCTCCACAGATGCTGCCAGACCTGCTGAGTTTTTCCAGCACTTTCTAATTTTATTTCTTATTTCCAACATCTGCACTATTTTGCCTTTATCAAAATATGGCATCTTTCCAACACTAATGCAACCAAACCACTGCACAAACAGAAATTGCGGCAGAAACCCAGCTGGTCTGACAGTATATGTAGAGACAGAATCAGAGGTAACATTTTGAGTCCAGTGACCTTCAGCAGTTCTACAAGTCACAGTTTGGATATCCCAGCCCAGTCCAACCCAGCCCAGACCGGTACATAACAGCCTGGCCCAGCACAGCCAAGCACGGTACATCACAGCCTGACTCAGCATGGCACAGCCCAACATATCCCAGCATACTCCAGTCTGTCACAGCCCAGCCAGTATACTAGACTGAAGAGCTGCTGCTGTGAGAGTTGTAAAACCATCTGACCTGAGGCAAGTTGGTTTGGTCATCAAGAATGCGCAGAATTCCATGTGGTTTGGCCATGATAAGGTCTAAACAATTTTGTCGATCAGATACTGGAATGAAAGCCCAATCAATCTGTTCCCGGGAATATTCTTCCTGTGGGGAATACAGACAGGGTTAAAGTTAAATATCAAATCCACTTTTTCTGAGGAAATTAGAAATATATTTGAACTAACTTTGTAAAGATTCTAGATGATGGTTGAGTCATAAAGATTGTGCCTGACATAATGCAGAATCATAGAACTTGAGTGTTTCACAGTGCAAAGGAAAGCCATTCAGCCCATTGTGTCTGTACAAGCTCATTACTTGACCAATCAAAAATAAATCCCAAAGTGCATCCTTCTCTCTAGTACCTTTGCGACATGTTAAAACACCAAATATGCCAAAATTCATATAGCCAAGAATATTATACTAAGGTAAAGTATTTATTCACTGATTAACTGTAATTTGCAGATACATATTTTATATCACACACCTCCTACAACGCAATCTTCTTTCAGCTTATACTTACAGAAAAGAGTATTGAGGAGCCCCACTCAATACTCTCCCCTGAACAATAAACTAATATACTGTTAACAAAAGGGTTCTTGTAGAACAGTGTTTACATCCCCACCTCTGGAGCAGGAGACCCAGGTTCAAGTGTAACATCTCTGAACAGGTTGATTAGGAAATTTTCTATGCAGTTAACAAAAGAGTTTACCCTGAATACAATGTTCCCCTGCTTCATAAATATATTCAGTTTTCCTATAAACAATGCTTATCCATTCTACATAGCAAACTTTCCATATTCTGGGCAGTACAGTGGCTCAGTTTTTAATGTTGCTGCCTCACAGGGCCAGGGCCCTCAAGCAGCTGTCTGTGTAGATGAGGTCATAGCTTTGTTTGCAGTAGTTGTGTTTCTCTGTAGATGTTTTGTCGCCTCGTGAGGTGACATCGTCAGTGCATCTTCGATAGAAGGTCTGTGTGGAAATTCACATTCATCCCATGGCTGCATGGATTTCCTCCGGGTGTTTTGGTTTCCTCCCATAATCCAAAGATGTGCAGAACAGGTCGATTGGTCATGCTAAATTGCCCATAGTGTCCAGGAATGTGCAGGCTAGGTGGATTAGCCAAGGAAAGTGCAAGGTTACTGGGAAAGGATGGGGGGAGGTTGGGGGGGTGGGTCTGAGTGGGATCAATGGGTCATTGGACTGGGGTGGGCAAAGTTCAAAATCACACAACATCAGGTTATAGACCAACAGGTTTATTTGGATGTACGAGCTTTCTGAATGCCGCTCTTGATTCAGAAAATCCCTACTGTGTGGAAACAGGCCATTTGGCCCAATAAGTCTACACCAACTCATCAAAGAGTAACCCATCCTGACCCATTCACCTACATTTACCTCTATTGCCCCAATCTACACGTCCCTGAATACTATGGACAATTAAGCATGGCCAATTCAGTTAACCTGTACATCTCTGTGGGAGGAAACCGGAGCACCCGGAGGAGACCCACACAGACATAGGGAGAATGTGTAAACTCCACACAGGTAATTGCCCGAGGCTGGAATCAAACCTGGATATACAGCAGTAAAACGTGAGGTCTGCAGATGCTGGAGATCAGAGCTGAAAATGTGTTGCTGGTTAAAGCACAGCAGGTTAGGCAGCATCCAAGGAACAGGAAATTTGACGTTTCGGGCCAGAGCCCTTCATCAGGGCTCTGGCCCGAAACATCAAATTTCCTGTTCCTTGGATGCTGCCTAACCTGCTGTGCTTTAACCAGCAACACATTTTCAGCTCTGGATATACAGCAATCTAGGTTTGCTCAGTATCTTGTTTCAGTTGCATGACACTGAGATCTTTTGCTATAAATTTTGTTTTGATCCTGCTCTACTGCTACCTGATGAAGGAGCATGGTGTGGTTGGCATGGTGGCTCAGTGGTTAGCACTGCTGCCTCACTGTGCCAAGGACCAAGGTTTGATTCCAGCCTCGGATGGAATCACCTGGTGTTGTGTGATTTTTAACTTTGGAAAATCGATGTCTTGGGTTCTACAATTTCTAACCATGATTAGACAATGACGAAAGAGATTCAATCAGGTATGGCATAGTGCAGTAACACTGTGGTGCTTGTGCAATGTGGTGTGGTTCAGTGTGGTACAGAACTGCATGGTGAGGTGCAGTACGGTATAGCTTTACAACCACAGCCGGCATCACTCTTACCTGTGATCCAGGATAAATTATATATCTCGAACCAAGAATACCTTATTACTCTCACTTCAGCACTCTTCACTGGACTCTCCAACCTCACTATATAATGAAACACACTGCTCTTCTCACCATTAATTCCACATATGACCACATTTCTGGCAACACTCCTTCTGAATTTTATGGATCCTGATCTCTCACCATCTCTCACTCTTACAAGTGGAGTTCCGCAGGGATCAGTTCTGGGTCCTCTGCTGTTTGTAATTTTTATTAATGACTTGGATGAGGGAGTTGAAGGGTGGGTCAGTAAATTTGCAGACGATACGAAGATTGGTGGAGTTGTGGACAGTGAGGAGGGCTGTTGTCGGCTGCAAAGGGACTTAGATATGATGCAGAGCTGGGCTGAGGAGTGGCAGATGGAGTTCAACCCTGCCAAGTGTGAGGTTGTCCATTTTGGAAGAACAAATAAGAATACGGAATACAGGGTTAACGGTAGGGTTCTCAGTCAGGTGGAGGAACAGAGGGATCTTGGAGTCTATGTACAAAGATCTTTGAAAGTTGCCACTCAGGTGGATAGAGCTTGTAAGAAGGCCTATGGTGTATTAGCGTTCATTAGCAGAGGAATTGAATTCAAGAGTCGTGAAGTGATGTTGCAGCTGTACAGGACTTTGGTTAGGCCACATTTGGAGTACTGTGTGCAGTTCTGGTCGCCTCACTTTAGGAAAGATGTGGAAGCTTTGGAGAGGGTGCAGAGAAGATTTACCAGGATGTTGCCTGCAATTGAGAATAGGTCGTACAAGGATAGGTTGAGAGTTCTCAGCCTTTTCTCGTTGGAACGGCGAAGGATGAGGGGTGACTTGATAGAGGTTTATAAGATGATCAGAGGAATAGATAGAGTAGACAGTCAGAAACTTTTTCCCCGGGTACAACAGAGTGTTACAAGGGGACATAAATTTAAGGTGAAGGGTGGAAGGTATAGGGGAGATGTCAGGGGTGGGTTCTTTACCCAGAGAGTGGTGGGGGCATGGAATGCGCTGCCCGTGGGATGGTAGAGTCAGAATCATTGGCGACCTTTAAGCAGCAATTGGATAGGTACATGGATGGGTGCTTAATCTAAGATAGATGTTCGGCACAACATCGTGGGGCGAAGGGCCTGTTCTGTGCTGTATTGTTCTATGTTCTATGTTCTATGTTCTAAAGGCTGACTTGCTCCCATACCTCTTAATGTTTTCACTTCCTTTCCTCCTGGCATATGTGTAAAGTTCACCCTCATAGTAAATTCTTTAAAGCAATCTGGCATTTTCTTCTTAGCCAAACTAAATGAATGCAATACCTGAAATAAGACACCAACATCCACCACTCACTGCATTTGAGTCCAATAATCCTAAATCCAACCTGGAATTAGAGATTTTGATCCTGACAAGAGCTCCAATTTGTTATGGAGCTGACCAAACCCCTGCAAAATATATTAAGAAGATACCCAGACCCTAACTTTTTTTAATTTAAAGGCAAATGCCAGAGGTTGCATTCTGATGCAATTCTATTGGCCAAACTACCAGATTTGAAGCAAAACAAACTTTATTCACATACTATAGTTAAAATGCAATGAAAGGAAGAAGAAATTATAATAACCTTAACTCTATTAGAAACTAACAAAATAACATAAATAGTAATTGTTCCAATGTAGTAACATCCATAAACACACTCTTGGCAAAAGGCAAATTCAGGAGATAGATGGTCTCTAAAGCAATTCTCCGGTGCAGGAGGAAAGAAACATTAAGAGAGAACTCTGTGAGTGAGAGAGAGAGAGAGAGAGAGAGAGAGAGAGAGAATGAGTAGCAGGGAGAGATGTACTGCAGCTTCCAAACACACTTCAAGACCCCAGACAGTGTTACTGAAAAATAAAATTAAAAATCCTGATTCTGTGGGAGTTGAACCGTACCCATTCAGGGTGCTTTGTATTGTTGTAACTTTTTTAAAAACCCAAGGATCACAAACTGTTTACTTTTGTGTATCTAAGTAAACTTTTCAGCAACTCACTGTTAACCTTTCTTCATTAAAAAAAACTTACCAAATACACCTCTTAATGCCATAGTATTGTCATGCAGTGCAATGCAGTATGATGTGGTGCAATGCAATGCAGTGTTATGCAGCATGGTGTGGTGCAGTGCAGTAGGGTATGGTGCAGTAGAGTATGGTGTGGTAAGGTACAGTATGGCATGCTGCAGTACAGTATGGCATGATGCAGTGCAATACAGAATGGTGCAGTGCAGTATGGTATGGTGTGGTGCAGTATGGTGTGGTGTGGTGCAGTGCAGTGCAGTATGGTATGGTGCAGTACAGTATGGTGTGGTGCAGTGTAGTGTGGTATGGTGTGGTGCAGTATTGTGTGGTGCAGTGCAGTATAGAGTGGTGCAGTGCAGTATAGAGTGGTGCAGTGCAGTATGATATGGTTCAGTGCAGTATTGTGTGGTGCAGTGCAGTATGGTGTGGTGTACTGCATTACAGTATGGTTCAGTGCAGTATTGTGTGGTGCAGTGCATTACAGTATGGTTCAGTGCAGTATGGTATGGTGCAGTGCAGTAATGTGTGGTGCAGTGCAGTATAGAGTGGAGCAGTGCAGTATGGTATGGTGCGGTACAGTATGGTATGGTGCAGTGCAGTATGGTATGGTGCAGTGCAGTATAGAATGGTGCAGTACAGTATGGTATGGTGCGGTTCATCATGATATGGTGCAGTGCAGTATGGTATGGTGCAGTGCAGTATAGAGTTGTGCAGTGCAGTATGGTATGGTGCAGTGCAGTAGAGAGTGGTGTCGTGCAGTATAGAGTGGTGCAGTGCAGTATGGTATGGTGCAGTGCAGTATACAGTTGTGCAGTGCAGTATGGTATGGTGCAGTGCAGTAGAGAGTGGTGTCGTGCAGTATAGAGTGGTGCAGTGCAGTATGGTATGGTGCGGTGCAGTATGGTATGGTGCAGTGCAGTATGGTATGGTACGGTGCAGTATAGAGTAGTGCAGTGCAGTATAGAGTGGAGCAGTGCAGTATAGAATAGTGCAGTGCAGTATGGTGTGGTGCGGTGCAGTATAGAGTTGTGTGGTGCAGTACAGATTTGTGCAGTGTGGTATGGTGCAGTGCAGTATAGAGTGGAGCAGTGCAGTATAGAATAGTGCAGTGCAGTATGGTGTGTTGCGGTGCAGTATAGAGTTGTGTGGTGCAGTATAGATTTGTGCAGTGCAGTGTGTCATCTTATACACTTCTATCAGATCTCCCCTAAACCTTCTCTTCTCCAATGAGAACAGCCCCAAGTGCCTCAGCCTTTCCTCATAAGATTTTCCTACCATTCCAGGCAACATCCTGGTAAACCTCCTCTGCACTTGTTCTAAAGCTTCCACATCCTTCCTATAGTATGGCGACCAAAACTGCACACAATACTCCAGATAAGGCCTCACCAGAGTCTTATACAACTGCAACATGACCTCAGGACTCCGGAACTCAATTCCTCTGCCAATAAAGCCCAGTACACCATATGCCTTCCTCACAGCACTATTTACCTGGGTGGCAACTTTCAGAGATCTGTGTACATGGACACCAAGATCCCTCTGCTCATCCACACTACCAAGTAGCCTACCATTAGCCCAGTAATCCACACACTTACTGGTCTGTAGTTGCCAGGGATTTCCCTATTTCCTTTCTTGAAGTGAGGAATTACATTTCCTCGCCTGCCTGTAATCCTCTAGAGCTGAGCTTGACCCTAGCTTCCTCTACCTTATGTAAGCTACCTTCTTCCTTTTGACGAGAAGCTCCACCGCTCTCGTCATCCAAGGTTCCTTTATCTTACCACTTCTTGCCTGTCTCAGAGGGACATATTTATTCATACTTGCAACAACTGTTCCTTAAATAGTCTCCACATGTCTATAGTGCTTTTACCATGGAACAATTGTTCCCAATCCATGCTTCCTAACTCATGTCTAATTGCATCATAGTTTCCTCTTCCCCAATTAAATATCCTCCCATTTTGCCTAATTCTCTCCTTCTCCATGGCTATGTAGAATGTGAGGCAGTTGTGGTCACTATCACCAAAATGCTCTCCCACCACAAGATCTGATACCTGCCCCGGCTCGTTTCCGAGCACAAAGTCTAGAATGGCCTCTCCCCTCGGCCTGTCAATGTACTGAGTTAGAAAACCCTCCTGAACACATCTTACAAAAACAGCTCCATTCAAATCTTCTGCTCGAAGGAGGTTCCAATCAATATTGGGAAAGTTAAAGTCACCCGTTACAACAACCCTACTACGTCCACACTTATCCAAAATCTGCCGACCTATGCTTTCTTCTATCTCCCTGCTGCTATTGGGGGGCCTGTAGTAAACCCCTAAAGAGGTGACTGCTCCCTTACTGTTCCTAATTTCCACCCATACTGACTCAGTAGGCAGATTTTCCTCGACAATGGAAATTTCTGTAGCTGTGATACCCTCTCTGATTAGTAGTGCTACACCCCCTCCTCTTTTCCCCCCCTCCCTATTCTTTTTAAATGCTCTAAACCCTGGAACATCCAGCAACCATTCCTGTCCCTGAGAAACCCATGTCTCTGTTATGGCCACAACATCATAGCACCAGGTACTGATCCATGCTCTAAGTTCGTCACTTTTATTCCTGATACTCCTTGCATTAAAGCAAACACACTGTAACTGATCCCTTGGTTCCTTCCCAGGAAAATCCTTCCCACTAGCTAGTCTACCTCTTGCTATTGCCTCATCTGCATCAACTCTCACCTCCGGTATACAGCTCAGGTTCCCACCCCCTCCCTGCCATATTAGTATAAACCCTCTCAAACTACTCGAGCAAATCTTCCACCCAGGATATTGGTCCCCTTCCAGTTCAGATGCAACCCGTCCTTCTTGAACAGGTCCCACCTTCCCCAGAAGGCATCCCAATTATCTACATATCTGAAGCCCTCCCTCCTATACCAGCTGCGCAGCCACGTATTAAGCTGCGCCCGCTCCCTGTTCCTCACCTTGCTATCTCGTGGCACTGGTAGTAAACTACAGAACACTACTGTGTTTGTCCTGCTTTGCAACTTCCATCCTAACTCCCTGAAATCACTTTTTATATCTTTGATCCTTTTCCTGGCTATATCATTAGTGCCAATATGTAACACGATTTCTGACTGTTCGCCCTCCCCTTTTAGAACCTTATACACCCGATCGGAGATGTCCCGGACCCTGGCGCCAGGGAGGCAACATACCTTCCGGGAATCCCGATCCTGATCACAAAATCTCCTGTCGATTCCCCTAACTATCGAGTCCCCTACAACGAGTACTTTTCTATTCTGCCCCCTTCCCTTCTTTGCCACAGTGTCAGGCTCAGTGCCAGAGAACTGACTGCTATGGCTTTCCTCTGGTAGGTCATCCCCCCCAGCAGTATCCAACACAGTATACTTATTGCTGAGGGGAATGTCCACAGGGGATCTCTGCACTGTCCCCTTTCCTCCCCCTAACTGTAACCCATCTATCCTTGTCCTGAGCCTTAGGAGTGACCAACTCCCGGTAACCCCCCTCAAATACCCCCTCAGCCTCCCAAATGATCCGTAGTTCATCCAGCTCCAGCTCCAATTCCCTAACATGGTTTTCAAGGAGCTGGAGTTGGGTGCTCTTCCCACAGATGTAGTCAGCGGAGAGTGTGCCATGTCTCCCTCCTGCCACATTCTGCAGGAGGAGCAAGCAACTGCCCTAGAATCCATACGCGACTTATCTGAACACACACTCAGAACTAAAGTAGAAAGATTAGATCACGTTGCCATACTGCACCACACTTAGTATGGTGTGGTGCAGTGCAGTATGGTGTGATGCAGTGGAGTACAGTACAGTCTGGTGCAGTGTGGTACAGTATGTTGTGGCATAGTGCAAAATGGTGTGGTGCAGTACAGTATGGTGTGGTGTAATGCAGTATGGTGTGGAACAGTACAGTATGGTGTGGTGCAGGACAGTATGGTGTGGTGTAATGCAGTATGGTGTGGTGCAGTACAGTACGGTGTAGTGCAGTGCAGTATGGTGTGGTGCAGTGTAGTATGGTGTGGTGTAATGCAGTATGGTGAGGTGCAGTACAATACTGTGTGGTGCAGTGCAATATGGTGTGGTGCAGTGCAATATGCTGTGATGCAGTACAGTATGATGTGGTGCAGTACAATACGGTGTGGTGCAGTGCAGTACAGTATAGTCTGGTGCAGTGCGATACAGTATGTTGTGGCACAGTGCAGAATAGCGTGGTGCAGTGCAGTACAATATGATGTGGTGCAGTACAGTTTGGTGTGGTGCAATGCAGTATAGTATGATGTGGTGCAGTACAGTGTGATGTGATGCATTACAGTACGGTGTGGTGCAATACAATGTGATGTGGTGCAGTACAGTACGGTGTGGTGCAGTGCAGCCTGGTGTGGTGTAATGCAGTATGGTGTGGAACAGTATGGTATGGTGTGGTGCAGGACAGTATGGTGTAGTGCAATGCAGTATGGTGTGGTGCAGTACAATATGATGTGGTACAGTACAGTATGGTGTGTGTAATGCAGTATGGTGTGGTGCAGTACAGTATGATGTGGTGCAGGACAGTATGGTGGGGCAGGACAGTATGGTGTGGTGCAATGCAGTGTCGTGTTGTGCAGTACAGTATGGTGTGGTGCAGTACAGTATGATGTAATGCAGTACAGTACAGTGTGGTGCAGTGCAGTATGGTGTAGTGCAGTACAGTACAGTATGATGTGGTGCAGTACAGTATGATGTAGTTCAGTACAATATGGTGTGGTGCAGTACAGTACAGTATGATGTGGTGCAATACAGTATGGTCTGGAACAGTGCAGTGCAGTAGGATCTGGTGCAGTACAGTTTGGTGTGGTGTAGTGTAGTACAGTATGATGTGCAATACAGTATGGTCTGGAACAGTGCAGTGCAGTATGATGTGGTGCAGTACAGTTTGGTGTGGTGTAGTGTAGTACAGTATGATGTGCAATACAGTATGATCTGGAACAGTGCAGTACAGTATGATCTGGTGCAGTACAGTTTGGTGTGGTACAGTGCAATACAGTATGATGTAATGCAGTATAGTATGGTGTGGTGCAGTGCAGTATGGTGTGGTGCAGTACAGTACCATGTGATACATGCAGTATAGTGTCACATAAAGCAGTGGAGTACGGTGTGGTGCAGTGCAGGTGAGTATGATGTGATGCAGTCCGGTATGGCGTGGTACAGTGCAGTATGGTGTGGTGCAATGCAGTACAGTATGATGTATTGCAGTACAGTATAGTCTGGTGCAGTACAGGTTGGTGTTGTGCAGTGCAGTACAGTATGATGTGGTGCAATACAGTATGGTCTGGAGCAGTGCAGTGCAATATGATCTGGTGCAGTACAGTTTGGTGTGGTACAGTGCAATACAGTATGATGTGGTGTATAGTATGGCGTGGTGCAGTGCAGCATGGTGTGGTGCACTACAGTACCGTGTGATACATGCAGTATAGTGTCACATAAAGCAGTGGAGTACGGAGTGGTGCAGTGCAGGTGAGTATGATGTGATGCAGTCCGGTATGGTGTGGTACAGTGCAGCATGGTGTGGTGCAATGCAGTACAGTATGATGTAGTGCAGTACAGTATGATGTAGTGCAGTACAGTTTGGTGTGGTGCAGTGCGGTGCAGTACAGTATGATGTAGTGCAGTACAGTATGATGTGGTGCAGTACAGTTTGGTGTGGTGCAGTACAGTACGTTGTGGTGCAGTGCGGTGCAGTACAGTTTGGTGTGGTGCAGTACAGTACAGTGTGATGTGCAATACAGTGTGGTCTGGTACAGTGCAGTACAGTATGATCTGGTGCAGTACAGTTTGGTGTGGTGCAGTGCAGTATGGTGTGGTGCAGTGCCGTATGGTGTGGTGCAGTACAGTACCGTATGATATAGTGCAGTATGGAGTGGTGCAGTGCAGTACAGTATAGTCTGGTGCAGTGTGGTACAGTATGGTGTGGCACAGTGCAGAATGGTGTGGCACAGTGCAGAATGGTGTGGTGCAGTACAGTATGGTGTGGTGCAGTGCAGTACAATATGATGTGGTGCAGTACAGTTTGGTGTGGTGCAATGCAGTATGATGTGGTGCAGGACAGTATGGTGGTGCAGGACAGTATGGTGTGGTGCAGTACAGTATGGTGTGGTGCAGGACAGTATGGTGTGGTGCAGTGCAGTACAATATGATGGGGTACAGTACAGTATGGTGTGGTGCAGTACAATGTGATGTGGTGCAGTACAGTACGGTGTGGTGCAGTGCAGTCTGGTGTGGTGTAATGCAGTATGGTGTGGAACAGTACAGTATGGTGTGGTGCAGGACAGTATGGTGTAGTGCAATGCAGTATGGTGTGGTGCAGCACAATATGATGTGATGCAATACAGTAAGGTGTGATGCAGTGCAGTACAGTATGGTGTGGTGCAGTACAGTACCGTGTGATACAGTGCAGTATAGTGTCACAGTGGAGTACAGTGTGGTGCAGTGCAGTCTGGTATGGTGTGATGCAGTCTGGTATGGTGTGGTGCAGTGCAGCATGGTGTGGTGCAGTGCATTACGGTACAGTCTGGTGCAGTGCAGTACAGTATGATGTGGTACAATACAGTATGGTGTGGTGCAGTGCAATACAGTATGATGTGGTGCTGTACAGTACGGTGTAATGCAGTGCAATATGGGGTGGAGCAGTACAATATGATATGGTGCAGTACAGTATGGTGTGGAGCAATGCAGTGTGGTGTGGTGCAGTACAGTATGATGTGGTGCAGGACAGTATGGTGGTGCAGGACAGTATGGTGTGGTGCAATGCAGTGTGGTGTGGTGCAGTACAGTATGATGTAGTGCAGTACAGTATGATGTAATGCAGTACAGTATGGTGTGGTGCAGTGCAGTACAGTATGATGTAGTGCAGTACAGTATATGTGGTGCAGTACAGTATGGTGTAGTGCAGTGCAGTACAGTTTGGTGTGGTGCAGTACAGTTTGGTGTGGTGCAGTGCGGTGCAGTACAGTTTGGTGTGGTGCAGTGCAGTACAGTATGATGTGGTGCAGTACAGTTTGGTGTGGTGCAGTACAGTACGGTGTGGTGCAGTACAGTACAGTATGATGTGCAATACAGTATGGTCTGGTACAGTGCAGTACAGTATGATCTGGTGCAGTAGTTTGGTGTGGTGCAGTGCAGTATGGTGTGGTGCAGTGCAGTACAGTACCATATGATATAGTGCAGTATGGTGTGGTGCAGTGCAGTACAGTATAGTCTGGTGCAGTGTGGTACAGTATGTTGTGGCACAGTGCAGAAGTAGTGTACAGTGTAGTGTAGTACAGTATGATGTGCAATACAGCATGATCTGGAACAGTGCAGTACAGTATGATCTGGTGCAGTACAGTTTGGTGTGGTACAGTGCAATACAGTATGATGTGGTGCAGTATAGTATGGTGTGGTGCAGTGCAGTATGGTGTGGTGCAGTACAGTACCATGTGATACATGCAGTATAGTGTCACATAAGGCAGTGGAGTACGGTGTGGTGCAGTGCAGGTGAGTATGATGTGATGCTGTCCGGTATGATGTGGTACAGTGCAGCATGGTGTGGTGCAATGCAGTACAGTATGATGTGGTGCAGTACAGTATGGTGTGGTGCAGTGCAGTACAGTATGATGTGGTGCAGTACAGTTTGGTGTGGTGCAGTGCAGTACAGTATGATGTGGTGCAATATAGTATGGTCTGGAGCAGTGCAGTGCAATATGATCTGGTGCAGTACAGTTTGGTGTGGTACAGTGCAGTACAGTATGATGTGGTGTATAGTATGGTGTGGTGCAGTGCAGTATGGTGTGGTGCACTACAGTACCGTGTGATACATGCAGTATAGTGTCACATAAAGCAGTGGAGTACGGAGTGGTGCAGTGCAGGTGAGTATGATGTGATGCAGTCCGGTATGGTGTAGTACAGTGCAGCATGGTGTGGTGCAATGCACTACAGTATGATATAGTGCAGTACAGTATGATGTAGTGCAGTACAGTATGATGTGGTGCAGTACAGTATGGTGTGGTGCAGTGCGGTGCAGTACAGTTTGGTGTGGTGCAGTACAGTACGGTATGATGTGCAAAACGGTATGGTCTGGTACAGTGCAGTACAGTACGTTGTGGTGCAGTACAGTACGGTGTGGTGCAGTGCGGTGCAGTACAGTTTGGTGTGGTGCAGAACAGTACAGTATGATGTGCAAAACGGTATGGTCTGGTACAGTGCAGTACAGTACGTTGTGGTGCAGTACAGTTTGGTGTGGTGCAGCGCAGTATGGTGTGGTGCAGTACAGTACCGTATGATACAGTGCAGTATGGTGTCACATAAAGCAGTGGAGTATGGTGTGGTGCAGTGCAGGTGAGTATGATGTGGTGCAGTCCAATATAGTGTGGTGCAGTGCAGTACAATATGATGTGGTGCAGTACAGTTTGGTGTCGTGCAGTGCAGTACAGTATGATGTGGTGCAGTACAGTATGGTGTGGTGCAGTACAGTACCGTGTGATACAGTGCAGTCTGGTGTCACATAATGCAGTGGAGTACGGAGTGGTGCAGTGCAGATGAGTATGATGTGATGCAGTTCGTTATGGTGTGGTACAGTGCAGCATGGTGTGGTGCAGTGCAGTATAATACAGTCTGGTGCAGTGCAGTATGTTGTTGCACAGCACAGTACAGTATGGTGTGGTGCAGTGCAGTACAGTATGATGTGGTCCAGTACAGTACAGTGTGATGCAGTGCAGTGTGATGTGGTGCCATGCAGTACAGTAAGGTATGTTGCATAATTGTGTTCTCACTCCCTGTGATTGACTGAGTACCACTGTTTAAAGAAGTTGTTTTAGGGCACATGAGGAGACTTCCAGAGATAGCAGTTATAAAGTACAAAGTATATGGACTGCATTAATAGTGGCATAGAATACAAAAGTAAGGAGCTTATGGGTTGGGACCTGGGACTTCGATGTTGTGGCCATTTCAGAGACATGGATAGTGCAGGATCGGGAATGGTTGTTGCAGGTTCTCGGTTTTAGATGTTTCAGTAAGAACTGAGAAAATGGTAAAGGGGGTGGTGGTGTAGCATTTTTAGTCAAGAACAGTATTACGATAGCAGAAAGGACGTTTGAGGACTCGTCTATTGACGTGGTATGGGCTGAGGTTAGAAATAGGAAAGGAGAGGTCACCCTGTTGGGCATTATCTATAGGTCTCCAAATAGTTCCAGAGATGTAGAGGAAAGGATAGCAAAGATAATTCTGGATAGGAGTGGGAGAAAAAGGGTAGTTCTTACAGGGGGGCTTTAACTTTCCAAATATTGACTAGAAATACGATAGTTCGATTACTTTAGATGTATCCGTTTTAGACCAGTGTGTGCGGGATGGTTTCCTGACACAGTTTGTAGCCAAGCCAGCAAGGGGTGATGTCATATTGGATTGTGTACTGGGTAATGAATCTAGCATCAGATTTAGAGGTAGGTGAGGACATTGGTAATAATGACCACAATTCGGTTATGTTTACCTAGTGATGGAAAGGGATCGGTATATAACACAGGGCAAGAGCTATTGCTGTGGGAAAGGCAATTATGATGCAATTAGGTAAGGTTTAGGATGCATAGAAGAGGGAAGAAAACTGTGGGGGATGGGGACAATTTAATGTAGGGCTTATTCAATGAACGAGGAGAAAGTGAGGACTGCAGATGCTGGAGATCAGAGCTGAAAATGTGTTGCTGGAAAAGCGCAGCAGGTCAGGCAGCATCCAAGGAACAGGAGATTCGACGTTTCGGGCATAAGCCCTTCTTCAGGAAGAAGGCATAAGCCCTTCTTCAGGAAGCCCAGGAAGAAGGGCTTCCTGAAGAAGGACTTTTGCCTGAAACGTCGAATCTCCTGTTCCTTGGATGCTGCCTGACCTGCTGCGCTTTTCCAGCAACACATTTTCAGCTCTTATTCAATGAACAGCTACTGCATGTCCTTGTTAAGTGTGTACCTGTCAAGCAGGGAGGAAGTGGTCAAGCGAGGGAATTGTGGTTTACTAAAGAAGTTGAATCCCTTGTCAAGAGGAAGAAGAAGGCTAATATTAGGCCGAGACATGAAGGCCCAGTTAGGGCACTTGAAAATTACAAGTTAGCTCGGAAAGACCTAAAGAGAGAGCTAGAAGAGCCAGGAGAGGAAATGAGAAGTCATCGGCAGGTAGGATCAGGGAAAGCCCTAACACTTTTGAAAGGTATATCAGGAATAAACGAATGACTAGAGAAAGATTAGGGCCAATCAAGGATAGTTGTGGGAAGTTGTGTGTGGAGTCTGAGGAGATAGGGAAAGCCCTAAATTTTTCTTCAGTATTCACACTGGAAAAAGACAATGTTGTTGAGGAGAATGCTGAGATACGGGCCACTAGACTAGACAGGATTGAGTTCACAAGGAGGAGGTGTGAGCAATTCTGTAATGTGTGAAAATAGGTAAATCCCCTGGGCTGAATGGGATTTATCCAAGGATTCTCTGGGAAGCCAGGGAGGAGATCTTTACATCATCATTATCTACAGGAATAGTATCGGAAGACTGGAGGATAGCAAATGTTGTCCCATTGTTCAAGAAGGAGAGTACAGACAACCCTGGTAATTATAGACCTGTTAGCTTTACTTTGGTTGTGGGTAAAGTGTTGGAAAAGGTTATAAGAGATAATTTATAATCATCCAGAGAGGAATAATTTGATTAAGGATAGTCAACATGGTTTTGTGACAGGTAGGTCAAGCCTCACAAACCTTATTGAGATCTTTGAGATGGTGACCAAACAGGTGGATAAGGGTAATGCAGTTGATGTAATGTATATGGATTTTAGTAAGGTGTTTGATAAGGTTCCCCATGGTAGGCTATTGCACAAAAAGCAGAGGCATGAGATTGAGGGCTATATAGCAGCTTGGATCAGAAATTGGCTAGCTGAAAGAAAACTGCTGGTTGATGAGAAATGTTCATCCTGGAATTCAGTTACTAGTGGTGTAGCACAAGGATCTCTTTTGGGGTCATTGCTGTTTGTCATTTTTATAAATGACCTAGATGAGGGCGTAGAAGGATGGGTTTGTAAATTTGCGGATGACACTAAAGTCAGTGGAGTTGTGGATACTGCTGAAGGATGTTGCAGGTTACACAGGGACATAGATAAGCTGCAGAGCTGTGCTGAGAGGTGGCAAATGGAGTTGACTGCAGAAAAGTGGGAGGAGATTCACTTTGGAAGGAATAACAGGAACAAAGAGTACTGCGCTAATGAGAACATTCTTGGTAGTGTAGATGAGCAAAGACCTCAGTGTCCCTGGATATAGATCTCTGAAAGTTGCCACCCAGGTTAAGAGGGTTGTTAAGAAGGCATAGAGTGTGTTAGCTTTTGTTGGTAGAGGGATTGAGCTTCGGAGCCACGAGGTCATGGTGCAGCTGTACAAAACGTGGTGCGGCCGCACTTGCGTACATTTCTGGACACCGCATTATAGGAAGGATGTGGAAGCTTTGGAAAGAGTTGAGAGGAGATTTACTAGGATGTTGCCTCATATGGAGGGAAGGTCTTATGAGAAAAGGCTGAGGGACTTGAGGCTCTTCTTGTTATAATGAAGAAGGTTGAGAGGTGAATAAATTGAGACAGCTCAGGTAATCAGAAGGTTAGATAGGATGGGCAATGGGAGTGTTTTTCCTTGAATGGCTATGGCTAGCACAAGGGAACATAGCTTTAAATTGCGGGGTGATAGATATAGGACAGATGTCATAGGTAGTTTCTTTACTCAGAGAATATTAAGGGCATGGAGTGCTCTGCCTGCAACAGTAGTAGACTCGTCAACTTAACGGGCATTTAAATGGTCATTGGGTAGCCGTATGGATGAGAATGGAATAGTGTGGGACAGATTGGTTTCACGGGTTGGTGCAACAGCGGGGGCTGAAGAGTCTGTACTGTGCTGTGCTGTCATGTTCTATGTTATATTGACTGTATATAGGACATCCAAAAATACAACGAATCTTTACTGTTTTATATATGTCTGGTTTTATATTCTCGCTCACCACCCATCTTTGCACAATTACATTTTTTTAAAGTTTACTGCTGGATGATGAAAGAAATTGAGGGTTTGGTTCAGATAAAGAAGGAAGCATATGTCAGGTATAGACAGGGTAGATCGAGTGAATCCTTAGAACTGTATAAAGGCAATAGGAGTATACTAAAGAGAGAAATCAGGAGGGCAAAAATGGGACATGAGATAACTTTGGCAAATAGAGTTAAGAAGAATCCAAAGGGTTTTTACAAATACATTAAGGACAAAAGGGTAACTGGATAGAATAGGGCCCCTCAAAGATCAGCAAGATGGCCTTTATGTGGAGCCGCAGGAGATGGGGGAGATTCTGAACGAGTATTTTGCATCAGTATTTACTGTAGAAGAGGACATGGATGATATAGATTGTAGGGAAATAGATGGTGACATCTTGAAAAATGTCCATATTACAAAGGAAGAAGTGCTGGATGTCTTGAAACGCATAAAAGTGGATCTATCCACAGGACCTGATCAGGTGTACCCTAGAACTCTGTAGGAAGCTATAGAAATGATTGCAGGGCCTCTTGCTGAGATATTTGTATCATTGATAGTCACAGGTGAGGTGCCAGAAGACTGGAGGTTGGCTAATGTGGTGCCATTACTTAAGAAAAGTGATAAGGACAAGTCAGGGAACTATAGACCAGTGAGCCTGACCTTGGTGATGGGGAAGTTGTTGGAGGGAATTCTGAGGGACAGGATGTACATGTATTTGGAAAGGCAACGGCTGATTAGGGACAGTCAATATGGCTTTGTGCATGGGAAATCATGTCTCACAAACTTGATTGAGTATTTTGAAGAAGTAGCAAAGAGGATTGATGAGGGCAGAGCAGTGGACGTGATCTTTAAGGCGTTCGACAAGGTTCCCCATGGTAGACTGGTTATCAAGGTTAGATCTTATGGAATACAGGGAGAACTAGCCATTTGGATACAGAACTAGCTCAAAGGTAGAAGACAGAGGGTGGTGCTGGAGGGTTGTTTTTCAGACTGGAGGCCTGTGACCAGTGAAGTGCCACAAGGATCAGTGCTGGGTCCTCTACTTTTTGTCATTTGCATAAATGATTTGGATGTGAGCATAAGAGGTAAAGTTAGTAAAATTGGACAACAACGAGGGTTACCTCCGATTACAATGGGATCTTGATCAGATGGGCCAAAGGGCTGAGAAGTGGCTGATGGAGTATAATTTAGGTAAACGTGAGGTGCTGCATTTTGGGAAAGCAAATCTTAGCAGGACTTATATACTTAATGGTAAGGTCCTAGACAGTGTTGCTGAACAAAGAGGCTTTGGAGTGCAGGTTCATAGCTCCTTGAAAGTGGAGTTGCAGGTGGATAGGATAGTGGAGAAGGCGTTTAGTATGCTTTCCTTTATTGGTCAGAGTATTGAGTACAGGAGTCGGGAGGTCATGTTGCGGCTGTACAGGACATTGGTTAGGCCACTGTTGGAATATTGCATGCAATTCCGGTCTCCTTCCTATAGGAAAAATGTTGTGAAACTTGAGAGTGTTCAGAAAAGATTTGCAATGATGTTGCCAGGGATGGAGGATTTGAGCTATAGGGAGAGGCTGAACAGGCTAGGGCTGTTTTTCCTGGAGGCTGAAGGGTGACCTTATAGAGGTTTATAAAATCATGAGGGGCATGGATAGGATAAATAGACAAAGTCTTTTCCCTGGGGTGGGGGAGTGAAGAACTAGAGGGCATAGGTTTAGGGTGAGAGGGGAAAGACATAAAAGAGGCCTAAGGGACAACGTTTTCATGCACAGGGTGGAACGTGTAGGGAATGAGCTACCAGAGGAAGTGATGGAGGCTTGTACAATTGCAACATTTAAAAGGCATCTGGATGGGTATATAAATAGGAAGGGTTTGGAGGGATATGGGTCAGGTGCTGGCAGGTGGGACTAGACTGGTTTGGGATATCTGTTCGGCGTGGACAAGTTGGATTGAAGGGTCTGTTTCTGTGCTGTACATCTCCATGACTCCATAACTATCTTTAAGTTTTTTTGTTAACCATGAATGTTGAGTCGTCCCTTCGAATGTTTATTTCTTGTTAGAACGTATTATTACTGCTAATTCTGTAATATTCCCTTAAATATGTCACATCATCTCTATTGATTTATCCTTAAATCTGAAGTATCAGTTCACTTTATCCAGCTGTGCTTTCAAGTAATTGTAGCTGCCTTTATTTACGTTTAAATGCCTGTGAAGGATGCAATGTTGTTGGCGATGTAAACACCTATGTATATTTATAGACAATAGACAATAGTTGCAGGAGTAGGCCCATATCCTTGTAAACCTTTCCAATTTATGTATTCGTCCAAATGCCTTCTAAATGTTTTTTATGTATCCACCTCAATCACTGCCACTGGCAGCTCATTCCACATGCATTTCACCATCTGTTGTTCCTCAGGTTCCCTTTTATTCTTTCCCCTCTAACCTTAAACTGATGCTCTCTAGTCCTTGATTTCCCAACCATGGGGAAAAGACTGAGTGCACTCACCTTATCCATACCTCTCATTTTCTTATACACTTCTTTAACATCCCCCCTCAGTCTCCGACGCTCTAAAGTAAAAAGTCCTGGCTTGTCCAACCTCTCCCTATAACTCAGACTGTTGAATCCCGGCAACATCCCTGTAAATTTTTTCTGCACTCTTTCCAGTTTAATAACATCCTTCCTCTATCAAGGTGATCAAAACTGAATACAATACTCCAAGTGCGACCTCATCAATGTCCTGTACATTTGCAACACAACTTCCCAATTTCAATACTCAATGCCCTGACTGATGAAGACCAGTGTGCCAAATACCTTCTTCACTGCTCTGTCTACCTGTGACTCCACTTTCAGAGAACTGTGAACCTGAATTCCCAAGGTGCCTCTGTTCCACTACACTCCTTAAGGCCCTACCATTCACCATGAACCTCCTACCTTGATTTGACTTTCCAAAATTCAAGACCTCACCCTTATCTATATTAAACTCCCATTTGCCATTTCTTGGCCCACATCCCCAGCTGATTAAAGTCCTGCTTCAATTCCGATAACCTTCCTCACTGTCCATGATCCTCCTATTATAACTTCTTGCAGCATGGGAATAGGAGGCAGGCCTCCAGACTGTCACCTGCTGGGCTTCTCTTCCAATCCACATTCTGTGGTCTTCTCCCACCCTATGACATTGTTCTGCATCTCCCCTATCAGGTACCTGAGCTATCCTTCCACATTGTTTCTCTCCTGGCCAATGCTATCCACACCCTCATAAGCAATGAGTGTGTGTGTGTGTGTGTGTGTGTGTGTGTGTGTGTGTGTGTGTGTGTGTGTGTGTGTGTGTGTGTGTGTGTGTGTACACGTGGGTTCTGCATCCAGCTTTGGGGAAATTGTGTGGAATCTATGAATATGAAAGCCACATTTATCAATGTCAGCATCCCCAGACATTAATTATTAATTTATACATGTACATCCTATTAAATCCGCACTCTCAACCAGGCATTTCTCTTCAGCACAGAATATATTTAATACTGTTTTCATTCTTCCATTAAAATAACCCCTTCATCGTTTGGTCCAATGTCATTTACCTGTTCTTGTGTGAGCACAGCCTGGCTGAAGAAATGCTGCAGCTGTTCATTGGCATAGTTAATGCAAAGTTGCTCAAAACTGTTCACGCCCAGATCCTGAGGACAAACACACAGGAAAATAACCCTATTATAATTAGTCAGCAAATCTTCAATAAAATTCCCCAAAAAATTATTAACATGAAATATTGTCAGGTTTAATAGTGGTTATCTACTCATGGGCAGAGTGTTCCAAAGGAAAGGGATGGCAGTTGGTTCACAATTTGAAGATGCTGAACTCAATATTAAGTCCAGAAGGCTGTGAAGTGCCTAGTCTGAAGATGAGATGTTCTTCCAGTTTGCTGTGGTTCACTGGTATACTGCAGAATGCTGAGGATTGATAAGTGGGCATGCGAGCAGGATGCTGTGTTAAAATGACTGGCTACAGTAAGATCAGCGTCATGCTTGTGCACAGACTGGAGGTGTTATGCAAAGTGGTCACCCAGTCTGTGTTTGGTTTCTCCAATGTGGTGTAGGCAACACCTCCAGTCTGTGTGCAAGCGTGACACTGTCCGGAGATGTTGCTTAATGACTCCCATTTCTTCCCTTTCTTTTTGCTTTACTTGTTACATTCTCTGTCACCATGTCCTCTCTCTCCTTCCCCAAATCCTAGTGGGACTGTCTGTTCTTTCAAGTCTGGCAGGAGACACATCATTGTTTTCCATTCACACATTCCAATCACATAATCTGAACTATCAACAGCCTCTCTCCCCCAACATTTCACCACTCCCCCACCCAATTACTGCAGAAATGCTGTGCCCTCCACATTTGACATCAGCTCTGATGGAAAGTGATCTAGACTCAAAACAAAGTTAAAAATCACACAACACCAGGTTATAGTCCAACAGGTTTAATTGGAAGCACTAGCTTTCGGAGCGCTGCTCCTTCATCAGGTGGTTGTGGAGTATACAATTGTATGACAGAATTTATAGCAAACGTTTACAGTGTGATGTAACTGAAATTATACATTGAAAAATACCTTGATTGTTTGTTAAGTCTCTTATCTGTTAAAATGACCATGTTAGTTTCACTTCTTTCATATGTAAATCACAAAATAGTTTTTAAAAGTTACATTCTCAGGTTAACTGTAACAATTGGTGTCAGCCCAGATAATATGTTGAAGGTGTTTGCCCCCTGTGTGCTGCTGTCTGTGCCATAATGTTAAACTAATTCTAAACGAAAAAATGAATTAACAGAGTCTCACATGGATTCGTGCAGTTTTTGAGCAAAGTACAATGTAACTCTGCAAGTACAAATTCACCAAAAATGCATATGTGTGTGTGTGTGTGTTTATAGGAGTGTCTGTGTGTGTGTGTATACTGTAGTGTAACATGAACCCATGCTTCTGGTTGAGGCCATCCCTACGGGTACCCAACTTAGCTATTGACCTTTGCTCGGCCACTTTTCGTTGGCGCCTGTCCCGAAGTTCATCTTGGAGGATGGTCACCTGAAGATCCGAAGTCGAATGTCCTAGAGCGTGGAAGTGTTATCCAACTGGGAGGGACACTCCTGTCTGTTGATTGTTGTGCGCTGTCCATTCATCTGTTACCGTAGTCTCTGCTCGGTTTCACCAATGTACCGAAAACATGACTCGAGACATGAGCTTGCTTTCTCTCCATGGATACTGCTGGACCCATTGTGATCTCCAGCATTTGTTGTTTTCAGCTCAGATTCCAGCATCTGCAGTAATTTGCTCCTGTTCCAAATTTACTTTGCTTAGAAGCAAGAAAATAGAGAAGGGCCTTCATTCTAGATATTGCTGGATGTTGGAACCCAGCTCCTAGTGGTAGAAGAACCTATTAAAGCATCTAATCTTCTTGCAAATGGAAGAAACGCACACCCTCTCTGCTTAAGCTGCAGATCTGTTCAAAGTGCTCTTGGCAGGTATGAGGTAGCTTACGCCAGGTTGACCATGATCCATTTATCATGGATTTTCCAAATGACTTATAATCTTTTCCATCACCCAATGTTAATCATGTACACCTATCAGTGAAGCCACCAATGATTTGTGACCGAATTTTTGAAAATATCGTATGACCAAATAAAGAAAACTCATTTAGAGTTTTAATATACAAGATAACAGAGCCAGGAATAGCACAGAAATGTAGAAAATAGGAGCAGGAGTAAACAATGCTGTTCTTTGACTTAGAAAAATGCTGATGATCTGAAACAAAGAGTTGCTGGAGAAACCCAGCAGGTCTAGCAGCATCTAGTGTGTCCTCACACCTGATCTCGTGAATACTATTGTGGGAAATTACTGAGGAAATTATGAAGTCCCTTGCAAAAATATTTGTATCACCTATAAATACTGGTGAGGTGCCGGATAACAAAAGAGTGGCTAAGCTTCTGTCTTTATTTAAGAAGGGATGTAAGGAGAAATCTGGGAATTACAGATCTGTAATGCTGACTTCGGTGGTGGGTAAGTTGTTGGAAGTGATTCTGACAGAAAGGATTTATATGCGTTTGGAGGGGTAAGGATTGATTACGGACAATCAGCATGGTCTTGTGTGGCCGAAATTGTGTCTCATAAACTTGATTTAGTTTTTTCAGGAAATATTGAAGAAGATTGATGAAGGCTGAGTGGTAGACATTGTTTACTTGGACTTGTGGCAAGGTTCTGCATGGTAGGCTAATTAGTAAACTTAGATCACATGGAATCCACAGGGAGATAGCCAATTGGATACAAAATTGCCTTGAAAGTGCGAGATGAAGGGTGACGATGGAGGGTTGTTTTTCGGACTGGAGGCCTGTGACCAGTGGTGTTCTGCAGATATCAGTGCTGGATCCACTTTGTTTGTCATTTATATAAATGATTTTGATAAGAATATAGTAGGCATGGATAGTAAATTTGTGGATGATACCAACATTGGTGGCATAGTGGACAGTGAAGAAGGTTATCTAAGATTACAAGGAGATCTTCAACAATTGGGTCAGTGGGCTGAAGAATGGTAGACAGAGTTTAATTTGGATAAGTGCGAAGTTTTGCATTTTGGTAAAACAAACAAGGGCAGGACATTTACAATGAAAAGCAGGGCCTTGGGCAATGCTATAGAACAAAGACCTCAGGACTCAGGCATAAAATTATTTGAAGTATGCATCACATAGAGGTAGGGTGCTTAACAAGATATTTAGCATGCTTGCATTCATTGTTGAGACCTTTGAGTATAGGAATTCGGATGTTAGGTTGAGGTTGTATAGGATGTGGTGAGGCCTTTTTTGTAGTACTGTGTCCAGATCTGGTTGCCCTGCTATCAAATGGATATAGTTATTGTGGATATTATCTAGCTGGAGAGGGTTCAGAAGAAATTTACCAGGATATTGCCAGGAATGGAAGGTTTGAGTTATCAGGAGAGACTGGCTAGGCTGGGACATTTTTCAGTGGAGCCGAACCTGCACAGTTACTGCCTTTGCTGTTTGAATTCATGTATCGTTGGACATCGGAGTGCATCTGGGAAAATTAACAAACAGTGAAATTTACAACTGATTTTAGAGGAACTATTGGATGAAGTTCACAGTACAGAATCAGATAAGGTGATTGTTTTAAGTGTGGCCTACAGAGAATCTGCAGTAGTGAGTAGAGTGGGTTCTTTTTTGATTATATGTTTTTGGAGACATGTTTCTTGATTAAACTTAAAATATAAGCTATAACTATCAATTTAACCTGGGGCAGTGTTTGTAGAGGAATAAGACAGTGTTAATTTCTGGGTCCGTAGAGTGTGAAGGAGCAAAAATAGCCTTTAGTAGAGTGATATGCGCTTCTTGTCAGATGTGGGACTTTAAAGAGAAATTATGGGTTACTGCGGATTATATCTGCCATAAATGCTGTTGGCCACGAATCTTATCAGATCGAATTGATCAGTTGGAGAGACAGTTAGAAGCAATGAGGAATTTGCAACAGCAACAGTATGTGATGGATGGCAGTTATAGGAAGGGGGAAAGTCTCAGATACAGTCACATAGATGGGTTAACTCCAGGAAAGGTAAGAGAGGTAGGAGTCTTTTGTGGATATACCTATTTCAAACAGGTATGCTGTCCTGGAAAATGTAGGAGGTGATGGATTCTCAGGAAATTGTAGCATGAACAGCTAAGTTTCTGGTATTGAGACTGGCTCTAATGCAACAAGGGGTACGTCAGGTTCTAACAGATCTAAAAGTTGAAGTTCTAAATTGGAGAAAGGCCAACTTTGACGGTATTAGGCAAGAACTTTAAGGGCGGCACGGTGGCACAGTGGTTAGCACTGCTGCCTCACAGCGCCAGGGACCTGGGTTCAATTCCCAACTCAGGCGACTGACTGTGTGGAGTTTGCACGTTCTCCCCGTGTCTGCGTGGGTTTCCTCCGGGTGCTCTGGTTTCCTCCCACAGTCCAAAGATGTGCGGGTCAGGTGAATTGGCCATGCTAAATTGCCCGTAGTGTTAGGTAAGGGGTATGGGTGGGTTACGCTTCGGCGGGTCGGTGTGGACTTGTTGAACCAAAGGGCCTGTTTCCACACTGTAAGTAATCTAATCTAATCTAAAAAAAACTTTCGAAAGCTGACTGGGTGCAGATGTTCACAGGTAAAGGGACGGCTGGAAAATAGGAAGCCTTCAGAAATGAAATAGCAAGAATCCTGAGAGAGTATATTCCTGTTAGGGTGAAAGGAAAGGCTGGTAGGTATAGGGAATGCTGGATGGCTAAGGAAATTGAGGGTTCAGTTAAGAAAAAGAAGGAAGCATATGTAAGGTACAGACAGGATAGATTGAGTGAATCCTTAGAAGAGTACAAAGAAAGTAGGAGTATACTTAAGAGGAAAGTCAGGAGGAGAAAAAGGGGACATGAGCTGGCTTTGGCAAATAGAATTAAGGAGAATCCCAAGGGTTTTTACAAATACATTAAGGACAAAAGAGTAACTGGGAAAGAATAGGGCCCCTCAAAGATCAGAAAGGCGGCCTTTGTGTGGAACCGCAGAAAATGGGGGAGAAAATATTTTGCATCAGTATTTACTGTGGAAAAAAATATGGAAGATATAGACTGTAGGGAAATAGATGGTGACATCTTGCAAAATGTCCATATTACAGAGGAGGAAGTGCTGAATGTGCTAAAGGTGGATAAATCCCCAGGACCTGATCAGATGTACCCGAAAACTCTGTGGGAAGCTAGATAAGTGATTGCTGGGCCTCTTGCTGAGATATTTGTATCATCGATAGTCACACGTGAGGTGCCGGAAGACTGGAGATTGGCTAACATGGTGCCACTGTTTAAGAAGGGTGGTAAAGACAAGCTAGGGAACTATAAGTCAGTGAACCTGACATTGGTGGTGGGCAAGTTGTTGGAGGGAATCCTGAGGGACAGGATGTACATATATTTGGAAAGGCAAGTACTGATTAGGGATAGTCAACGTGGCTTTGTGCGTGGGAAATCATGTCCCACAAACTTGATTGAGTTTTTTGAAAAAGTAACAAAGAGGATTGATGAGGGCGGAGAGGAAGATGTGATCTATATGGACTTCAGTGTGGCATTCGACAAGGTTCCCCATGGGAGAGTAATTAGCAAGGTTAGATCTCAAGGAATATAGGAAGAACTATCTATTTGGATACAGAACAGGCTCAAAGGTAGAAGGTGGTAGTGAAGGGTTGTTTTTCAGACTGGAGGCCTGTGATCAGTGGAGTGCCATAAGGATCGACGCTGGGTCCTCTACTTTTTGTCATTTATATAAACAATTTGGAAGTGAGCATAGAAGGTACAGTTAGTAAGTTTGCAGATGACACCAAAATTGGAGGTGTAGTGGACAGCGAAGAGGGTTACCTCAGAATACAACAGGATCTGGACCAGATGGGCCTATGGGCTGAGAAGTGGCAGATGGAATTTAATTTAGATAAATGTGAGGTGCTGCATTTTGGGAAAGCAAATCTTAGTAGGACTTATACACTTAATGGTAAGATCCTAGGGAGTGTTGCTAAATAAAGATACCTTGGTGTGCAGGTTCATAGCTCCTTGAAAGTGGAGTCACAGGTAGATAGGATAGTGAAGAAGGCGTTTGGTATGCTTTCCTTTATTGGTCAGAGTATTGAGTACAGGAGTTGGGAGGTCATGTTGCGGCTGCACAGGACATTGGTTAGGCCACTGTTGAATATTGCGTGCAATCCTGGTCTCCTTCCTATCGGAAAGATGTTGTGAAACTTAAAAGGGTTCAGAAAAGATTTACAAGGATGTTGCCAGGGATGGAGGATTTGAGCGACAGGGAGTGGCTGAACAGGCTAGGGCTGCTTTCCCTGGAGCGTCAGAGGCTGAGGGGTGACCTTATAGAGGTTTTCAAAATTATGAGGGGCATGGATAGGGTAAATAGGCAAAGTCCTTTCCTTGGGGTTGGGGAGTCCAGAAGTAGAGGGCATAGATTTAGGGTGAGAGGGGAAAGATATAAAAGAGATCTACAGGGCAACTTTTTAATGCAGAGGGTGGTATGTGTATGGAATGAGCTGCCAGAGGAAATGGTGGAGGCTGGTACAATTGCAACATTTAAGAGGCATTTGGATGGGTATATGAATAGGAAGGGTTGGGAGGGATATATGGGCCGGGTAGTGGCAGGTGGGACTAGATTGGGTTGGGATATCTGGTTAGTATGGGCAGGTTGGACCGAAGGGTCTGTTTCCATGCTGTACGTCTGTATTACTCTATCACATAGGTGGTTGAGGGGTGACCTTAATGAGATTTATAAAACAATGAGGGATATAGATAAGGTGAGTGGCAGGTGTCTTTTCCCTCGGGTAGGGGATTTCAAAATTGTGAGCATATTTTCAGGGTAAGAGGAGAAATATTTAACAAAGAATTAAGGGGCAATTTGTTTGGAAAAAGAGTTGCTCAGGTGTGAAATGAACATTCCGAGGAAGTGGTGGTTATTTATAATGCTTAAAGGATGTTTGGATAAATACATGAATAAGAAATATTTGGAAGGATATGAGCCAAGCGCAGGCTTTGAGATTATAGGTGACATGCGCTAGTTGGACCTAAAAGAATGGTTTGAGTGTGGAATGAACTTCCAGAGAAAGTGGTAGATGCATAGGGCATTGAACATTACAGTGCAGAACAGGCCCTTCAGCCTTCGATGTTGCACCGACCTATGGAACCAATCTGAAGCTCATCTAACCCACACTATTCCATTATCATCTGTATGCTTATCCAATGACCATTTAAATGCCTTTAAAGTTGACAAGTCTACTACTGTTGCAGGCAGGGCACTCCATGCCCTTTATACTCTCTGAGTAAAGAGACTACCTCTGACATCTATCCTTACTCCTCAATTTAAAGCTATGTCCCCTCATGCTAGCAGTCATCATCCAAGGAAAAAGGCTCTCACTGTCCACCCTATCTAACCCGCTGATTATCTTATATGTCCCTATTAAGTCACCTCATAATCTTCTTCTCTGTAATGAAAACAGACTCATGTCCCTCAGCTTTTCCTCATCAGATCTTCTCACAATATCAGGCAACATCCTGGCAAATCTCCTCTGCACCCTTTCCAATGCTTCCACATCCTTCCTATCATGCAGCAACCAGAACTGTACGCACTCCTCCAAGTGCGGCCGCACAGAGTTTTGTACAGGAATTCAGGCACGTGGACACAGACATCTCTCTGTTCATCCGCACTATCAAGAATCTTACCATTAGCCCAGTACTCTGCATTCCTGTTACTCCTTCCAAAGTGAACCACCTCACACTTTTCCACATTAAACTCCATTTGCCACCACTCAGCCCAGCTCTGCAGCTTATCTATATCCCTCTATAACTTGCAGCATCCTTCGTCACTATGACAAACGTTAGTGGCCCCAAAACAGACCTTTGCTGTACACCAATAGTAACTGAACTGCAGGTTGAATATTTCCCATCAACCACCACTCTAGGTCTTCTTTCAGCTAGCCAATTTCTGATCCAAACCGCGAAATCATCCTCAATCCCATGTCTCTATATTTTCTGCAATAGCCTACCGTGGGGAACCTTATCAAATGCCTTATTGAAATCCATATTCACCACATCAACTACTTTACCCTCATCCACCTGTTTGGTCACCATGTCAAAGATCTCAATAAGGTTTGTGAGGCATGACCTACCCTTCACAAAACCATGTTGACTATCCTTAATTCAATTATTCCTTTCTAGATGATTATAAATCCTATCTCTTATAACCCCTTCCAACACTTTACCCCACAACGAAGTAAGACTCACTGGTCTATAATTTCCAGGGTTGTCTCTACTCCCTGTCTTGAACAAGGGAACCACATTTGCTATCCTCCAGTCTTCTGGTCCTATTCCTGTAGACAATGACAACATAAAGATCAAAGCCAAAGATCCTGCAATCTCCTCCCAGCTTCCCAGAGAATCCTAGGATAAATCCCACCTGGCCCAGGGGACTAATCTATTTCAACACTTTCCAGAATTGCTAACGCCTCCTTTTCATGAACTTCAATCCCTAATACCCTGTATCTCAGTATTTTCCTCGACAACATTTTCTTTATCCTGTGTGAATACTGATGAAAAATATTCATTTAGCACCTCTCCTATCTCTTCAGGCTCCATGCACAATTTCCCACTACTGTCCTTGGCAGGCACTAATTTTACTCTCATCATTCTTTTATTCCTGACATAGCTATAGACATACGAAACCAAATTTCATGCCATCTATAAACTTAGTAATCAGACTACCTACATTTTCATCCAAATCATTTTCATTTATTACAAACAACAGAGGTTTGAGTACTGATCCTTGTGGTAACATCACTGGTCATAGACCTCCAGTTACAAAAATACCCCTCTACCACTACCCTCTATCTTTTACGGCCAAGATAATTTTTTGGGAGAAAGTGAGGACTGCAGATGCTGGAGACCAGGGTCAAAAAGTGTAATGCTGGAAAAGGACAGTCAGCCAGGCAGCATCTGAGGAGCAGGACAGATGATGCCCCATGCACAAGCTCCCCACCAGGAATTCCTGAAGAGCTCAGGATGTCGACCCTCTCATTGTCTGGGTGCCACCCGACAGGCCTTGCCCTTCCAACACCATACCTTCCAAGCCAATTTTGTAGCTAACTTGCCAACTCACCATGGATTCCATGCCATTTGATTTTCTGGACACAGCCATTTGAGACCCTGTCAGGCCGTCATTTTAAGCAACAGCAGGAGTGCTGAGAGCAAGGACTGGGAATGCTGGGAAGGTAAATTTCCCTCAAAAACGACTTAACCTTGAGGGTCAGCAGCCTACATTTGCAGCAGCAGCAGGAGGGGTGGGAATGGTCAAATCACGCTCAGGGAAGATGAGTGAACTGATATATTTGGGCAGCGGTTGAAATCTGGAATCTGAGCTTCAAACACTGCGGCACATCCGGGAGGGGGAGAGTTACGTGGATGCATTGTTTCAGGAGGCAGTCACGTCTGGGAGATTAAGTAATCCAAATTCAATTAGTGATCAGTGACTACAGAGTGTGACTGCAAGTGAGGCAGAGAAGGGGAATCCTGAGTTCAGGAGTGGAGGAGCCTCAGCTCTTGACTTTATCCAACGGGTATGAGATGCTTGCTCCCTGTGTGGATGAGGAAAAGGGCTGCGGGGAGGATGAGCCACCTGACCACGGCACCATGGTGCAGAAGGCCATTCAAGAGGGGAGAGCAAAAAGACAAATGGTAGTTACAGGGGATTCTACAATTAGGGGGACAGATAGTATCCTTTGTGAGTCAGTTCTGGGAGACTCACATGGTGTGTTGCCTGACCGCTGTCAGGTTGCAGGTCATCTCCAAATGGCTTGAAAGAATATTGGAGCGGGAGGGAGAGAATCCAGTTGTTGTGGTGCACATTGGAACAATAACATAGGCAAGGCTGGGAAGGAGGACCTATTTGGAGATTATCAAGCACTAGGAACGTAAATAAGGTACAGGTCCTCAAGGGTTATAATCTCCTGCTTACTGCCAGAGGCATGTGCAAATTGGCTTAGGGATAAGAAAAGTAGGGAAGTAAAGTAGGCTAAGCGAGTGATGTGGGAAAGAGGGGTTCTATTTCCTGGGGCATTGGCATCAGATTTGGAACCAGGGGAATCTGTACCAATGGGACGGTCTCCACCTGAACCAATCTGGAACCAGTGTTGTAGCTAAAAGGATAAACAGGGTGGTCACTAGGACTTTAAACTTGTGAGTCATGGGGAAGGGAAAGGGAAAGGGAAAATGACAAGAAGTATGATGGTAAATAAAAAGGTATGTAACATGCTAGCATGTGTGCAGAAGTGATTAAGTACAAGTATGAAAGAAATAAAAAGGAAGGATAACTCTGGAGATATTATTCGAGATGTTGGAATCATGAGGATAAGAAGGCTAGCATAAGAGCACTTTATCTGAATGCTCGTAGCATTCTTAACAAGGTCGATGAGTTACCTGCACAAATCATCGCGAATGAATTTGATTTATTAGCCATTACGGAGATATAGTTACAGGGTGGTCATGACTGGCAGTTAAATATCCAGGGGTAGCAGATTATCCGGAAGGACAGACAGGAAGGTAATGTAGGTGCTGTAGCTCAAGGACAACATCAGGGCAGTGCTGAGAGATGATCTAGGTTCTTTGGAGAATAAGGTGAATCCATTTGGGTGGACATTAGAAATTCTAAGAAAAAGTCACTAATAAGCGTAATCTAAAGACCACCAAATAATAACATCACATTAGGGCGGGCAAGAAACAAAGAAATAACTAATGCCTGTAAAAATGGTATGGCAATTATCTCGGGGGATTTTAATCGCCATGTTAATTGGTCGAACCAGTTCACGAATAGGAAAGGTTTGGAGAGAAATACGACAAGCGCGGGTAGATAGGATGAGCTTAACTTGTGAACATGATTGGCACAGACAGGTTGGAGTGAAAGGTCTGCTTCCATGCTGAATGACTCTGAAATTGTCTCTATGAGGTTAGCCCTTTTGGGGATCACATGACACTTGCTCTGAAGAAGATCTGGCAGTTCTCCTTGGTATCATGGTCAATATTTATCCTTCAGAACAGATTATCTGACCATTATCACATTACGATTTGTGTAAGTTTGCTGTGCACAAAATGACTGATGCACTTCCTATTTTGCAAGTGAGCACATTTCAAAAAGTATTTACTTTACTAAAGGCTTAAAGAACTTTGAGATATCTGTGACTGCAAAAGGTGCAAAATAAATGCAAGTTTTTTTTATTATGAGGAAGGATACAAAGCACAATGCCTGATATGTCATGTTAGTTACTTAGTGTTTTATATCCAAACACGTACATGCGTGGAACATCCACAGCACGGAACTAACAGATAAGATTTAAGGATCTACTGAATCTTACCTCAAATCCATAGACATCCACAATTCCGACTGAGCTATCCATCTCCACTGGCATCAGACACTGATTGATTTGCTGGACCAGCCAATCAAACAGAACTGAATAAAGAGCTTTGGCGATACTGTCTCTGAGAAAATAAAACAGATTGTTACCACATCTTAACAATCACCAAACTGAGGCAAAGGGTCACATCTTCCTGCCCAGGGTTTTAAATGAGGAACAAGAGGATTTCCGATCCAATCATTCTGGAGTCTTGAGTGACCAGGTTGCCTCCTTGGGGATGAAGGCTGAACTCTATTGGGGAAAAGACTAAACAGCCAACTGGCCAGTAGCTGGCAGCCTGGCGAAGAGAAGTGGGTGCTGCTGCTGTAGGTGGGAGGGCTATAATGGCAGACTCAAGCCAGGCTGCATCATCATTTATTGTCCCCAAGGAGACACCTAATTATGATTAACAACCTCTCACTACTCGACAGGTAACTGTGCCACCGGCATTCTGTCTCTGGTAAGATCCCACAAAGAGACGGTATCGTGTTGGATACAGTTTCTGACACAGACATTTCGAAAGTTACCCTTCATCACCTCCAATTCAGTTCTGGGTCTACAGTGAGGTACAGTGGGGGAGGAGAAACAATGGGAGAGAGACAGAGAGAAAAGGGCAAAGAAGAAAGAGTGAGAGGCAGAAAAAGAAGTACTTGCATTTACATGGCACCTCTCAGAACAGCACTTCCCTTCTTGACAGCACATTTACCGAAGTGTTTCAGGAAGGCACCCCTCCACCACATTCCCAGGGCATTTAGAATGGCCAATAAATGCTGGTCCAGCCTGTGACCCCACATTTAGAATGGCCAATAAATGCTGGTCCAGCCTGTGACCCCACACCCCATGAAAGAGTTAAACAAAAAAAAGCTCAGGACTTACCATCAAACTTTACAGCACAGTCCAAAACAGATTGGGAGATAGTCCTCAATCCAGTCCGCAGGTGGAGGGGAGGGGGTCAGTCCTGTCAGTCTGGGGGTCTCAGAACCATCACTCACAGCACAATCCACAAACAGACCAAGGCAGCAATCAGCTTGGGACACTTGTGATTAGGGATCTGTCTGATTACAGTCCAGGGAGAGGGCAGTGCTGTCGATCCTGTGTGGGGCCAGCAACAGCAGTGAGGGACATCATATAATATCAGTCAGACAGCTGCAACTACTGCAGCCAGGGTCTTCTTGTTGAAGCTGGTCAGAGTCTGGGCCTAGTACAGTCCTGGGAATCTGACTGTCAATGATAAAGGAGGGTTCAGGGGACAACTGTAGAGGCAATGGGGTGGGATGGAAATCATGGCCAAAAGAACATAAGAACTAGGAGCAGGAGTAGGCAATTCAGCTTCTCGAGACTGCTCCACCATTTAATATGATCATGACTTTTCTCATCTCGGCCTCAACTGCACTTTCCTGCCCACTCTTCATAACCCTATATGAATTAGAA